>NC_135477.1:164666682-164992591 GCF_052094955.1 Ictidomys tridecemlineatus
AAAGCTCTTGGGAGGGACACCTGTCCCTTTGTTCCTATACAGGCTGTGGCTATGGAGTGTTTGACAGGGCAGAAGTGCTCAGCTTGCTCACTGCCAGGACAATGGAGCCATGCCTGCAGCAGTTGGCAGGATCCCAGCTCTGCCCCTGCAGTCCGGAGCCACCCACCTGCTCTTTCTCTGTGTTTTCTACCAAACACAGGCTGGGAAATTGCGTCTTTGCTGTGGTTCATTTGGTGCTGGAATTCAGGTGAGCTTCAGAGCACTGCCCTGGGAAGCGGGACTGATAACCTTAGAAAATTTGGGAGGCTATCTCTGAGATCCCATTTCTTCTTTCTTAAAGACAAATATACAAGAAAATACTTTCCAAAGAAATCCTTCCGAGTCCCCAAATGAGTGTCTATATTCTTAGTGTCTCCAGAAGAGAAATGAAAAACACAGATGACTCCAGTCTGAGAGGGGTCAGAAAGGAGGTTGGAGCTCAGTAAAGGGGGGCTTGAATCAGTGCAATCAGTAACAGGCAGCTAGGAGTTGTGCAAGTCATGTCTTGGCCATCACAGAGCATCTTCCTTCCCTGTTCAGTATCATTATTATCAGTATTTACTCCAGGACAGGTACCAGGATACAACAGAAATCAAGATACATATGTCTTATGTCTCAGAAATCATATAGATCTCTATGTTTGAACAGTTAACTATGCATCTTGGTTAAAATAGAAGGCATTATATTTAGAAAGCATCTACTACAATTCACACATTTCCTGGAAATCATTAACATTCAACAATTCTAGTAACCAAATACCTACATGATTATAGCACTTTATAGTTGTCACAAAATTCATGAGTTCCTAAAACAACCCTGTGAAGTAGATCAGATCAGACTGTAGTTAAATCAGCTCCATTTGCAGGTGAGAACCTGAGGCTCAGGGAGAATATCTGACTTGCCCAAGTCTAAGCACCTGTCATTCCAAGTTTGGTCTGAGGATCACTTACAGTAGAACTACACAGAGAGGTGCTTGTTAAAAATGGAATTTGGAGTCAGGCATAGTGACACATGCCTGTAATTCCTATGGCTCGGGAGGCTGAGGCAGGAGGATTGCAAGTTTGACATGAGCCTCAGTAATTTAGTGAGGCACTCAGGAATTTAGCAAGACCCTGTCTCAAAATTAAAAACAACAACAATAAAAACATTTAGAAAGGGCTGGGGATGTGGCTCAGTGGTAAAGCACTGCTAGCTTCAATCCCTAGTCCCTTCCCCCAAAATATGGAATTTGGGGAACCACTCAAGATCTGATAGATTACAAATCTATAGTGGTAGACCCAGGAATTTTCATTTTTCAGTGGTTTAATTGTCCACTAAATAACCCCTGCCATATGCATGGCTTCATTCAGAATTTTAACTCAGGTCCTCTGAGCACTATACACTTTATCCCACAATCAGGAGCAGAGCCTGGTCTGGGAAAACTGCTGCTTCTTAGTAACCCAAGGCAGGTTTGAGACAGGACTTGTCCTTCTCAGGCTTTTCCTCAGTAAGTCCTCCTGTGGGAAGGAGGTCTTCAGAATGCTGACTCGATTCCCTCACCAAATTTTCTCCCCCTCCAGAGGCCAACCCCATACCACACAGACCTGCTGCGATGTGCCTGGATTACCAAGAGACTCTTGCCTTTTTGCTGGTGGCAGCATTTTGTCCCTGATGCTTTCTAGTTTGACAGCTTATCAGCAGAGCCACTGAAAGGTGACAGGAACCTCACTGTTCAATTAAGGCTTAAGTGTCACCAGAGCATATGGAGGAGGAGAAAGCAGAGACCGGCTGGGAGGCAGCTAGAATAAATGAGCTTTAACAAGCAGATTAGCCTTCCTTCAAAAGTCAGGACCACCCTCCCTCCACACCCTCCCCGCCCCAATATTTCAGGCATGCTGCCTAAGTGCTGTGGGACAGACCCTGGTGTTCCTGGTTTGCATGTATTATTTGTTCATAAATTATCATGTATGCTACAAAAGCATGGAATCATGGGTAATTTAAGAAAGATTTATTGGGCCTGGGGATATAGCTCAGTTGGTAGAGTGCTTGCCTTGTATGCACAAGGTCCTAGGTTTGATTCCCCAGCACCAAAAAAAAAAAAAAAAAAAAGAAAGAAAGAAAAGAAAAAGAAAGACTTATTGAATATCTACTCTGCTATTGGCATGAAGATGATAACTGCAACCTACAAAGACAACATCCCTGCTTTAGTAATAAAGCATACAAACAAGCAGAGTATAGAGACCTAAAAGAAGTAATTTAAATAGGAGCAGAGGTTTCCACAGAGAAGAAAGATATTCTGACATCACACAACAAGAGAAGTTCACGTCACTCAAAACTTTTCCAAGTGTGGTCTGGCTGCCAACTGGTCAGAAACTCCTGAAAATACTTGTTGGTGAAAAAAAGAAAAGAAAGAAAGAAAAACAAAAAGCCTGTGTTCACTCGTGATACTCCTGCATTTCTAACAAACTCCATAGGTTTATAGGTTGTTATAAGTGGTAAGCAGGAAAAGCATGGGATGCAATAAAAATATGTAAAAGAGGGTATGACATCCAGGTGGGATACCCAAGGCCCTGCAGAGGCCAGAGGATGGTATAAGTTCTTACAAACTTAATACTTAAGTGGGAAATGCCTCCAAATATTTGTTAGATACCTGTGTCTTCTGTTTACTGTAAGAGCTGGTGACCAGGAGCATGGCTCATTGTCACCTCTGACAACACCACCAAAGTTGACAATCATTGGTGGGAGTGGGATGTTGTGAAGAAAGGCCTTTACAAATAAACAGTGTGCATGCAAGATGAAGCTCAACAGTGATCTTAAGTGAAGGATTCGAGCAGGAACTTCCCACGCAGCAGGAGAGCATGTGTGAGGTCCGAAGTAAGTGGAATGGAGGCAAACATTTCTCCATGACTCCAAAACAGGAAGAAAGATGGAGAGGGCAGAGATAAAGCTAGGGTTCCAGATAGAGGGCCATATCATTATTGTTAAAGATTTTGGATTTTATCTTAAACTGTTGACAGAATTAAGGCAAAGGAGGAATCTTTTTTTTTTTTTCATTTAAAAACATAACATGAAGAGTTTTAAGGGTGTGATAGAGAAGATATTGGGCTTCAAGGAAGAGGCTGTGGCAATGATGGGACCTTGCAGGAGATAGAGGCAATGAAGATGGAAGAAAGGAATGGAGGGCATGTTTAGGAGGTAAAACATGGTAGGCACAAAGTGCTGCCATGTCCTACGCTGACTCACCCTCCTTTGATAACAAGTAAGACAAGGTGCTGCAGCAGTGAGATGCTCTTTCAGAAGACACCAGCCAATGGTCCCCTCACATTAGCCTGGTTCATTCAAGGGGTCAGAAGATCTTCAGTTTGTTCCAGGCTCTCCCAATAAATCTTCTGGCCTCTGCAGGGTGTTGAGGTTCCCACTCAGATGTTACACTCTGTTTTACATATTCTCCTTGCACTCTGTGCTTTTCTTCCATGACACTTATAACAACTTACACTTGAGTGAGAAATGCCCCTGGTACTGGCTAGATACCTGCCTCTTCCATTGCACTGTGAGCTGGTGACCAGGAGCATGGCTCATTGTCACCTTTGGCTCTGATGGCTGCTGAGTATACATGAGATCCTCATTCCCACCCTCGTAGGGCACAGCCTTTGCAATTTGGGTAGATAAATGTGATGCACACAAAGGAGGTTAAAAAGTGGCAGAATCCAGTGACTGTTTATATGTGGAGGATGAGAATGGAGAGGAAGGAAGAATCCAGAAGGGTTCCCATGAACTATGTATCAGTTCTGGGGTGGATAGAGTTTCTATTAACCCAAGTAGAGAAATCCATAGGAGAAAAACAGTTCTGAAATGTAAAACGTGTTCAATTCGGGGCATCTAAATTACACCACACGGCACATAAATAGCCATACCTGATGGACTGGGACATTTTAGAGTTTTGGTAAGACATCCAGGTCAGAAGTGCTGTATGTTATTTGGAAAACTACCTTAAAGCTTTTGCAAAGAAAAAAAAAAGCTGGCATATAAACAAAATTCAACTACCAACAGCTGTTATTGACAGCTAAGCAGTAGTCTCAGTCCTAAGTGACTTACTTAATCCTCATACTAGTTCTATGGAGTACATACACTTAACTATTCCAATTTCAAAGACAAGGACATTGAGGCACTGAATGTTTGAACACCTTGTCCAAGGTGACACAGAGAAAAAGTGGTGGAGACACTGTTTCTCCCCTGACAGGCTGCACCCACCACCTCAAGTGATACCGTTCTGCCTGTCAGAGTCATTGCCCTAGCAGCAGGCCATCCTCACCAGCTGTCCCTCTGTTTGACACTAATGGCTCCATCATCTCTCCCTATATGTTTCACACCAGTGGTTGAGGATGTCCTGATCAGAGGCTTTACTCTATTGGTCTTTTATTCTTCATGTTACAGGTAAGGACATGGAGACATAGAGTGGTAAAATCATTTCCATACAGCTATTTAGGGACTGGCTGAGCTGGTCTTTGAACTGATCTCAATCTGTTTCACTTAATTTTCTATGTATATATCCATTACACAATATCATGTTTATAGAGGCAACTCTGAATTTTAGAAGGATAAAAGGGAAGGAGGGGCATTCATTGGACTTCAAAGAAGACAAAGTAAATTTTAGTCCCCAAATTGTCATTAAATATGTGATACCATATAAATGTCACTCATCCCTCCTGATCTTAAGCATGAGTATTTAGATTAGAAAGCTTATCAAGCTCTAGGACTTTTATGATTTTTGAAGAAATTATATTTAAAAGAGGAGGGAGGGGAAAAGATCAACTCTCTTCAGAAGTCACCAAAATCAGCTTTAACAAACCAAATGATCTCATCCATTTCAGCCTCTATCACTTTATGGAGGAGGGAACTTAACCTTGAATACATTTAATAAACTTCTCAAGGACACACACAACTAATTTCAAATCTAAGATTGTCTCCTGCCCAAGCTTAAGCTCTGAAACACACTACACATTATTTCTTTGCTATATTATAGAAATGACCTTGCTAAAATTGAGGCTTGATCAAGAGGCGGCTTGAACAGGTAAATACACCCTAACAAACTGTGAAATATTGGAGACTAAGATGCACACAACAATTAAAGCAGCTCTTTTTTATTGAAGAGGACAGGATTATTGACACTTCATGAGCTATTCCAAGTCCTCCAGTTTGCCCTGATCATGCTGAAACATGTTGCAGAAGGTTCCATTATAATGACTGTGTATTAGGAGAGAAATAAAACACCTGGCCATTTCTACTGTTATTTGGAGAGTGGGCTAAAAGCAAGTGCTAGCAAATGTCATACTGAGATGGTTGTAGATATATATGTTTATATGAATTTATCTCTCTATATGTGCTCTATTTCTAGCTTTGGCATTTTGGATACTTACATTTTAAAATGTTCTTACATATTCCTTAGATTTTAGCATCTGTCTAGTCGAATCTTTAGCTTAACAATAAACATGATGAACAAATAGAAGAGGCGAGGAAAAGGAAGCCTGCCAGGACTGCCACTACTTTGGTAAAATGTGTGATGACTTAATTCCTGGTTGCCTGAAATCTTCTCTTCTCTTGATTATAGAGCTTTAATTGCCTCAATTAGTGAGTCACTGGGTCCCTTGAGTACTTCCTCTTTGAAAATGCAAATGACCATGAAAGTAAAAAAAAAAATGGCCATTCATGATTTAGTATGAATTAGTTTATGCAGTTTGCTCCCTATTTTTTAGACCAGTTTCGGAATTAGATGAGTTTGGGAAAAAAAAAAAATCACTCCATCCAATCTCTCAATATCGAGTTATATTGCTGCAGGGAGGAAAGAAATATGATAATCCACAGTTTGTTTCATGATTAGTCTAGTCTTAGGACCCACACACGTACGAGGACTGTCAATGCAACAGCATCATTTGCCCCACATGTTAAAATAAATGATGACTATGTTTGAACTGATGCACGAGGTAGAGCTTAAGAGCATACGGTACTGTTATGAGTGGGACAGAGACAGACAAAACTCCCCTGCTCACTAGATTTGGGAACCTGGGAATGATTCTTATCTTCTCTAAGCTTCAGTTGATTATTCTGAACATTGATCAATCAATCAATCAGTGTTATCTATCTTACTTTGTCATTATAAAAATCAAATAGAATTACATACTGAATGAACTTATCAGAGTAACTGGTACTCAGTAACTAGTCAATAAATTGTAAGTTTAAAAAATTTCTTAATTTGAAATTAAATGATTCCTACCTGGGAAATGGATTAGTCCAATACAGGTGGATTATGATCTTGGATGGAGATTGTTGTCAAACAACCTTCTAACCACCTTCTTGAGTATTAACCAATATTTTCCCTAGATGTGGTTGTCAAAGCCACAATTACATCCCAAGCTACTAAGCAATGCACAACCCAGAAAATCTTTACCAGCATCTCCCTAAGTGAACCAGGCAGGAAAATATCTTGTTCAATTAGTAGTATCTTGAGATAGATGTGCAAGTTTATCATGGGAGTGTTAATCATTTTAATTAATTACTATAAATTCCTAGTTTGCATGAAGCAGCTCGGGCATTACTAATTAAATCTCAGAATTGTCAGTTTTGGAGGGATCATGAAAAAACTAGAGATCAGTGAGAGTATTTGAAATGGGAATTAATCTGGAATATCTTAAAATGTTCAGGGATATAAAAATCAGAAGAAAGGAAAAACTGTAACTGAAAAGGATTTTCTCCAGGAAATTTAAAACTGTTATTTGCCAAAATCCCTTATATGACAGAAGAGTTAGATTTTTGATAATTAAAAATCTTAATTTTATTTGTAAAATTGGACCCAGTTGCCACAGAGCAATTTTAATTAGATAAAATTGTCTGTAAAACACTATTTCCGATTAAGATTTTGTCACTCATAAGATCCCTGAGCATATATTCAAGAGGTTAATATGGGCTTCTAGATTTCACTCATATATCACAAGTTGGACTGTTGTTTACACTAATGATCAGACCAAATGGCCTAATTTATGAAAGTGTAACGTTTTTGTGAACCCATCATCAGAGAGATGAGATCATGGAGAAGACAATGAGTCTAAAATTTAAGGCATGCAACTCAAAAGCAATATGGACACTGGCTTCTTGACACTGAGCTCAGGAAGTCAGAACCAGCACATAAGTGAGAATAAAGATCTTAGTTATTCTTTCTAGCAAATTTATAAGGCTAAGGGGACTATCATGGGTTTAGAAGCCCCTAAAAGTGCCGACACAGGGGAAATTTATACCCAACCACTGCTGTTTCATTGTGGACCTTGAAACAGTTTTGTAGGCAATGATTGGAAGGAGAAGATAATGAGGGAGGTTTCCCTTGGGATGCAGGATTTAAGAAGAAGAGTGGCCACCATCCTTCCTCCCCACCCCCCCCCCTTTTTTTGGCTATTTCCTACTCATACTCAATTTACTGAAAATAATTCTTCAAATCTATTTTTGAATGTATGCATAGTCGTGATCACTAGATGAGACAATCACAGCTTTTCATGATTTTTAAGGCAAAATGTTTTAAGCATACCAAGAATCAAATCTTTATCTCTTTTCTACTGGACCATTTTTTATATAAGAACCTTGTTTTCCATGTTTTCTATGACAGTAAAATCAATCTATTAGGAAAACCACAGACTGGCAAATTGGGTTAAAAAACAAGACTCAACAATATGCTGTCTCCAAGAGACTCACCTCATACCAAAACATCCACAGACTGAAAGTGAAAGGATGGGAAAAAACACATCACTCACATGGATAGAGTAAACAAGCAGGAATTCCATCCTCTTATAGATAAAGTGGATATTAAGCCAAAGTTAATCAGAAGGGACAAAGAAGGCCATTTGATAATGCGTAAGGGAATCATACATCAACGAGACATAATAATTGTAAATATTTATGCTCCAAACAATGGAGCATCTGTGTATATCAAACTCTTTTCAGTTTCAAGAATCAAGTAGACTAGGTAATTTTAACATGCCTCTGTCACCATTGGATAGATTCCCCCAAACAAAAACTAAATAAAGAAACTAAAGAAGTAAAAAATACAATTGATAATTTAGACCTAACAGATATATATTTCATCCATCAATGATTGAATATACTTTCTTGTCAATAGCACATGGCTCCTTCTCTAATATAGGCCATGTTATATAAGCTATCGCATATGTTGGCATAATAATATTATTACCTTAATATTATTTAATATTATTAAGGTAATATTATCTTAATGATTTTTTTAGTATCTGTAGGGTTATTTTGATAGCTCCTTTACCACTGATATCAATTCAATCTTACTTTTTCCTCAATTAGACTTGTTTGATTTTTGTCAAATTTTAGCTGTTTTATTTCTTCTGTATTTCATATATTTCTGCTCTTATTTTTTACTTTCTACTGCATAATTTAAAAATAATTTGAATCTTATTCTAGCTTCTCTCTGATACAACTATTTTAAGTTATAAATGTTCATATGAGTACTGTTTCATAGCAGATATCCCGATATTTTAAGCTTTTATTATCATTTAGCTCAAAACACTTTTTATTTATTTATTTTTGTGCCTTCTTCCATGCCATCAGAGATATTTATAAGTGTGCCATTTAATTTTGAAATAGTTGATTGACTTGGGGGGGTGGGATTCTATATATCTTAAAGTGATTGATTTCTAATATAATAAATCATGTGGGAAAAAAGTCTTCATGATTTTATTTTATTTTGTTTATTTGTTTATTTATTTTTGGTGCTGGGGATCGAAGCCAGGGCCTTGTGCATGCAAGTGAAGCACTCTACCAATGAGCTATATCCCCAGCCCTGCATGATTTTAAATTTTAAAAAGTAATGGAAATGTTTTTATATTGATTGTATGGGTTACATACATATCAAAATTTCAAATATACACATTTAATTTTCTACTTCAATTTTTACTGCAATAAAGCTATGGGGAAAAAAAGGAAAACAAAAAACTGTCTCCTGCCCCCCCGCCCCCCCCCCATTAGCTTCCAGTATTCTGGGAACTGCATTATTTTTAAAATACTTTCTTATCTAAACATTTTGCAGTCCTATGAAGTGAGTATTGCTACCTGCAATCATGTTCAGTGTGGAACTCATGATTAATACATTTGAGTAAATGCAGAATTAATACATTTTTCAAAGGTACTCACTCAGCCCTTCAGGTTACATTTGGGATTGTGAACTCCTGACTGGGAAACCCATCCTAGAAGGTTCTATCATTCTAAGCCAGACCAACTTGTCCAATAATGAGTTTCTACAGCAGTCTGCAGGACACAAGGGCTCTCCCTGTTTGAGAGAGTAGACCACAGTACTCTATGGCACTCATAGAACCAGAATCAAGTTAAAATTAACAGTTGTGTATTAAAAGTCCATTTGAGAGCTATTAATTATCAACTAACATGTATTGATTATTAGGTTTGTACCTGACATTATTTAATTTTATTTAGTGATTTTTATTACTACTAAATAAGTTAGTGATTTTAGAGTAATAAAACACTGATTTTATTACTACTAAAGCTCAAGAATTTCTAGCTATATATTTTGTCAGGTTCTATTTCAACTGTTGTTTTGAAATCGTGGACACAAAACTTTCCGGGTGCTCAGCAACACAGCAGATTCCAGGGCACCATTCTGACTTCCTAAATCATAGTTACTCAGAAGAGTTCCAGAAAGCCTTCATTTATTTATTTGGTGGTGCTGATTCTTGCTCAGTGGCCCAAACTTGCAAAGCTCCTTCCTTTCTCTCTGGAGTTGTGAGAATTGCAGGTATGTGCCACCATAACTGGCTAGGAATCTGCAGTTTTAAAAAGCTTCCTGGATAAATTCTGCCTTTACTCAAGTTTGAGAACCACTGTAATGAATAGCAGTAATAAGAAGATAAAGCATTTGGGGAAATTTCTGGAGTTGTTTAAAAAAAGAAAAAAGTAAAAAAAAATGGTCTAGGAGACTGAAAAAAAATCTTAGCAGCTTTTCTACCCATGAAGTATTTGTTAGAACATTTTCCTCATAAACTATTGAGATTTTTCTCCAAGGTTATTATTTAATTCTTTCTTTCTGAGTAGTCTAAATTCATACCTTGCCCCCAGTAGGATTCCTGACTGGTCTGCTTTTTAAAAGAGATTAGATTTTTTTATGTATTCTTTATGATTTTCCAACTTGACCTCCACCACTATATATTCCTGGAGTGGATCTTTAAATTTATTTTGTTCTAACGTAAGCGGGAAAATAAAATGCAACTTCCACTAATTTAGGCATATTTGCCTCAAATTGTTTATAGTGTATTTCTTTTACAAGTATTAACTTGAGAAGATTCACTGATCCCAACTCATCGTAGCTGACAATTTGGTTTTCTCTGTGAATTCGAAATCATGTCTCTGTAGGTAACTGGATTGTGTTTTGTAGAAGGAGAAAACATACAATAATTAAGAAGATAGAAAACTGCATGAATCCATTATTTCTGTAATTAGCAAGGTTCTGTGCTCTGAAATCTGAAATTCTGAGAAGGCTGCCTTCCTTCTGTTGTAGTTAATAAAGGCACATTGCAGAGTGTTCCAGCAAAGAGACCAGAAATTACCACTGGGGTCCACAATTCAGAGCTGGCTGATCTACCCACTTCTTTTTCCTGCCTTAATCACAAAGCACTTCATAATGCAACCAGCACTTTCTCTGTCGAGGTCACCGCACCCTACAGGAAATCGTAGCCATCTCCAGAAGTTCATAGTTGTACTGTAATCAAAATGCTTTTTTAAAAACCATAGCAAAGGCTCTTACAGAGGAGTCTCTCTCACTTGCCCTTTTCCACTTAGAATCATATCTATCCTTAGGACTGGAAAGAGACTTAAATCTAATAACAGTAGGTAGCTTTCTATTAATTTATTTTTGTTTTTATACCATAAAGGATAAAATCAGAGAAACTTGTTCCAGCTTTTTCTGCCTATAAAAACCACTTTTCCTCTTCTATACTTATTGAAAGTTGAACTCTTTTTATGTCCAGTGCAAACACCTTTTGCTTCTTGTTGCATGCTTTATTTTCCTGCGGGCCTGGTAAAAACGTTCGGCCACTATTTATAGAGCACCATGTCACAGGGCTATGTGGCAGGGATCCACATTGAATGATGGGCATGCCTCCCACCATGAAGGTCCTTAGTCTCCTGGGGCTGATGAAGAAAACCAAGGATCGCCCAATAGTTTAAAGTTGTCGGTGTGCTAAGTTCTAGAAAACATGGACAGATGATAGTGCAGGAACCTAAAGCAGATGGATCTCTCCAAATCAGGAAAGTCAGAAGTGCTCTTGAGGAAATAGAAAAGTGGAGTCCAACTCAGAAGGATGGGTTGGGAGTTAGGGAGCCGAGAGGGAGTTAGGAGCTGTGTCCATGAAGAGGGAATAGCACAGAAAAGCCCTGTGGGAAAGGCACTCAGAAAGGATGCCCAAGGTAAAAGTGGACAAGGTGCTGATATCACCACAGAGCCAGGAGGGCATCTGATGCATGACAATGCAGCCAATCTATTCAGGGCTTGCTTTTCCTTTTTAAATTTTTGTTATTTATTTATTTATTCATTCATTCATTTTTACTTTTTTATGAGGGTACCAGGGATTGAATTTAGGAACACTCAACCAGTGTTGAGCTACATCCCCAGCCCCCCTCCCTTTTTTTGTATTTTATTTGGAGATAGGGTCTCACTGAGTTACTTACTCAGTGCCTCGTCATTGCTGAGGCTGGCTTTGAACTCAGTATCCTCCTGCCTCAGCCTCTCAAACTGCTGGGATTACAGGTTTGTGCCACCATGTTCAGCTTCCTTTTTTATTTTTAACTGAAAATTAATACATACGATAGAGAAAATACCATGCACTTCCACGTGTCTATTACCCAGCTTCAGCAATTATTAACTCAGGTCTAACCTTTCTTCATTTATGCCTTCACCTGCCCCTGCCTCCAGTCTTGCTTTTTGTGAAGCAAATTCAAGATGTTATATATTCTTATATCTGTAAATATTTCAGGTTTTATTACTCAAATACAAAGACTCTTCTAAAATATCGAATCTCAAAACCATTTTCTCACTTAAAAAACACGATATTTTAATATCTTCAACTCTTATCCATGTTTAGATATTTTCAACATGTCTACAACCTGCCGCCCCCTCACACTTATATTTATAGGTTATTAGTGGTTTTAGTTTTTTGCATTAGAATCCAAATTCAATTCACCACTCTGATTGGTATGCTTCTTAAAAGTCTTTTAGATCTTAGGCATATACAAACAGTAAAAATAAATCTACCATTATATATAATTATAATGCACAAAAAATATGAAAATAAACATTAAAAAATAAAGACCAATTTGAATGTTGGGGTTGTGGCTTAGTGGTAGAGCACTTGCCTAGCACATGTGAGGCACTGGGTTCAATTATCAGCACAACATAAAAATAAATAAATAAATTAAAGGCATTGTGTCCATCTATAAATAAAAAAATTTAAATAAACAAGAATGCTGTTTTTCTCCATAGATTTCCCCTTTTAAAAAATTCTTTGAAATTCATTTTCTGAAGAATCTGGACATTTTGTCCCATAAACTCTCCCATAATTGGATTTATTCGCTGACTATTATTGATGAATATGTTCCCACCTCCTGCTTTTCCTGTAAATTAGTAGACCGAGTTATACATGATGAGGTTCTGGATTGATTCTTGTGCAATCCCCGTGACTGGTGCCTGGTACTTTGGGAGGCTCTCTTAATATCCACTGATCACCCTGGCCTTGAACCAGTATTTCCTTAGGAGTTACAAAATGGTGACCAAGTTCAATCATTCTGGATTCTTTTATTACCAAAATACTTCTGTAAAGAAAATTTTCCCATTGTTAACTCTTAAGTCCCTTTAATTTATAAGTTGACAAAGAGATAAATGAAGGCTTTTAAAGTATCATTATGAATCCCAGATATAAGTTTTTATTTCAACTCATTGCAATTAATGATCAATACTCAAATTTTCCCACCTTTGAGCAGTGGGAGGCTCTTTAAGTAGTAATCTGTAATAATTCCTGTGCTTTCAGGCATGAAGAAGTATTGGCTCAGTATATACATTGACTGTGTCAGATAAAGAATTGGCTGTTTCTCTAAGAAACTAACTCTTGTGTGGGAAATAATATCAGCATAGTACAATATAGGTAATAATAATAGTGCTGATGAGTCATTATTGCTAGGTCTTTTTTCTACAGGTAAAACTTTGTCTCAAGGATGCACTGTATCTTGAGTTTGTGCTTTCACAAATTTAAACATCTTAGAGATCACAGAATTTTTGCTCTTTCATCTGTATCTTCCTCCTCCCACAATGAAAATTCTGGTTTTCCAGGCATTAACATAATTACTCCTTTCTTTTGATGATACACACTTAATAGTCTCAGAATACAATTAGCAACATAATCACCAAAAATAAAAGCATTTTAAGTCTTGTTATTACTAATTTTGTCCATAAAGTGTACCTCCTTAGGAATATATGGTAAAATTACTTTATTTTTCATGTGTCTTGATTAATTGAATTAGTTATGTCTCCAATTTGATGCATAGACTCACTTGTTTCATATTGCTTTAGATTTTTAGAATTGCTTTTCATTTACTTTGTTTCATTATAAGGTAATTATATGTATATGAAGTAAATATAAAAAAAACTACTTCACACCATTTATTCATCTCCCTTGTAATTATTTCTCTCCATTTGATTTTTTTATTTTAAAGTATATTAGTAACTACATATCCATAGCCTTTACTAGAATAAAATGGTAGTGTACTTCGTATAGTTTCTGTATCTTGTCTTTTATGCCTAATGTACCCTAGAAATCATGGTACTTTATAGATATATACTTTATTTCCTCTTATGGCACTCCAAAGAGCAAATATGACAGTTTATTCAACCCACCCTTTACTGATAGACATATAGATGATTTCCTGTCTTATGAATGGAAAGTGCTTCAATTCAGTGTGCTACATATATCTTTTCATATTTTTGGCTAGAATAACTTTTGGAATGGATACCTAACAATTTGAAATGTTCATGTATGACATTTTCATAGTTTCCCAAAGTATCTTTGTAATGTTTGTAATAATTTACATGCTAACAGTATATGAGAGTGACTTTGTGCACAGCCACAACAAAAGTGTTTGCTATCGAAATTTGGATCTTGGCCAGTGTAAAAGTAAGTAATGATATATCAACAAAGTAGAGTAAGACAAGTTAGATAAGTGGACCTATTGAAAAATATGGGTATGATCTAGGTCACTGATAGAATAATGCTAGAATCATGCTAATATATTCAGGAAAGAACACTCATGGTACATAGTAAAGGTTTATGATCAGACCAAAGGAAGGGAATACTAACTAGAAAGATCTCAAAAAAGAAGAATAAAACCAGAAATGATAATTTTCAGAAATTTTTTGGCTTATAGTTTCTTCTTCCTTCTGCACCCTTAGAAGTAAACCTTTATATTTCCGATTCCACATGAAGCACATTTTAATCTTTTGGTTGTGAAACAGTTTTGAGTGAAATTTTTGAAATACATGAAAATATATTTACTAAAGCTAATTGCACTGAAGAGATTTGAATGGGACACAATGAACATCTGGCAATTGAAATGGGCTTGTGCTTTTGCCTGTAGAAGGAAAATGCCTTAGCTTCTCATCTGGGGATCCCATTTCCTCCTGAATCCTAACTGTGATGAACTGGAGTTGAAAGTAAGCTCTTAAAGTTCACACGGACTAGGCTGTTCTCACTCTCAAAGATAGAGCACTTGTCTAACATACACAAGGCCCGTGTTTGATTTCCAGCACTGCACAGAAAAAAAAAAAACCAAAAACACGTCCAAATAGACTGCTGAAGACATTTATCAACTAATACCAATTCTCTTGATAGAAATAATACAGTGTGGATTGAATTTCTTGCAATAGTTTCCAACTTTGCATCCCTTCTCTTCCCATGCTGACACTATCAGTTTGCTCTCAGCAGGTAAGTTTGGCCATGTGCTGTGCTTGTTCCCTATTTGATGGATAGCACCTTCCTCCATTTACCTGGCTCTCCTCTCTGCTCAACAGTAATAATGCCTGGTCATTCATGGAGTAGTTCTTGAGTGGAAAATGTGAGGATATGCATATAAAATGGTAAAAGTAATACATCACTATGGATAAATAAACTTTTTTAGATATATAGTGTATTCTGAAATTCATATACATCATTTTCAGTTAATACTTGAGAACATAAAATATGTTCTCCAATGAACACAATTTTGAAACTTAGGTTCATCTAAAAGCCTATTTAATAGGAACTGCATTAGAAATACCACATTTAGCTGCACATGCAGTGTACACACATACATATGTATGTGCATGAGCACATGTGCTTATATACATAAGGAAACAGAAAACAATGCTGTACTAATAGGTGCTAGAAATGAAAGTGGATAAATAAAATTTATTCAAAATGATATTTTTAAAAAATCCTGATTACAGGCACTTGAAGAAAAGTGGATTTAATTAGAGGAAGTGTAAGATGTAGATACCTTTCACAGACATGCTGAAGGAGATTTATGAACACTTAAAAGCATTTCAGAAATTTAGAGTTCGCATTTATAATCACACATTATTTGATTTCAGAACTTTGTTGAAATATGCCAATAACCATTAGCACTAGACTTTTTTATGTTGTGTTGAAGAATGATGAAATAGCAATGATGAGAGGGGGCTTGTTTCCTAACACATTGATAATAAGCGGAAGAAGAAATCAAGATTTAAAATGCTAATCTAATAGCTACCGCTTATTGAGGGATTAATATAAACCAGATAAGTGATTGCTTACACTCACTGCTAATGCTCCTGTTTGCTTATTTTTTTATGGTAAACTTTGTCACAAAAAGAATAATATACATTTATTTTAAATGCACAAATCATGAATACAGTAGTCTTACCTTAATCATGGAGAATATATTCCAGAACCCCCAGTGTATACCTAAAATTGTATATTACCAAACCCTATATATGTTTTTTTCCCTGTACATAAATATCTACAATAAAGTTTAAATTATAAATAAGAGATTGAGAGCAAAAATAAAATACAATAATTATAATAACATGCTAAATAAAATTATCAAAACTGGTACTCTTTGTTTTAATTATTTTATTGATTTTTTAAAAATAAATGACAGTAGAATGCATTACATTTCTTATTACCCATATAGAGCACAATCTTTCATGTATCCGGTTGTATATAAAGTATATTCACGCCAATTTGTGTCTTCATACATGTACTTTGGACAATGATGTCCATCACATTCTGCCATCCTTGCTAAGCCCCTGACCTCTCTGTTCCCCTCCCACCCCTATGTCCTATTTAGAATTCATCTTTCCCTCCCATGTTCCCCATCTCTACACTACTATGAGTCAGTCATCTTACATCAGAGAAAACATTTGGCATTTGTTTTTTGGGGATTAGCTAAATTTGCTTAGCATTATCTTCTCCAACGCCATCAATTTACCTGCAAATGCCATGATTTTATTCTCTTTTATTGCTGAGTAACATTCTACTGTGTATTTATACTACATTTTTTTTTTTATCCATTCATCCACTGAAGGGCATCTAGGTTGGTTCCACAGTTTAGCTATTGTGAATTGTGCTGCTATAAACATTGATGTGGCTGTGTCCCTATAATATGCTGTTTTTAAGTTCTTTGGGTATAGACCAAGGAGAAGGATAGCTGGTTCAAATGGTGGTTCCATTCCTAGTTTTCCAAGGAATCTTCATATTGCTTTCTATATTGACTGCACCAATTTTCAGTCCCACCAGCAGTGTATGAGTGTACCTTTTTCCCCACATCCTCACCAACACTTACTGTTGTTTGACTTTATAATAGCTGCCATTCTGACTGGAGTGAGATGATATCTTAGAGTAGTTTTGATTTACATTTCTCTAATTACTAGAGATAATGAACATTTTTTCATATATTTGTTCATTGATTGTATATCACCTTCGGAGAAGTGTCTGTTCAGGTCCTTGACCCATTTATTGATTGGTTTATTTGTTTTTTTGGTGTTCAGCTTTTTGAGTTCTTTATATACTCTAGAGATTAGTGATTTATCTGATATTTGAGGAGTAAAAATTTACTCCCAAGATGTAGACCCTCTATTCACCTCACAGATTGTTTCTTTTGCTGAGAGAAACTTTTTAGATTGAATCCATCCCATTTATTGATTCTTGATTTTAATTCTTGTGCTATAGAAGACTTATTAAGGAAGTTCAGGCCTAATCCCACATGATGGAAATTAGGGCCTACTTTTTCTTCTATTAGGTGTAATTATTAGGTCCTTGATCTACTTTAAGTTTTGTGCATGGTGGGAGACAGAGGTTTAATTTCATTTTGTTACACACGTATTTCCATTTTCCCAGCACCATTGGTTGAAGAAGCTATCTTTTCTCCAGTGCATGTTTTTGGCACTGTTGTCTAATATAAGATAATTGTAGTTTAATAGGTTAGTCTCTGTGTCATTTATTCTGTACCATTGGTCTACCAGTCTGTTTTGGTGTCAATACCATGCTGTTTTTGCTACTATTGCTCTGTAGTATTGTTTAAGGTCTGGTATAGTGATTCCACCTGCTTTATTCTTGCTAAGGATTGCTTTAGCTATTCTGGGTCTCTTATTTTTCCAGATAAATTTCATGATTGCTTTTTCTATTTATATGAGGAATGTCATTGGGATTTTGATCAGAATTGCATTAAATCTGCATAGTGCTTTTGGTAGTATGGTCATTTTGATAATATTAATTCTGCCTATCCAAGAGCAAGGTAGATCTTTTCATCTTCTAAAGTCTTTTTTGATTTCTTTCTTTAGGGTTCTGTAGTTTTCATTGTATAGATCTTTCACCTTTCATTAAGTTGATTGCCAACTATCTTTTTTTTTTTTGGAGGCTATTGTAAATGGGGTAGTTTTCCTCATTTCCCTCTCAGAGGATTTGCCACTGAAATACAGAAATGCCGTTGATTTATGGGTGTTGATTTTATATCCTGCTACTTTGCTGAATTCATTTACTAGTTCTAGAAGTTTTCTGGTAGACCTTTTTGGGTCTTCTAGGTATAGAATCATAGCATCAATAAACAGTGCTATATTAACTTCTTGTTTTCCTATATGTATCCTTTTCATTTCTTTCGTCTGTCTAATTGCTCTGGCCAGTGTTTCAAGAACTATGTAAAATAGAAGAGGTGAAAGATGGCATCCATGTCTTGTTCCAGATTTTAGAGGGAATGCCTTCAATTTTTCTCCATTTAGAATGAATTTGGCTTCGGGCTTAGTGTAGATAGCCTTTATGATGTTCAGATATGTTCCTGTTATCCCTAGTTCTTCTAGTGTTTTGAACATGAAGCATGCTGTATTCTGTCAAAAGTACTGCTACTCTTATTCTTTGGGGGCTATCATTAAATAAAACAAGGGTTACCTGAATACAAGCACTACTATTCCACACCAGTTGATCTGATAAACAAGGTAACCACTAAATGAATGGGTAGCATATACAGTGTGGATACTCTGGAAAAAGAGATGATTCACATCCCAGGCAGAACAGCAGGAGATTTTACCACCACTCAGAACAGTGTGATTTAAAACTTACACAGTTTTATTTCCAGAATTATTATTAATATTTTCAAGTTACATTGACAATGGTAAAACCATTGGAAAAGGGGGGACTGCTCTATTTACCTTGATATGCTTTTATAACTTGAACACATATGCCTAATGTATGATTGGCATCCTGATCAACAAACGAAAAATCACCAAGGGAACCTTCCCATGTGTGCCCATCTTAGCTGGAACCTCCTTCAAATGAAAAAATCACTGTTCTGATTTCTAATCTAGAGTAATTTCACTTGGTTTTGAATATTATATAAATATATTTTATATAAAACCTTGGGTCCAGTTTGTTTTGCCAGGTGTATCTGCTAGTTAGCCATGTATTTCATGACATTATAGTTTATTTTTACAGCTACAGAAATCTACCTTTTTGATGAAGTGCTTCCCACATCTTTTTTTCTTATTTTTAAAATTTACTTACTGATGTATAAATTTATTTAAATAATCTGGGTGTAAATGTGTATTCCTACATACGATTATATATTCTGTATTTATATAAATCATATATAAATGATTATTTTTTTCATGCCATTTTCACTTTGCTATTAGTATCTTTCAGTAAACAGAAATTTTATATTTTTATTAGTTTTTAATTTTCATTTCATTATATTTAATTGTAGGTACTACTTAATTAAAATTTGCTTTTATCTATACTTTGTAGTTTTTACTTTGCTATTTAAGAAGTTTGTTTCTACCACAAAGTCACAAATATAAATTGCTGTTACCCACAGAGTATTGCTTGCTTATTTATTCATGTATTTACCTTTAGCCATCAATCTAGAATTGATGATTTTGGGCATGGTACCAAGATAAGAGATATTTTTTCATACGAGTACTTTTTTATATTGCTGATTTAACACATTTCCCTAAAGTTGGTGGCTTAAAACAGCACACATTAATTATCTTATCATTGTCTAGGTTAGAAGTCTGACAGAGATGTCACCCAGCTAAGGTGAGGTTGTTGACTGGGCTGCGTTATCGTTCCTTGCCTTTTCCAGCCATAGGTGCTGCTACTTTGTCCAGACCAGCAACAGTGGGTTGAGGTCTGTTATCAGGTCCCTCTTCCATAATTGCTTCTTCTGACCCTGACCTCTTCTTCTTTCCCCTCTACTTCTCAGGACTGTTGTGATTATAGTAGTTCTACCTAGCATTCAGGATATTCTCCCTCTTTAAAGCTCATTAATAATCCAATTAAATCTGCAGTGTCAATTCCCCTGTGCTGTATGTAGTGAAAGATTCTCAGATTCTGAGGCTTAGAGCAGGAACATCTTAGGGGCAGCCTACACTGCCCATTGCTAGCTTACAGTCCTGGCATTATGCAGGAATATGCAAAGAGACCACTTGAACAAATTAAGCTTGTCAAATTTTACATTTTGTTCCAGTGGTCTCTGCACATTCTTGTGTTCATATGTTAATTTATAAATAACAAATTTACTTAGTAGTTAGGTCTTCCAACTTCATTTTTCAAGATTTTCTCGATTTTTTTTGTTATTCACCTATATGACATTTCAAATCAGATTATCTGTATTGACAGATTCATATTATTTCAAATTGCAATGAAACTCCATTTAATTTCATTGGGGGAGAACTGACCTCTATGATATCAATGTTTTTTCCATTAAATATGCAGCATGGTATCATCCTAAAATGAGAGAGCCTGAGTAACATTTCCCATTTCTTTCAATAATGCTTATTTTCTGTACAGAGGTCATTGACAGATATTTTTAGATAACTATAAATGTTTATATAATTTTTATACTTATGGTTATTCTGCCTGAGTAAATAAAGATGTTTTTTTCTTATCTAAATCTTTTACCCTTTTCCATATTGTACTGCCCCAAAGTCCAGCAAAACTGTGGAACAGAAGTGATGATAACAGATCTGTTTCACTTTTGACTCCAGAAAAAAGCTTTAATTATTTCAACATGAGGTAGACTAAATTCTGTAATTATTTTTGCAGGGCACTTACTCAGGGAGGGTAAATATTGTCTATATTTTGACAGACAGAGGATGAGAAACACAGAAATGATAAACAATGAATTTTATAAAATAGATTCTCTATTTCTATTGTGACAATCATGTAATATTTTTCTTTATTCTTTTAATGAAGTCATTTACAATGATTTTCAAAAGTTAAATTTCATATTCTTGGACATAGCAACTGTAATCTCTGTATTACATTTCTGTATTATGGGATTCACCAATTTAATCATATAATTCAGAGGATTTTCTTCTGTTACATAATCATCACCCCTACCTGACTCCAGAACTTTTCTATTAACTCATACTTATTAGCAGCCATTTCCCATTCCTCATACTTGGCAAACACAATTTACTTTCCATGATATTCAAATAAGTGGAAGCCTAGATGTGGCCTTTGGTGCCCAGCTGCAATCACTTATCTGTAATATTTTCAAGGTTCATCGATGTTGCATCATATAAAGGTATTTCACTTCTCCTTTTTTATTTTATTTTTTTATTC
Source organism: Ictidomys tridecemlineatus (assembly GCF_052094955.1). Taxonomy (NCBI): domain Eukaryota; kingdom Metazoa; phylum Chordata; class Mammalia; order Rodentia; family Sciuridae; genus Ictidomys; species Ictidomys tridecemlineatus. The sequence continues at coordinate 164,687,895 of NC_135477.1, forward strand.
TAATTTGTTATATTTGGCAACATAATGCATTACAATTCATATTACACATATAGAGCACAAATTTTTGTATCTCGGGTTGTATATACAGTATATTCATACCATTCATGTATTCATACATGTACTTAGGGTAATGATGTACATCTCATTCCACCATCATTCCTATCTCCATGCTCCTTCCCTTCCCTTCATACCCCTTTGCCTTATCCAGAGTTTGTCTAATCCTCCCATGCTCCCCCTCTTATCCCCACTATGAATCAGCCTCCTTATATCAGAGAAAACATTCATCATTTGGATTTCTGGGATTCGCTAATTTTACTTACCATTATATTCTCCAACTCCATCCATTTACCTGCAAATGCCATGATTTTATTCTCTTTTATTGCTAAGTAATAGTCCATTGTGTATATACACCACATTTTCTTTATCCATTCATCTACTGAAGGGCATCTAGGTTGGTTCCACAGTTTAGCTATTGTGAATTGTGCTGCTATAAACATTGATGTGGCTGTTTTCCTGTAGCATGCTGTTTTAATATTCTTTAAGTATAGATCAAGGATTGGAATAGCTGGGTCAAATGGTGGTTCCCAGCCTCTTATCATTGATTTCTAATTTCATTCCATTATGATCTGATAGATTAAAGGTTAGTATCTCTACTTTTTTGTATTTGTGAAGAGTTCCTTTGTGGCATAATATATGATCTATTTTAGAGAAGTATCCGTGTGCTGTTGAGAAGAAAGTTTATTTGCTTGCTGAAGGATTAAATATTCTATATATGTCAGTTAAATCTAAGTTAGTGATTGTATTATTGAGTTCTATAGTTTCTTTGTTCAGCTTTTGTTTGGAAGATTTATCCAGTGGTGAAAGAAGTGTGTTAAAGTCACTCAGAATTATTGTGGTCAATTTGACTCTTGAAATTGAGAAGAGTTTGTTTGATGAACATAGATGTTCCATTGTTTGGGGCATATATATTCATAAGTGTTATGTCTTGTTGGTGTGTGATTTCCTTGAGAAGTACGAAATGTCCTTCTTTGTCCCTTTTGAATAACTTTAGCTTAAAGTCTACCTTATTTGATACAATAATGAAAACCCCTGCTTGTTTCTGCAGTCCATGTGAATGGTATAATTTTACCCAAGGTTTCACCTTTAGTCTCTCTATGTCTTTTCCTATGAGTCTCTTGGAGGTAGCATATTGTTAGAGTATGGCACCCATCAATCCCATTGGGAGAATGCACCTCAAGGATCTCGCTGCTCCTATGATGTGGGCACCACGTCTTATATCCTCATCTCACCTGTAGACCTCACAGTTCTTGCCCTCTAAACTAGTCTCCCTCACCCTCTCCCCTTCTACTTCCTAATCAGAAACCTTTCTCTCTGGGGGTCTTGGGTATTGCATCCTGGTGACTGCACCCCATCGCAGAAGGCTGTTTTGTATTGGGAAGTCACCTTGTTGAGTTAGCAGCTGCTGGGGGTTGGGGAAAAATAGAAAACTATGGGTATCTGACTATATGATGTTCCAAACTGGTAGTTGCTCCAACTAAAGATGGTGATGGAGGTGACTGAAGATGGAGGCTGCTGCTTTCAGTGATGGAGTATCAGGTCGGGTGGGGGAGCCCAGGCAATGCTGTTGTGCGATGGGTTCAGAGATGAGCCCTGTGGCGTGCAGTGTTGCAGCTGTCAGCTTTCTTAAGAGCCTGCAATATCCCCAGGTGCAGGCAGGCTATTGCAAGTAGGGGATGGAGGTGCCTGGGAGAGCACCACGTGAGTAGATGGAGGTCCACATGGTAGTGGTGGCCGGAGTTCCTGTGCATGGGTAACTGTTGAGTGTCCTTTGTGGGAGCCATGGCTGGCAATTCTGTACTGATGCTGATGCTGTGGTTCTGCTAAGGCACCACGAGACCTGCGTGGGCTAGTATTCAGGAGTTGGGAGTCCTTTACTAACGCTGAGGCCCTGGGGCCCCCTGTGGCATGGCCCCATGATTCCTGCATGGGATCAGCCATGGAGGTGTCCTCTATAACTTTCAGCAAAGCAGTATTCCTACTAGTTGAGACTTGGGTCACGGAGGGACACAGAATGCTGCCTCCCTCTAACCCGCCATCTTTCACTTCTCCTTTTAAAGCTTGGATAATGTTCCACTATATACATATCCACATTTGTTTATCTATACATAAGTTGATACAAATTTGGGTTGTCTCACTGTTGAATCATTACTTATAAGGCTGCTATATAGACATATATAATGCTTGCATGTGCATACTTACATTGTCTTGGGCATATGCCTAAGGACTAAAATCCTGGATCATTTGGTAATTCCACATTTACCTTTTTGAGGAACTGCCAAATTATTTACACCATGGTCGCACCTTTTTACATTCCCACCAACCATGTCTGAGCATTACAATTTCTCCATGTTCTCATCAACTATTTTTATTGCCTGTCTTCCTGATTAAAGCAATCCTAGTGGATGTGATTTCTTATTTGCATTACCCTAATGATTAATGGTATTGAAGATGCGTTCTATTTGCTCATTGGTGGTTAATATGCCTTCTCAGAAGAAAACTCATATCATTTGCCTATGTTTAAACTAGATTATCTGCCTTTTATTATTGATTTGGAAGAATTCTATATGTATTCTAATACAAGTCCCTAATCAATACATGATTTGCACATCCTTTGATGCTCAAAAGTTTTACATTTTGATGAAGTTGAATAGGTCTAAGATTTCTTTTGCTTTTACTATAATACATTACCTGTTGCTGGGTCCACAATCAGAATCATACAGACTTATATCTGTTTCCTATAAAGAATTTTATATGAATATCTTTCATATTTTAAGTCTTTAAATCATTTTGAGCTATATTTTGAGGTACTATGAGGCAAGACTCCAAATTTTTTAGTGTGTGGATATAAAGCTTTCTAGGACCATTTGTGGGAAAGACTATTATTTCCCCCAATGAATGATCTTGATAACCTTCTCAAAATTCCATTAACCGTGGATCACTGGGTTTATTTCCTATTGTGTATTTTATTACATTGGTCTATAAATCTATCCTTATGTCAGTAATACACTATCTTGATTACCACAGCTTTGCAGGAGTTTTAAAATCAGGTTACATGAGTTCTTTTTGTTCCTTATAAATCTTATTTTTGACTATTCAAGGCTACTTGTATTTCTATATTAATTCTATGATGATCTTATTTAATTCTGAGGAAATTAGTTAGAAATATGGTCAAGATTGCATTGAATCTGTATCTGCATGTCAGTTTGGGGTGTAATGCTATTTCAACAACATTAATTCTTCTTATCCATGAACAGGGAGTACCTGTTTACTTAAATCTGGCTCAATTTCTTTCAGTGATTCTTGTAAGTTTTAGTTCATAAGTACTGCACTTTTTTAAAAAATGTGTATTTTTTATGATATGATTATGAACACGGTTGTTTTCTCAATTTACTTTTAATTGTTCATTTTTAGTGTATAGTATAAAACTAATTTTGAGAGAGTAACATTGGCAAGATGGTTGAGCAGGTGGTCTCCCGCTTGTATTCATTCACAACAATAATCCGACAGCTGTTCATAGACAAGGGTGTCCCAGTGACAGCTTTGGAGTCCAGGTTGGAAGTTACCAAACCCTAAAGGAGCAGCCTAAGACCAAGGATAACTGCTTTGAGAGGGTAAGTCTCTTCCATAGCAACAGGCTAATCTACTTTAGCCTCAGCTATACGCCTGCCCTGGAAATAGTCTTGTTACCCATGTGAACCCTGCCACAATCCCATTTGGCCTAGATTCTACCAGGAATTTCCACCAAGGGACCTGGTAAGAGACACGTCTAACCATGATTAGATAACAGGTCCATTATCTTTGGTCTTGGTTTTAGACCCTGATGTATCCAACCCAGGTCCAGGCTCTTTTAGCTGTGGTCTTGGTGCAGTTCTGCCTTCCTAAGATCCAGCAGAAAAGAAATTCATCCATCCATGCTCCAGAGGCAAATCTGCCAATCTCACTCTGAGTGTGGGTCCAGAAACAGTCATATGACTCGGCATAAAAATAGCACCTCTTGCTGTAGAGTCTGGCAAGAGACACTCTTCCATACCCTCAAAGGACAGTAGGATGATCAAGATCCTTATGTAGATCCTGAAAAGGTCTATGACTCAGATCTTCCAATATTCTTTGCAGCATGAGGCATAATTTCCTGCCAAGGAATCTGGCATGAAGCATTCCCATCCACAAACCTAGAGGAAGACCTGCAGGTGTTAGTCCTAGCTGTGTACCCAGAAGGACTCAATGACTGAATTGAGAAAACAACTGTGTTTATAATCATGTCATAAAGAAATAAAACCCTATTGACCATGGTTCAACATCAGTTCTGTCTGTCTAGTGACCCAGCAGGATCACATTCATCTGCATACCCAGGAAGAGATAACACTCTCAGTTTACCCAGCTGTGGACCCTGCAGTAGATTCTTGTCCCAATGCCAGTCCTACTGACCAAAGTCTTGCAGAGACTAGGCAGAATCCGCACATGCCCAAGCCATTGTTAATACACCCACCCATCACAGATCCCACTGCAGATCCAGCAGAAACCATAATACCTAGCTTCATTAAAATTCAATCCCAGGGCTGGGGATGTGGCTCAAGTGGTAACATGCTCACCTGGCATGTATGTGGCCCGGGTTCAATCCTCAGCACCACATACAAAGATGTTGTGTCTTCCAAAAATGAAATAATAAATATTAAAATTCTCTCTCTCTCTCTCAAAAAAAAAAAAAATCAATCCCAGAGTCAATTTCAACTGCCCACTAGCCTGACAAGACAAGGTTGTTACCAACATAAGATAATCTGTAATAAGTGAATGAGATGTTTGTGCCTTCAAATGTACCAATACAAGACTATGCCATTCACAAAAAATCAAGTAGTTGTGATACCACCAAAAGAAACTAATAATGCTCCATCAACCAACCCCAAATATCTGAATATCAATTATGTGATAAATAATTCAAAATAGTCATCTTAAAGAAGTTGAATGAGATGCAGATAAACCCAACTAGGCAATCAAAATCAGAAAAATAATGCATCAAAAATGAGAAGTTTAATAAAAACTAAAGATTTACCAAATTCTAGAGTTGAAGAATGCATTGTCAGAAATGAAAATCTTAATAAGGAGTCTATACAACACACTGAATTAAAAGAAGAAAGAAATAGTGAACATAAAGAAAGGTCATTAGAAAGTATTCAGTTGAGGAACTAAATAAAAAGAAAATGACAAAGTATATAGAAAGCATACAGAACCTATGGGAGCCACCTAAATAATGAATATACACAATAGGAGAGTCTCAGAAAGGGGAATAAAAGAAAAGGTAGAGGGCTGGGGATGTGGCTCAAGCGGTAGCGTGCTCGCCTGGCATGCGTGCGGCCCGGGTTCGATCCTCAGCACCACATACCAACAAAGATGTTGTGTCCGCCGAGAACTAAAAAATAAATATTAAAAATTCTCTCTATCTCTCTCTCTCCTCTCTCACTCTCTCTCTAAAAAAACAAAACAAAACAAAGAAAAGGTAGAAAGCTCATTTGAAGAAAAAAGTGGCTGGAAACTTTCAAAATTTGGGGACGGATATTGCTATCTAGACTAATGAATTCATATATTCCTGTATAAGATCAATCCATTTTATAATTGAATTGTCAAAAGTTATAACAAATAATTTTGAGAGGTGTCAGAGAAAAATGACTCACAACATGTTAGGAAACATCAAAAGGTCTATCAGAGACTCTCTCTGCAAAAGTCTTGCAAGTCAGAAGAAAGTTGGGTGATATCTTGAAAGTGCTGAAAGAAAAGACCTGTCGACCAAGAATACTATACTTAGCAAAACTATCCTTTATAAATGGACAGAAAGAGTTATTTCCAGACAGATGAAAGCTGAGGGAATAATACAAACCTACTAGGCCTAGGTTTCAAGAAAGTCTGCAAGAAAGTATAAAACTCATTGATAAAGTAAATATGCTTCCAAATTCAAAATACTATAATGTTCTAATGTTGGTACACAAAACACTTTCAACTGTAGTATAAAAGTTAAAAAATGAACAAAAACTGTAGGTACAATAATTTTTTATATATACACAATAAAATGATGCAAAGTATAACATTAAATAAATGCAATATAGAAGAAGGTATAAGTATAGAATTTTGGGATGCAATTGCAGTTAAGTTCACCAGCTTGAGATAGACTATCATAACTAAAGGATGTTTTATGTAAATTGCTCATGCTTAACACAAAGGAAAAAAAAACAATAGATACACACAAAGAGAATGAAATCAAATGATACAACTACAAATAATCAACCAATCATAACAACAAACCCACAAGAAAGAAAGGGACTACAAAAATAATAAATAATAAAATAATAATAATTATTAGTAAACTAAAATAATTGCAATAGTGAGTTATTACTTATCAAAAATTACCTTCAATGTAAATAGATTAAATTCTACAGACACAGAATAAATAAACAATAGCAACAACAAATAGGAAAGAAAAAACAAAAGTTCTAAAATATACTGCTCACAAGATACTCAAGTGAGCCTGAAGGACCTACATAGGCTGCAAGTCAAATGACGGAAAGGTTCTCCACGAAAATGGAAGCGAAAGGAGAGAAGACACAATTATATTCATATTGGATAAAATAGACAGTCAACATCTTTCAAGAAAAAAGATCCACTGGATATGTAGCTCAAAGATAAAGCACTTGTCTAGCATGTGCAAGGCTCTGGGTTCTACTTCTAGTACTGAAAGAAAGAGAGTTTGATATATACAAATAATATATCAAATTAACCAAATCAATAAATTTTCAAATTGACAATCATCTCTTTAGATGCAGAAAAAGCACTTACCAACTTTCAATGTTCTATTCAGGAATGATGGTGCATGCCTATACTATAATCCTGGCTACTTGGGAGTCTGAGGTAGGAGGATTGCAAGTTTGAGGCCAGCCTGGGCAACTTACATCCTGTATTTATTATAATACAAGCAGTGATATTAGATACACTTGTTTTATTACTAAACTTAGCAGAGATTTTCTAGCTTTCCACTCTTAAGAGTATGGTATGAGTTGTGAGCTTGATATATCTGGCCTTCATTATAGTGAGATTCATACCTCAGGTGCCTAATTTGTTGTATTATTATGAAATATTGTTGGACTTAGGGTGGCACTAAGAGATTTAACCCTGGGGTGCTTCACTCTGAGCTATACATTCCCAGCCCTTATTATTGTATTTTGAGTCAGGATCTTCATGAAATAGAATCTTGTTAAAATATTCATGCTATCCAAAATAACCTATACAACCTATTCAATGTAATACTCGATATGAACAATATGGATATTTCAATGGTATTTAAAAAATTTTTTTTGCAGTTGTAAATGCCTTTATTTTATTTGTATAATTTTATATGGTGTTAAGGTTTAAACTCAGTGCCTCACACATGCTTGGTAAGCACTCTGCCACTGAGCCGCAGCCCCAGCCTCTTCAATGGCATTTTTTATAGAAAGAGAAAATTCCTAAAATTCATATAAAACTACAAAGACCCCAAATAGCCAAAGCAAACTTCAATAAGGACGAAGCTAAAGACCTGATTTGAAATTGTAATTACAACAATACAATAATCAAAACAGAATGATACTAGCATAAAAATACACATATAAACCAGTGGATCTGAATATCCACTATCATAGACATATCGTAGATGTATGAGTCAGTAGATCAGCTATCTAGCTCAGAAACACAGTCAACTAAGCTTGGCAGCGGGTACAAAGATTACATGATGAGATAAGATAGGCTCTTAAGTACATATGTTTTTAGAAAAGTTGATTACTTGCCAGAAAAAGGATGGAAATGGACCCTGAAACAAAACAATAAATATCAGGCGTGTAACCAAAAACCCCATAGACTAAATTTTAATGCGAAATCTCTAGGGTGTGGTTCTTGGCAATAGTTTGTATATGGCACCAAAAGTAAAGGCAAAGAAAGCAAATATACAATGTTTTACTCCATCAAACTAAAAAGTTTCTGCACAGCAAAGAAGGCCAACAAAACAAAGAGACAACTTACAAAACAGGAAGAAATGCTTACAAACCATGTATATGATAAGGGGTCAACATCCAAAATATATAAAGATCTCATGCAAATCAATAACAAAACAACAACTAACCTGATTGAATGGGCAAAGGACCTTGATGATGGTCACTTTTATGTGTCATTTTTCATTAAGCTAAGGAATTGCCAGATAGCAGGTAAAACATTCTGATTCTGGGATTAATATCACAACCCACCCATTCTCTGGGTCCTTAGAAGTTCAACCTTGGACTGGGAGGTATAAACCTAAAGACATGAATAATGCACAGAAGTCATGAGAGAATAAAATGGGCTTTGGATAAAATTCTAAGTTCATTCATTAATATGGTTTGAATTTACATAACCAGGTTTTGAACTTATATTTCCTCCTTTGCTAATAAGAATTGTTATGTAATATGTGGTTGCTTTTAAATTGTATTGAAATAAAATAGTTAAAGTACTTAATACTCTACCTGACAGAAAACAGTCATCATATAAATAATTCAGTTAAAATTATTGGAATTAAAACTAAAATAATTTAATTTGTTATGTTTTATAAGTCAGAAATAATGCTAATAGACATCTGGTAATTTAAATTCCCATCAATAAGAGAGTATGACAAATTAAAAATTTAGACACAACAAAGAAGACAGTTCAAAGGAGTGCAATCAAGTGGAAGAAAATGTTTATTCCCTCTCTAACAAATTAAACATTTGTATTTAGAACACATCAATAAGTCCTGCAAACTCATGAAAAAAGGCAAATAACCAATAGATAAAAAGGCAAATAAGTAATAGAAAAAAAATTGCTAACCTGAAAATCACATAAAGAAAACTTAATGAGAATATACACACTAAATAATCCTCAACATGGAAAATAAATGTAATTCTATAACATGGTTGCCTATCAAATTGACAACAATGAAATATTTTGATAACATTGGTTATTCCTGATAGCTAATGTAATATAAATCTTTGTCTCTTTGGAGAATGACTGACATGTCAAATACTTCTTTTTTATGTTAAAATTTTTGTTTAGCATACATTTTAATATAATAAGCAATTTAAAAATGTGTAGGTGTATGTCATTAGAAAAACATCTGAGCTTACCCAAAATGTGAAAAAAAATAATTATGTGAAATCCTAATTATTTAGTTGGAGAGACAATTGTTTGGTTTTTGCAAATCTACCCTAAAAAACTAAAAATCTGCAACGGACACTACTTTTCCCAAAGGGTGAAAAAATAGCAGTAAGATAATATGTTAAAAATGAATATAATGCATGCTCTATTATATGCATGTAGGAAAGTGTAACAATGAATCCCACTGTTATACATGATTATAATATAACAATAAAATGAGAATAAAAAATAAATACAATGTATTGCCAGAGATAGTGCATTTCACCTGATACATTTGCCAAAACTAAAGAGGAGGATGGAGGGGAGCAGCAGTTTCTAGTTACTCATTTTTGCGTTTTTAATGATATTCCAAAAATGTTCTTCTTGATCCTAGTCTAATTTTAATTTTCAAACTTCTTTCAATTTATTGCTTCTGGAATATCTCCTGCTGATTGGTAAATTACCTCTATTGTAAGAAGTTTATGAGGATGTTTTACAATGTAATATTGACTCTGACATTTATTTTCAATCTGCCCATTATGCTATCAATCACCCTATGTATACCATTTAGTGATTCAGCCTTGAAACAACATTGTCCAATTATATGCAACTTCATAAATTTTTCTCTGACCTACAATGAAATGCATTTTTTTTATTCTGGAAAAGATGAAAAGTACACCAAAGTGGAGAGAATAATATTTTGATACCTCACGTATTCATCACCCAGCTTCAACAATTATCAATTCATAGCTTACTTTAATTGATTTCACACCACCCCAACAAGATTATTTCAAAGAAGTTCATAGACAATATATAATTTCATACATGTATATCTGAAAATGTATCTGGAATAGTTGAGAGATCTTAGTTTTAGGATTATAATGAATCTATATTATACTTTTAAAATAACATTGAATTCTTAATACTATCTCATGTAATCAATGTTCAAATTTTCTCACTTGTGTTACACATTTTTCTTAACATTTGATTTTAATTAGGATCTAAATAAAGTTATGCATTGTGATAAGTTGATATGAAATTTTAGTGTTTTTTAATGACAATTTCCTTCCTCATCTCCTTTACTATTTTGCAGCTATTTTGCTGGAGAAAAAAAAATGATTCCTAACTCCTACAATTTCCCATTCTTTGGACTTCGCTGATTTTATTTCCACAGCATTGGTTGGTATGTTTCCCTAGATTCTCCATTTCTAGCAGAATCAGTAATATATAGGGGCTTCTTCCCATTCCGGCTTCATACACAGGAGAAATAGTGTATTCCAATTGGAAAGCACGTGTCCAGTGGTCACTTCTATGATTTATACTAGTGTGTAAACCAGTAGTATTCTATATGCATTCTGTGGACCAGCAACATCATGGTCATCTAGGAGTTCCCTCGAAATGGAATTTCATGGGTTTCACCCCACACCTGTCAATCAGAATCTCTGGGGTAGGATCAAGAAGTCTTTAACAAATTTTACTAAATTTTGAGAATAGCCAATTTTGGTCAGTTAATTTTTTATAGATGGTGAAATGTAGTGATCATTTCTCTTCAAGTAAATCTCTGTAATTTAAAGATAATCCCTGTGTTCTCATGTCCCAAGTTGCACTGAGGAAAGGAAAATTATTCTAGTCTCTCATGAAGTAGTTGTGGGTAAAATATTTTATATGACCTTTATACCTGAATTTCAGACTGATTAAAAATAAAACCTGAGATTCACATTTTCTTTCCTTGTATATTTACATGTATATATAAATATTACCCAATATTTTTCCCATCTTACCAAGTAAAACGTTCAGATATTCAGAAAACATGAAATCATTTTATAATCAACCCTGGTACACCTGCCACCCAGATTTTATCTTTATGATTTTCTACACCTGTCTTATCCTACCCGTATCTCCATCCTTTATACTATTTTATTTTTGATGACTTTCTAATTAGACAATGCCACACTTCCTCCTCAGGATGCATCATTTCCTGGAGTTCATTATTTTTTTTTAGTTTATGTTCAATTTATAAAAATGAATTAAATAGAATTTAAGTACACACTTGTTGGATTTCTGCAAATGCATACATCAGGTAGCTCCATAACTATCAATCCCAGAATGCAGTTACCACCCTGACATAACCTCAGATCTATTTCTAGTCAGTTTCCATCAACTCTCCCTGGATTAAAATGTTTTCACTATTTTACAGAATTTATATAGAAATATACTGTATGTATTCTGTAACAGAAGGTTTCTTTCATTCACAATAATGCTGTTAAGATTCACCCATGCTGTTTCATGTAGTGTTTTTGACCCTTCTTGTTGCTTAATAATATTTCATTATATGAATATGTCATGATTTGCATTTCTATAATTCTACTCATGGAAACCTGGGTTGCATGCCATTTTTGCTTTTTAGGAGTAAAGTTGCTTAAAACACCTGTGTATGATATTCTTGTTCATACAACTTTATGATTAAATATTTGGGAGTGGAATCATGTGGTCCTAGTACAGGTCAATGGTTAGCTACAGCAAAAAGAACCAGAATGCAAAGTAGTTATAAAATTTTTCACTCACTAAATATCCTTGTTGGTACCCTCCACCATTCTTTTGTGCCCTTTATTTATTGATATGAAGGATTGAACCCAGTGATGCTTAATCACTGAGTAATATCCCCAACTCTTTTTATTTTTTGAGACAGGGCCTCACTAATTTGTTTAGGGCCTTGCTAAATTGCTGAGGCTGGCCTCCTACTTGTGATCTTTCTCCCTCAGCCTCCTGAGTCACCAGGATTAAAGGAGCATTTCACCACACCTGGCTTTTACGCTTCTTTTAAAATGGATTGTAATATATATATATATATATATATTTTACAAATTCTGTTCCTTTTCTAAATACTAGTTCTTGGTAAAATATACATTTTATAATTATGGTTGCTAAATCTGGGGTATACTTATTTGTTTTCTTACTAGTATCTTTTGATGATACTATATAAAACTGTAATAAATTTTGAAGTTGTCAGCTGTATTAATTTTTATAGTTATTTATTAAATTCTATGTCCTAAGAAATTTTACTACAAATAATAAAAATATTTTCTTGTTTTTCCCCCCAAAGCAGTAAGATATTTCACACTTAGGTTTTGTGATATACCTCACATTAAATTTCATGTATGCTATGAGGTGGTGTCAAACTTCATCTTTTTATTATGGCTATCTAGCTGCACTAGAAGTTTCTTGAAAAGGCATTCCTTTCCCCATTGGAATTCTTTGGCACTTTTGCCATAATACAAATAACTAGTGAGCCTGTCTTGATTTCCAGGATACTTTGTCCCAATGATCCATTTGTCAATACTTATTCTTATCCATTGCCATCTTAGTGAGTATTGTAGTTGTTTAAGTTCTCCAGTGTATCTTTGTTGTTCAATGCTGATTTAGATACACAGGTCCTTTGTTTGTCCATATTAAATTTTAGAACCATGCTAATTTTTCAAAAAAGCCTGCTGTGATTATAATTAAAATTGTACTGATCTATAGATAAGTGGCTCTCAGCTGGGGTTATTTTTCTCCCCAGGAAACATCTGGAAATATCTGGGTGGGGACAGCTTTTTGTTGTTACAACCAGAGGGAAGCATCTCAAGAGTAGAGGCCAGGGATACTGCTAAATATCCTACAATGCATAAGAGTCACACTACCCACCTCCACCCCTGGTAACAAAGTATTACCTAACGAGATATCATTGTCAGATTTCTCCTCTTCTATGGAGATTTATCTGTTTAACTCTTTTATCTTCAGAATGATCTGTTTGGGTAAATTATGTTTCCTATAAAATTAGACATTTTATGTAGGCTTCAAATATGTTTAAGTCACAGTTTTAATAATAGGGGAAACATCTCATCATAAAATCATCCTCAAAAATATGTCAGGAAACAATTAAAATGCCATAATTTTGCAATCCTTAATGAATGAATGTACTCAGGTATTTGGCAGCAGTGTTTAAAAATGGAACAAAGAACAAAAGGGAGTACTATGTATCTCCTGATGCAAGGATCCAGCCCCACACTGAATAATTCCAAAAGGATCAAACCAGAATCCAACCCAGTCTCTGGATCTATCTACCAACATGTAAGAAATGAAAGGATGGGTGCAGGCTAACTGTATCGGGAACATCCAGATGATGCAAAACCCTGAACAAGTCCCTGATTTCTACTAGAGATAAATTGTATGCACAAGAAAAATGAAAGATAAATTGGAAGACTGACATTTGAAGAAACTTAAAAGATCCATCAGGTTAAAAATGAACAAGACTGGCCTGAAAATATGCCCAGGTGATAAAATTTTGAAGAGTGGTTTACTATTAAGTTCAGGATAGTGAACACATTTGGGGACAAAGGATAGTGACTATACAGAGCACATGGACAAGGCTTCTGGGATGGCTAGAAATGACTTTTATTTTATTTTATTTTTTGGTGGTGCTAAGGGTCAAATCCAAGGCCTCCTGCAAGTTAGGCAAACACTCTACCACTGAACCATGTCTCCAGCCTTAGAAATATGTATTTCATGATCTGGATTATGGTTGCAATAAAATTAAATAGCACTTTTTCTGGTGGTTTTCTGTTTCATTTTATACTCAAAGGTTATCAACTATAAAAGACATAAGATAACCAGGAAAACCAATATTTGCAATTTTTCAGAGGGCAAGGAATTTATCTCTAGATTCTTAAAGAGCTATTATGTTTTTATAGTAAAATGACCCCAAATCCACAGAAATAATAGACATAACACATGATCAGCCAGGCCACATTAAAAAAAAAAAGAAGAAGAAAATAACTTTAGAAATGACCTTATAGCCTAGGAATAAGGGCTCAACTTCTATCACAATGGACTCAAACATTGATTATTATATCCAACATTTTTGTTTATTTGTTTATTAAAGTTCCTAAAGTTTTAAAGTTCATTCTTGTTAGATTCTGGGGATGTATTCAGATTCTGCATACATTGCTATATAGAACTCAAAATGGTACAATCACGATAGTGGACAATTTATCAGCATCTATCAGAATCAAACATGTGTAGTTCTTTGCATCCGCATCCCTACTCTTGGAAGTGCAGATACACACAGACTTTTTGCAAAGCTATGCATCGCAGCCTTGTCTGTGATAACAAAAAGGGTACAATGTGTATGCTGCGTGTCCTTCCAAGGGGATTCATTAAATCAACCACAGAATATTTACAGAATAGAACACTATTATCTGTTTTTTAGAAAATAAAAAAGACCCTTCACATGAGTGCTGGAATAGAAGTATTTCCATGATGGACTCCTAAAGGAACAAAAGTATTTAACTTCCCTAACTTATGGGAAGGCTATGAAAAGGGAGGAAAAAACTTAAGAATTTATATTTGTGTTTGAATAAAATTTGTATTCAAACAAGATGAGAATATCATGGCCGACACCCCTTTTCCTCTATACCTTTCATGTCATTTTGATTTTGAAATATGGGAATATAATGCATATACTAAACTTTAGTAAAAACAAGGATTCATCTACACTCCATATTTCTTATAGATATTACCTCCTTCCTCTGATCACCTTTGGCAAAATTCACCCTATCTACTTCTCTACCATTAGTTCTATAAAAGCTCTCCAGTGAGACTAGCATCCACACCACTATACCAAACACCTCTGATTAGAATTACCCAGAACATCTGCGTTTCTCACCACAGCTGTCAGTCTCCAGTCATTATCTTCCTTAACTATTAGCAGCTTTTCACAGAATGGCTCCCTTGTTCTTTTTCCAAGAAGCATATATTTAGTTTCTTCCAGGATACCTGGAGACTTTAATTTCCACCTAGATACCTGTGGTTTACACATTTGTATCTTAAGCCTGGACCTATATACTGAACTACAAATAATTATATCCTTTGTCTCCACCTGGATATTTAATAATACCTAGATTTTACTAATTCAAAAGCAAAGCTCCTGACCTCTGTTACCTTTGTGCCAACATGCTCCTCCTGTGCAGTTATTTGCTTCATTAAAGAATGACTCCTTTTTTCCCATTGATGTTCTCTTTCTCCCATACCACAATGCATTGCCTCAGCAAACCCTGTGGTCTCTGCTTTGAAGTGCATCCAGGGTGATAAATGTGTAGTGTATTCCTCATTCTTAATTGTCTATTCCAAAAACAATGGGCAGAGTAAAATACACACACACACACAAATATATTAGTAAAAGTCAAATATGTCACTCTGCCACAAATCCTCCAATGGCTGCCACATCCCTCAGAGCAAACGCTGACATCATGACAATGACCATGATTACAATCCTACATGGCCTGAACCCCTTGCTCTCTAGGTTCTTCTCTGAACATTCCTGCTGTGAGTACTATCCACCTCCTCAGCTATCACCAACCTCATTGTTGTCCTTGAAGTCATCCAGGTGAATGTACCATTTGTCATTTCATGTATAGATCTCATCGTCTCAGCTACCACTCTGTTTAAAATGTCAATTTTAAGCATTCCTTCTTGTGCCATTTTTTTCATAGTCTTTATCATGTATCCAACACAATTTATGCATGATTTAATGTTTCTGTTTCTTGCAACATGCAGGGAGCAATGTTTTACTGAATTCTATTCACCGTTAGGTTCTTGGTGCCTAGAAGCGTGTGTGGCACGGAACAGAAGCTCCATAAATATTTGGTGATGAAATGCTCAACAGACAACTGAAGTCCTTGTCCTTTCTGGTGTGTGTGTGTGTGTGTGTGTGTGTGTGTGTGTGTGTGTGTGTCTGTGTGTCTGTGCTCGCACGTGTGCTGCTTAGTTCATATGAAGCATGGTTTAACCATTTCATCATTAAATCTCTGGTGATCAGGAACTGAATCATTTATGGCAGCACAGGAAAGAGAAAAATAGATGAGAATTAGGCACATCTACTATCCAAGGAAACTAAGTCATGAAGAAGGTCTTTGAGGGCTCTTAGCCCCAAGTTTTCTCTATTCTTCTCTGTGAAGCCAGAAGATTTCATAACGTGCCCCTGACAAGCTACAGCAGAGTATGGTGGTGCATGTTGTTCATGGAGAAACAGTTTATAGTGTGGACTGTGGTGTGAAATGCAGTTCTATGATGGAGCACATAGGAGCAATAAGGTTGAGAAAAATAGACCACAATTTATTTTAATCCATGTTGCCATATGTGAAGCATTTTAAAATACCTTTAATTTTATTTTAAATTGAAAATAGCATGACTGAAAGCACAGCAAACAAATTAGGAAAAATAACTGTTTTAAAATTCTCTCATTCCTCAGAATGACAGTGACACGTTGAGCTCATACTTCTGATCTAAAAAGTATAGTAATTTCATGTTTTCATTTGCGTCACTTTACTCCAAACACATAACAATGATACAAAAAAAAAACATTTTGGGAAAAAAATGATCTAGTAGAGCTTCAAAATAAAATGAACAGAAATGGATTAGAAACAAAAATCAGAGAAGAATCAGAACCAGGGGCTGCTATTGGATTGCCATAGACATTGGCAGTAAGGGACAATAATGTCTCCAGGAAGGAAGGAAAATGTGAAATTATTCATAAGGAAAAGACTGGAGAAAAGACTCTAAAATGCACATCAGAGTGTATTCAGGATGCTAAAAATCTATGTAAATGAGTAACTTCATTAGCATACTGAAATGTCATGAACCTTAAACTTGAAAAAAAAATGAAACAGGGTGGGTATTTTTAAAAGCATTAGAAATCTCTACCATGCTGAGATTATGATCAAACTCTCTCTTTGCTATGGAGGCCACCTTCAGAGCACCTGGGAACCTGCCTTCAGCCTGGGATCACATACTGAAATAGTGGGGGAAGGGAACTCACCTTTTTCAAGTTGGTGACCTGAAGAAAGGCTTGAAGCCATGAAGAGTCAAAATGTCCTAATACAGGCTGTAAGCTGGAGGCTTCACCAGAGCCATGAGCCTAGAGTAGAAGACGTAGACTCCTTCTCAGAAAGTGTAGCAAGCTGTATACTAGCTTTGCTTGCAGCTGAGGTAGCCCTAACATCATGGAGGAGGCAGATCCAAACTGCAATTGTGAAATCCAAGAGCTCTGATATCTTAGAAGATAAAAAGCCAAGTGTTTCTGAGTTGTTGCTTGCAAGGGAGCTGCCTGGCCTGTGTCCTATTATGCATGAGAAAAAAAAAGAAATCTAAACGTATTATTATGTTACCTTCATTTTAGAAGTTGTCTTCCTATTTGGGGAAATAGTGTTAATTAATATAAATATTTTCATTTGTGTAGTAAAATAAAAGTAACAAGACACAATGTTGTACAATGAGTTGTAAAATATGCCAAAGTTTCTTTCTTGATCTAGAAACAAATAGCCATATAATGTTTGTACAGCTATTATTTTTTTTAATTAATGTAGCAAAAGGCAGAGGAGAACAAAAGATAGAAGCACAGAGGAAAGGCAGCTAAATGATAGAAGTAAGCCTGGAAATATGAATTATCATAATGAAGGTAACCCAACTAGCTCACTGATTAAAAGATAAATATTAGCAGGTTGGATAAAAACAGCAAAATATAGTTATAATCTCATATAAGAAACTCTCCTAGAATAGTCCTAAAATAAAGTAAAACTGAAAATGATCTAAGTAGCAATATTAAAAATGGAAATAACAGACTATGAAGCAAATCTCATTAACACATATAGAGGAATGTTTGTGTAACAAAAAGAATAATTCACCTTGAAGGTATAAAATCTATGAACTGTGTATTTTCACACCATCAGAGCATTAAAGTATGTAAAGAAAAAGCTACAAGCACAAAAGAAATTGACAAATCTATAATCATATTGGAAGATTTAAAAGACCCATATAAGACAGAGATAGAGCAGACAAGAAAACATTACCAAGATCATAGGAATCTGTGATTCGATATGATATATTTATCTCCACATTTGAGTAAGTAGTACTATAAGTTATTCTCTTAGGACTGCAGGATTCAGCTTTTATAAGGAGCTCTGTTTAGTGTCCTATTAGTTCTTACTGAGATGAATTAGAATTTTAAATGTCTTCTGAGCAGAGAGAAGTGGGCGTGACCATACACTCTGCTTGGCATTTGCTTCCCTGCCTTGCCAGTTGATGGTGGTGATAACACAATGCATCATTCATATTGCTTTCATTGTGTTTGGTGAAGATTTTTTTTTGGCATGAAAGTTTCAATTGCATAAACATTGAGTAGTATGCTTTGTTTGAAAAGTTTTCAGTGAGCTACATTTAAAAGTTAAAAAAAATGCTTAATATCACTCTGGGAGACAGTCATTACCGGATGATTTATTTGGAGACACTATTCCACACCTTTATTTTTTGCTATGTTTAAAATCATTGAACATGACATTGTCCTCAACAATTTTTTTTTAAATTTAAAATTTGTTTTAATTAGTTATACATGACAGTAGAATGCATTTATGCACTTTGATACATGATACATAGATGGGATATAATTTCTCATTTTCCTGAGTGCACATATTGTAGAATCACACTGGTCATGAAGTTACATAATTTTTAAGAGTGTAACAAGTTCCTGTTGCCTGTTGACTATGGGTATAATGCTATACAGCAACTGCTTAGAGATTACTCATCTTGTTTGACTAGATTTTTATGCCTTGGATTAATAACTCTTCATTACCTCCTCCTCCCCCTGGCAACCAACATCCAACTCTGATTCTATGAATTTCACTATTTTAGTGGAATCATCTGATGATTTTTTTTCTTTTTCTTTTTTTTTTTTTTGCTACTGGAGATTGAACCCAGGTGCATTTAACCACATACCCAGTCCTTTTCATTTTTTAAATTTTGTGACAAGTTTACCCTAAGTTGCTTAGGGCCTCACTAAGTTGCTGAAGATGGCTTTGGACTTATGATCCTCCTGCTTCAGCTTCTTTAACTACTGAAATTTCAGTGTGCCATTGCACCTGGTTCAGTATTTTATCTATGACTGATTTATTTCACTTAGCCTAAATGTTCTTAAGGTTTGGCCATGATGGTGCACATTGCAAAATATCCTTAGTTTTAAAAGCTGGATAATATTCTCTCACAAGAATATATCACATTTTCTTTATCCATTTGTTGATGGTAATTCAGGTTTATTCTACATCATGGCAATTAAGAATAGTTCTGCAATGAGCACAGGAGTGCTGATACCTCTTCAAGATTCTGATGTGGGTTCATTTGGGTAAATATTCAGAATTAGATTTCTAGATCGTGCGGCAGTTCTTTCTCTAATTATTTGAGGAATGGTTGTGCCATTCCCCATAGAAACTGCATCATTTTACATTTCCACCAACAGTACCTAAGGGTTCCAATTGTTTCCACATCCTTGATAACGTTTGACTTTTTCTAAATAAATAAATAAATAATGATAGTAATCCCCTCATGGGTGTAAAATGATATCTCACTGAGGTTTTGATTTGCATTTTCCTAACAAGTAACACGGACCATTTTTCCTAAATAAGGTAGCTATTTTTATACCTTCTTTACAGAAATTATAGATACTGATTTACTTAGCCCATCTTTTAACAAGGTTGTTAATTTTTTCAGAATGAGTTTTGGGAGCCCTTATGTATTTTAGAGATTAACTACTTATTGTATATCTTACTTGAAACTATTCTCTTTCATTCCTTAGGTTATCATTTTCTCTGATGATTGTTTCCTTTGCTGTGTAGAAGCTTCTAAATTTGATACAGTCCCATTTGTTTTGTTTTGGTTGTGTTTCCTATGCTTAAAGAATTGAGTGAATAAAGATATATACAAATGGTTGAGAATAAAAGGACATTAAGGGGTACTTTCAAGTGTTTTCAACCAAAGTAAATAGTAGGCACATTTCTAATTTAAAAGAAAACGATTTATTTTTTTAAGTAAGCCTTTCAATTTTATTTTATTTTTGTGGATTTATATATTTTTATTAGTTGTTCAAAACATTACAAAGTTCTTGACATATCATATTTCATACATTTGATTCAAGCAGATTATGAACTCCCATTTTTACCCCGTATACATATTGCAGATTCACATCGGTTACACATCCACTTTTTTACATACTGCCATACTAGTGTCTGTTGTATTCTGCTGCCTTTCCTATCCTCTACTATGCCCCCTCCCCTCCCCTCCCCTCTCCTCCCATCTTCTCTCTCTACCCCATCTACTGTAATTCATTTTTCTCTCTTGTTTTTTCCCCTTTCCCCTCACTTCCTCTTATATGTAATTTTGTATAACAATGAGGGTCTCCTTCCTTTACCATGCAATTTCCCTTCTCTCTCTCTTTCCCTCCCCCATCTCATCCCTGTTTAATGGTGATGTTCCTCTCATGCTCTTCCTCCCTATTCTGTTCTTAGTTGCGCTCCTTATATCAAAGATGACATTTGGCATTTGTTTTTTAGGGATTGGCTAGCTTCACTTAGCATAATCTGCTCTAGTGCCATCCATTTCCCTGCAAATTCCATGATTTTGTCATTTTTTAGTGCAGAGTAATACTCCATTGTGTATAAATGCCACATTTTTTTTAAAGAGAGAGGAGAGAGAGAGAGAGAGAGAGAGAGAGAGAGAGAGAGAGAGAATTTATTTTTTAGTTCTCGGCGGACACAACATCTTTTGTTTGTATGTGGTGCTGAGGATCGAACCCGGGCCGCACGCATGTTAGGCGAGTGCGATACCGCTTGAGCCATATCCCCAGCCCTGCCACATTTTTTTCATCCATTCATCTATTGAAGGGCATCTAGGTTGGTTCCACAGTCTAGCTATTGTGAATTTTGCTGCTATGAACATCGATGTAGCAGTATCCCTATAGTACGCTCTTTTAAGATCTTCAGGGAATAGTCCGAGAAGTGCAAGAGCTGGGTCAAATGGTGGTTCCATTCCCAGCTTTCCCAGGAATCTCCATATTGCTTTCCATATTGGTAGCACCAATTTGCAGTCCCACCAGCAATGTACAAGTGTACCCTTTTCCCCACATCCTTGCCAGCACTTGTTGTTGTTTTTCTTCATAATGGCTGCCAATCTTACTGGAGTGAGATGGTATCTTAGGGTGGTTTTGATTTGCATTTCTCTAACTGCTAGAGATGGTGAGCATTTTTTTAAGTACTTGATTGATTGTATGTCCTCCTCTGAGAAGTGTCTGTTCAGGTCCTTGGCCCATTTGTTGATTGGGTTATTTGTTATCTTATTGTTTAATTTTTTTGAGTTCTTTGTATACTCTGGATATTAGGGCTCTATCTGAAGTGTGAGGAGTAAAAATTTGTTCCCAGGATATAGGCTCCCTATTTACCTCTCTTATTATTAGAGAAGCTGAGAAAAAACTTTTTAGTCTAAGTACGTCCCATTTCTTGATTCTTGATATTAACTCTTGTGCTATGGGTGTCCTATTAAGGAATTTGGAGCCTGACCCCACAATATGTAGATCGGAGCCAACTTTTTCTTCTGTCAGACGCAGAGTCTCTGATTTGATATCGAGCTCCTTGATCCATTTTGAGTTAACTTTTGTGCATGACATAACTTTTTTGCATATGGATTTCCAGTTTTCCCAGCACCATTTGTTGAAGATGCTATCCTTCCTCCATTACATGCTTTTAGCCCCTTTATCAAATATAAGGTAGTTGTAACTTTGTGGATTAGTCTCTGTGTCCTCTATTCTGTACCATTGGTCCACCCGCCTGTTTTGGTACCAGTACCATGCTGTTTTTGTTACTATTGCTCTGCAGTATAGTTTGAAATATGGTATCGCTATGCCGCCTGATTCACACTTCCTGCTTAGAGTTGCTTTTGCTAGAGTTATTTTTCCATATGAATTTCATGATTGAAAAGAAAACAATTTAATATTTTGCAAGGCAGAACAACAGATTCTCAGGTCAGTTCTACCAGACCTCTAAAGAAGAGCTAACCATCATATGAACCAGCTATCCTCCTCCTGGATATTAAACTAAAGAAGTAAAACCAGTATACTCTAATGATGCAGCCACTTCAATGTTTATAGCAGTACAATTCACAATAGCCAAATTATGGAGCCAGACAAGAAGCTCATGAATAAATGATGGATTAAGAAAATATGGTGTATATACACAATGCAGTTTTACTCAGGCATAAAGAAGAATAAAATTATGACTTTTGCCAATAAATGGATGGAATTGGAAAACATCATGCTAAGTTAAACAAGCCAGATTCAGAAAATCAAGGGTGGAATATTTTTCTCATATATGAAAGCTAGAGCAAAATAAGAGGAAAAAAGTTGGGGTGGGGGAGCATGGACATCATACAGATATAGGGAGATCAGTGGAGTCAAAGAAGATTGTGAGGGTGGGAGGAGGGATAGGAGAAGAGAGGAAATGTGGAGTGAATTTAACAAAATCACACTATATGCATACACAAATATACCACAGTGAATTCCAAATTGATCTGTATGTAGAAGGTACCAATCAGAAAGAAAGAAACTAGTGAACAAAAGGAAGATGTGTGGAATAATTGAAGGAGAATGGGAAATGGGAGAAGGAAAGGGAAACCATGGGGAACCAATACTGAAAAGCAGTCAATCAAACCCCATGCACGTATGATTTTGTCAAAATGAAATCAACTACCAGGTATAATTATAAAGTTCTACTAACAAAAAAAGCCTGTCTTTTCTATAAAATTATGTAATTTGTACCCACAAAGATTATTATTATTTGTTATTTTTTAATAAATGGCAGCAGAATGCATCACAATTCTTATTACATGTACACAGCATCATTTTTCATATCTGGTTGTATATACAGTATGTTGACACCAATTTGTGTCTTCATACATGTACTTTGGATAATGATGTCTATCACATTCCACCATCCTTGCTAACCCCCTGCCCCTCCCTTTCCCTCCCACCCCTCTGCCCTATCTAGAATTCATCTATTCCTCCCAGGCTCCCCCTCCCTGCCCCACTATGAGTCAGCCTCCTTATATCAGAGACAATATTTGGCATTTGTTTTTTTTTTTGGGGGGGGGTTGGCTAACTTCACGTAGCATTATCTTTTCCAACGCCATCCATTTACCTGCAAACGCCATGATTTTGTTCTCTTTTATTGTTGAGTAAAATTTCATCGTGTATATATGCCACTTTTTTATCCATTCATCCACTTAAGGGCATCTAGGTTGGCTCCACTGTTTAGCTATTGTGAATTGTGCTGCTATAAACATTGGTGTGGCTGTGTCCTTGTAGTATGCTGTTTTTAAATCTTTGGGAAGAGGGATAGCTGGGTCAAATGGTGGTTCCATTCCTAGATTTCCAAGGAATCTCCATACTGCTTTCCATGTTGGCTGCACCAATTTGCAGTCTCACCAGCAATGAATGAGTGTGCCTTTTTCCCCACATCCTCACCAACACTTATTGTTGTTTGTCTTCATAATAGCTGCCATTCTGACTGGAGTGAGATGAAATCTTAGAGTAGTTTTGATTTGCATTTCTCTAATTGCTATGGTGCTGGGAAAACTGGAAATCCATATGCAACAAAATGAAATTAAACCCCTATCTCTCATCATGTACAAAATTCAACTCAAAGTTGATCAAGGACCTAGGAATTAAAACAAAGATTATTAATGAGTAACTGCCCATAATGTTGAAAATAAAACTGATTATTTTCTAGAAATCCACAAATAGCCAAAACCCACATGAATAAGCATTTTTTAAAAAATGAATATATATAAAAGTGTCCTCTAGAGCATATCCCAAACCTAAAAAGATTCTGTCAACTACTGTAAATGATTCAGAATAATTTAAAGAAGGCAAGTTATACAAATTGTTACACGAGGCTTATATTGATTCTAAAACAAGAAAAATGTAGAGTAATACAATTACAGACCAATCTGTCTTAGGAGGCAGACAATATAAACTAAAGAAAATACCATCACACATAATTTAGCAGCATATCAAAATAGACATGTCATGCGTGAGTAAGTAAGGGTTACTTCAGTAGTATAAAGATTATGTAAACCAGATGAGAAATACTACATCAACTGCATGATATATCACTTAAACAAGAGAAATATATTCGATCCCTTCAACCAAAGCACATAATTCATTGAAGTCCACCACTTGTATAAAGAAAATTACTAACATTGAAAAACAGAAGTTGATTTTCTTAAATTGACAAAATATTGGAGGGAGAACTGGAAGCCATTTATTTAATAAATAGATTTTGGAAACATTATGTAAACATTAATAAAAAAGGCAAGATGGCCTCTATTGCTGCTGCAGTTTGAATCCATCTACTATAGTCAGTTCATTATCTAGCATTGTTTAGCTTTTTAATGTAGGACAAGTAGCACAAGAAATAGAGAAGCACTTAGGGGCCCATGATGTGCTCTTTGACCTCAAGTTACAATGGCAGTGGTGACCTTGTGTGACCTATCCCCACCCCACCCAGCACTCCAAGACCATCTTCTCACTCTCTGCTTCCTGCTCCCTCCTCCACCAGAATTGCTTATTGACACATTTTTATTTAGGGTCTTTGAACTATTTCCCCACCTGCTTTTGAGAATATTTCCCCTGGCTCTATTTCACAACTGGCTTCTTAGGTTTTCATCCCAGAGTATATGCATCTCCCTCTTTGTGCTTGTCACAGTCTAATTAATGATTCAGCTTTGTATTCATTCATTGTTTGCATTAAACTGGCAGATAGGCAAAGGTATGAAACATCTTGCTTTTTCACTGTCATATTTCAAGAGCTCAACACAACGAACGTACCACAAAATATCCTGCTGTATCAATACTTGCTTTGTGAGTGAGTGAATGAATGAACAGGTGATCAAATGCCTTGGCAAAACTACTAGATATTCCCCATTGAGTTTATCTTTGCTCTTTGTTGCTGTTGTAAAGTCCTCACCCCACAATGCCTCACTGAAATTATACCCAGGCCCCTGGGATGGATCAGAGGTGCTCAGAAACAATTTTCTGACCACTGAGAAGTACCTTTAGAGTGTCTTTCCATTAGCTCAGTAGAGAGAGGACATCCTCTAGTGTGAGAAGAAAAGAAATATACATATCCTACACTTGGGTACGTGTGTATTAGCATACACCGAATGATCTAGAAATGCTTAATATGTAAACCACTGTTGTTTTTTAAACTAGGATATATATCACTACTGTATACCTCTAGACAATAAAGAATATTTATTATATAGAAAAATAATATATAATATATAATAGAATGTAATATATAGTGGATCTATTATATTATAATGTCTATTACACATATATATATATACACAATATAGAACATATTATTATATATTAAATATAGCATCCTTTTTCAAGCAAAATATTTTTCCTGAAATCCTATTATTAAAATAACAATGTCTAAATTCAAGGAAATATGACACTAAGCAAGTATTAGATGTTCATTAAATAAACCCGCCCCCAGGATCTGTAGAAGTTAGATATCCTTCAAAGAATGCTCCTCTTCAAGATCCTTTGATGAAAGTGGCAAGTCATTAATACTTGTAAATCAATCATGCCACTTAGCACTGATGAATTAAGAACCACTTCATGAAGGCTGTCCAATTTCTGGGTAATGAAATGACTACTGACTTGTCTAGGCCTGCCTGGGGATTATGGCTGCATCAAACAGAAACTGAATCTTCAGAATTTCCTCCTGTCCTCTTTAATAAGATCCAACATCAATGAATTGGGGGCAAACATAAGGGAAATCTACATAATGAGATGCTCTGTTTCATGATGTTTATACTTTCCACCACTCTCTATGGAATTATAAATGGAAAAGGTCAAGGGCTTCCTTCTGCTTTCTCTGACTTGAAGAAACAAAGATCATCGTATAGGGCCACCGAGAGCAGCCAACAGGAAGCGGTGAGGTCAGCTATGACAAGTTTTTGGTGTCCGGGAATGGCCAAGGGCAGGTCTGCTACAACATCTGGGTACCAGGGCCATCGAAGAAAGAAGACTTTCTCTCTTCATCTTGTACACACTCGGAAGCTAAAGTGGAAAATATTGGAAACCTTCTATACGCTAGAGAAAGATAACCAGAAAATAGGGCACATGGAGACCCGAGCTCTGTTTTCAGGTTAGTGCCCAATTATTCATGCCATGTCCTGTACAATTTGATGTTATACTTAGAGACTTATTGTTTTAGTCAATTTTCTCACATCTTGAACAAAATGCCAAACAAGAACAATCTGAGAGGTGGGAGAGTTTATTTGAAGCTCATAGTTTCAGAAGTTTAGTCCATGGCTGGCTGACCCATGGCTTTGGGACCAAGTAAGGAAGAACATCATGGCAAAAGGGTGTGGTGAGGAAAGCAGCCAAGACATGGCCACCAGAAAGCAGAGAACTCTCTCACCAGAGACAAAATATGACTTCTAAAGGCACACCACCAGTGGCCCACTTCCTCCAGCCACACCGTGCCTGCCTACCTACACTTAGCACCAAGTAAATTCATTCAAGTGGATTAATGCACTAATTAGTTTAAAACTCTATAACTCAGTTGTTTCACTTCTGAGTTTATTTTTCATTGTCTCACACATAAGCTTTGAGGGGATACTTCATATCTAAACCTTGTGGATTTGTTAAGAGTGTCATAGAAAGATTTATGAAGAAACCATTTGAATCCATCTACTATAGAGTCAATTCATTATCTAGCAGCATTTGCTCTATATCTTGAGTGCCTTTTCTTTAATTTCTATGTGAAATTTGAATCTCCCCCATGATTTGACTAATTAGCCTTATTGATATTTCAAGGTATAGACCCAATAAAGACACACACACACACACACACACACACACACACACACACACCTGTACATGATACATAATGTATTTAATCCCTCAATTTGGTTATATAATCATCAGTAGATTAAACTGAATAAAGACATGGATGGTGCCCAGTAGCTGGAGGGGGCCCTGCCTTGGCCCTCTCCTTTGTGGAAGAACTTTTGCAAATCATGATAGCCTGGCTTTGCAAAATGGACTCTATTTCTGCAGCACACAATTCAAAAGCATACTTTGATCCCTCTCAGTGGCTCTTCTCATTGCTTTTAGGGTGTGTTTTGGGTAAGATGTGAGCTTTGCTCCAAAAACCTCTCGTGTGAAACAATGCAAAAAAAGTCTAGAGGAAAAAATTATTGAATTATGAGAGGTTCTAACCTACTTAGTTCATTAATCCCCTGAGATCTGCGAAACAGTAAGGGAGCCTAGAAGTGAAGAAGAAGTACAGTGAAGATTCCCGAGATTAAGAAATGCCAGTAATATTTGCTGAGGACTGCTGCAGGAACGAATCAAAAACTAGCCAAAAGAGGTCATGTGGGCTGCAACTAGCAAAGCCATAGGAGCAGAGCTTGATGAGGCCTTTGGTGAGAATATCATGATGCCAAGCACTGCAGATGTTGGATATGGAGCTAGAGGACTTGTTTGCCTAGCTGGGTTTTGAACTTGCTTTGGTTCCATCTCTTCTTTCTATGACCCTATTTCTAAATTTTGAATAGAAATATTTACTCTCCACCTTCAGATATTGGGTATAAGTAACTTGCATTTGACTTTTACAGAAAGATTTATTAAAAAAACATTTGAATCTATCTACTATATAGAAAATTTGTTATCTAGCAGAATTTGCCCTATGTCTTGAGTGCCTTTTCATTAATTTCTGTGAAATTTGAGTCTCCCTCATGATTTGGCTAACACACACACACACACACACACACACACACACGTGCACATGATACATAAGGTATATAATCCTTTGATTTGGTTATATAACAATCATTAGATTAACCTCAGCAAAGTGATAGATGGTACCCAGTAATTGGATGGGACCATGCCCTGGCCCCTTACAGGGGCTCACATGAGAGTTTGCCTGGAGTCTTGGAGGACACTTTGGACTTGGACTTTTGGGCAATCTTGGAACTATTCAGAATATGGGATTCCTGACAGTGGACTAAATGTATTTTTGCATTGTCAGATGAGCATGCATTTACTTTCAGGGGCTAGGGGCAGAATGTTATGTTGAGGTGTCCTCCAAAAGCTCATGTGTGAAGCAATGTAAGAAAGTTTAGAGCAGAAATGAATAAACTAATTAGTGCATAATCCCTTGATAGACAGTAAATGGGTGGTAACTGTAAGCAGGTAGTGTATGGTTGGAGGAGGTGAGTCCCTGGGGGCATTCCTTTGGGATATCTATTGTCATTGTTGAGTAGATCTCTCCTTCTCTCTTTTTTCTAATGCCATGTTCCCAGCTTCTCTCCTTTGCCATACCCTCTATAATGATTTTCTGACTCACCTCAGGCCCCAATGAATGGAGCCTGCTGTCTATGGACCAAGAGCTCTGACATTGAGAGACTCCAAATAAATTTTCCTCCTCTAATTCTTCCTGGTGTGTCTTGATCCCAATGGCAAAAATGCTGACTAAAACAGGGTGCCAAGGTGAGGTTGTACCTGTACTGCTCTTTATTTTTATAATCATATGTTCAAAATCATAACATGTGAAGCATTGGGTTGAAAGAGATTAGGATCAAATGACTGATGAAATATCTTGTAGCCATGATATTGTAGCATTTCATAAAATCCCCTAAACTCACATGGCAGATAGGCTCACTGGCCAGTCTGGTCATTGTGTAACCTTTCAGAATTCATATGAATTATCTGCATAATCTGAACCTTCATCTAGATGCAATACTTAAATAACAAAATATTTCTGTGAACTGAGCAGAAATCAAAACAACTTTTAATTGGAGAATCTATAGGAAGAAATAAAACAGACTAATGCAGGTGATCTCTGAAAACTAGAACAGGGATGGTTTGAGAGTTTGGGCTTTGGATTCCAAGTAGAACCGTGCAGGATTAGAATCTTTGCTTTGCAGCTGAGTCACCTCTGGCAAGCCATTTCATCTCTCTGAACCTGAAATCTTTTTTTTTTTTTTCATAAAATTGAAATAACAAACCTAGTTCATAGGATCCTTATAAAACCAAGTTAAAGCTCAGCATCATTTAGTATTGTGCCTAACATTTAGTAAGTACTCATTTAAGTTTAGCAGTTTTTATTATGTAATTTATTTATTTCCAATTATTGACATCTCTCCTCTTTATTTTTACTCAGGCTCTCTGAGTTTAATAGCTCATTTGTGTTGAGCCTCTTCATCTCACATGAGCTAACAAAGCAAGCTCTGATTCACTTCCCTTCCACAGAACACGGAAGTTTTGCATCCTCCCACACCCAACTTGAAAACTGGAAAACAATTTGAATACTATGCATGCCAGGTGTAGGAAAGCGGAATGAGGAAACCAGACTATCAGATCATATTTAAAGGAAACATTTTGGGTTCGTGGATTGGGGCATTTAACTCAGTTGGTAATTGACATTCCTGAAGCATATCCAAGCAAATCCAAAGTATGACAGATGTTGCGTTTCCCTCTTATTGTAGTCACTCATGCACTCAATAACCATTTGATAATATAGTAAAATCAAAGAAACTTTGACTCCCTAGGGGAGCTTAAAAATGATCTATTGCAATGTCTCTTTTTCAAGAAACAGGTACAAGGAGGTTAAGTGCCCTGTTTTTATTTCCACGGTGAGCAGAAAATAAACAGAACAGAACAAAGCCGTCTGCAAGGCAGTGTGGGAAATGAAAAGATGAATTGGTGCTTGCACTCAGTCTCCAGGATCTTAAAGGCTGGGAAGAAAAGGAGGCATGTGCACAGACAACTGTAATGTGAGATAGGAAGCTGTCGGCTGCTCAAGGAATTTTAATAGGATGTCACTTGGAGCAAGAGGAATTGGTTAACGTAGAATCTCATGCCTGTGCCACCCAAGCATCTATTTTCCTTTCTTCTCTTAGGAAAATCCCCTTTTCCCTGTATTATAACTCTCTATCACTTTCAGTCTTTATGGTACAAGGATAAGTAACCCCATTCCAAAGACTAGGTTTTAATATAGGGCCTTGGCCAGTTGATTGGAGCATCATATTGGAGCCATGGAAATTACCTCAGAGCTGGGTATGCCACCCAGTAGAACCCATAGAGCCCTCCCCAGGGCCTATGTTGGTTATATTGACAAATAGTTTTTGGTCATTTTAATATGGTTGATCAGTCAATAAAACATATTTTTGGAGCTGTTGGCTGCAATTTTTGCTATCTCAAAAGAATATCATGATTAAAAACTATTCAATACTGAACAAATTGGAGCCAAGAATCATAAAAATACAGGTTTCTAATGACATCACTTGAGGATCTGTATCTCGATGAATATTAAATTAATGCTACTTCTGGTCTTTTCAGTTCCATAACTGTATAAATTAATTCAAGTTGAGCTGGGATTTTAATTTACAACTGAGAGCTGTGATATTTTAACTTGGCCTCAATAGGCTGGTAGACATTAGATTTTTGTGTGCGTGAGAAAGAGAGGTTGGCAAGAAAGAGGGTGGAGATAGAATTATCTGGAAAATTACAAAAACACTGTTGAGTTGCAATTAAAGTGATTAAAGAGACAGAGAGGAAGGAATAGTTTGGACTTGTAGGATAGGATTAGATTTTGAAAAGCCCTCAATCTCACACCAAAAGATTTGACTTGAAGGGGAAAGAGGAGACACCTAAGATTTTTAAGACATGGTTGATACAAGCAGAATCATGCTTTAGGAAGAGAATGCAGGCAAATATATACCAGATGGTTTTATAAAAATCATGTCTCTGCTTTGGTACAGAAGGCTACAAGGTAGCCATGTTATCAGTGTTCCTGTAAAGTCCCTCTTTTATTTTTTCAGAAGAAGGAACATATTTGTATTTCCTTCTTGACATAAATCTGCGATGTGTGAGTTGATTTGTTCTTTGATGTCTTCAATTGCTTCAATGTCATTCTTGATTTCTGGGAAATTCTAGTGTGTCATTACACATCCCTGCACATACCTTTACTTATACTGATTACTTAGAACACTCAATTTTTCTCCTTGAAATCATCTTCAAATCAAAATTCCTTAAGCCCATTGTCATTAGCTTAGACCACAAAGGGAGGGGTAACTTACCTACCACAATCGCCTTTATGTTTGGAGTCAGCTTTGAATAATAATTACTTTTTTGTCCCTCTTTCTTTTCCTTATTTTTTTTCTTGGTACTAGTTATAGAACCCAGGGTCTTGAGCATGCTAGGCAAGTGCTATACCACTGAGCTATGCCTCTTGTTCATAGACTTATATTTTTATGAGCTATTCTTCTTAATTTTCATGATGACTTAATAATTTCCTACTTTGTTTATCCAAATGGGATGTCAAATAACTAGAATTTTTAAAAATCTTTCTTTAACTAATTAAATGACTACAAACCAAAGATGCTCAATTGTTGCACCCTAGCTATATAGCCAGGGTTTGAACTTCAGATTCCTATCACAAATTTTCCTAAGACATTACAGCATTTTTTCTAAGCAGGACTGCTTCATTTAGTTGAAATGTAAGTTCACTTAGGGACATTTATATGTTTCAGGATAAAATGTGATGGTGGATTTTGAGACAATGAACCTTTTTTTCCGGTAATTTTGCTGGTGATTGTTGAAACAGGAGACTGATATAACAAAGTGTTTATCTTGAATATAGAGAGACAATCCTTGTAGGGACAGGGGTCACTAGTGTGATCATGAACTAAGAAAGTAGTATCTGTCCTTCAAATATGGAAATCTCAATTCTTTCTTAGAGCTGCCTCCAAGCATTTCTTTTTAAAATAGTGATGTGCAAATTTAAGAAGTTACCAGAATCATCTAGAGCTCATATTAAAGATGCAGACTCCCCAGGCCTCCCATCAGAAATCCTGACTCAGTGGATAGGAGTGGAAACTTATAAATCACTCAGCAGTACAAAAGCCACACTCCGAGAACTCAATGGCCCCCCAACCATGTTTTCCAAGCAGTCTCTGCAGTTATGTCATTGTAGTGATTCCTACAGGAACACTGTAGAGAGCTCTTCCAACCCATATATAAATAGCACCGCCTGCTAAAATTTAAGCAAATGGATTAGAGCTGAAATATGTAAAGTTATCTTAAAAAGTCCTATCCACCAACCAGAAACAACACCAGGATTAACAAAGAAGTAATATGTCATCCGGAAGAAAAAGGTCAGCTGTAAAAGCATAGAAGATGCTATCCCTTTTTTATGGTTTTATTCCCATGACTTTTATCACCATCTCGGTTACTATTTTCCTTGTGTATTCAGAAGAAAAGGGAAGCAACATCCATGGGAAGTTGGTTCTTTGGTTCATTCCTGGGAGCTCCCAGTGCTTCAAGCAAATATATTGCTTCTGTGGATCAGACCTGCTGACCTTCCTCTAGGGCACTGTATCTCAACTTTTTCCTCATTTTTTACACCCTTTGGACTTTTTTTTTCCTAATCAATGTCCCCATAAAATTGTAATATCATCAACATATTATATGACTGTTATGTACTTATGTTTATCTGTACTTCATACATTGAGAGTGGCATACACTTCCCAACAATCTGTTTTTGCCCCTTGCTGTCAATATCGCCTCCAATGAGATGACATGACTCCACGAACACTCAAACTTTCCTTGCATCTTACAAAAGACCCCGACATTATGTGATAGCCTTTTTAAACACACAGGCATGTTTTCATTTATATACACAGTGATTTTAGGAGATCCTCAGAGTGATGCTCTAAAAAAAAAACCCATGACATTTTCTTTTCATTTTTATATTCTATACTTAAAATATGACCTACGTCCTGGTTTGTAATTTAGCCAAATCAGCTCACCCCTGTCTCCCTGACTGAACATCCTTGGCAAAACAAAAAGGACCTGTGCTATCTGGTGATGGTTCTTACAGCTACTAAGCTTCTTGATTCTACTTTGATATCATTCAGAGTTAGTAACTAAACCTCAGCTTGTCCATTTTCTAGAGCCAGAGTATATTGATTTCATCCTTGTCCCCAAATACAGTAGAGATGTTCCTTTCTCTGTTCCTAAATTTCTGCTTCCCCTCTCGCCTGAAATGACACTTTCCTTTCTACCCATGCAAATTCATGGCACATTTCTTTCCTAAAGTATTCCCATCCCACAGTGACCTCTTTCTGGTGGAGAAATCTCAATAAAAATGACTCTCTCCTCCAAAAGCACTTTCTCTGTCTAGTCCCTACTAGGTATGTGATTATTTATGCCCCTCCCCAGGACCTAGAATAGAGACTCCACACCACAGCACCAAAGTGAGCATGGGGTCTTTCTCCTGCTTTACTCCTGTCAGATAACTACTGTCAACTCTTTCATTTCTACTGACAAAGGAAGCTCCAGAGAGATGCTTGTGGCGAAGTCAATGTAATATGCAAGCAAAAGCTAATTGCCTCCTGGGTCTTTGTTGTTATCTTTATAGACCAAAACTTGTCTTCCCATCACCATTCAAATTCTCCCAGTCTTTTCCAAACAGACTTTATTCACGAGTAACTACTGCTTTTGTAAATGAATGCACAGATGCATATCCTAATCTGGTTGCCTCTACCTGGCACACCCCACATCCCAGGGGCAGTGGAAACCCAACTTGAAACATCAGAAAAAAAATTGTACAAAATGGGAATGAAATAAATAATCTGGATGATGTATGCCTGAGCTCTTAACTTCTTTGAATTTCAATTTCTTCAAAGACTAAGTGATTTATTCTAGGAGTAAAGCCTTAAGTTCTCCTAGATCTATGTTCTCAGACTAATTATCATAAAGGTCCCAAAGAAATGAAAACCTTTGCCAAGAGAAAAGAAGACTCAGGTGGGCCTCAGTAGCTGTTTTCTTATGTGTGAAAAAATCATTGAGTTTTCAGCTTGATGTCAAGAAATACATTTCTTAAAGTAAATTTGGGGCAAAGTGAAAGCTAACTTCCTTTGTACGAGAGTTTCTTGTCATTGGACGTGTTGAAGAATATTTTGGAAAGCTTGGAAAGGAATCATCAAAAAGAATTTGAACACCGAAGAGGGGTGGGTGGGGACTGGATCTCCTCAAATCTCTTTTCTGGCCATGTTGTTGTAGGGACAGACGAGGCAAGGCACCGAAGACAGCAGGAAACAGTTTTATTTGGCTGCAGCCAGGTCCAGAGGGTACAGCCTTTGCTGTAATCAATCAATCCCCTGAACCCTGAGTTCAGGGAGTTTCAGAGTTTTATACCCAGCATGTAAGGGGAGGGGCTCAGAAGTTCACAGTCTGCAGAAGTTCACATAAAAGCAGCTTTTTCTTTCACTGTTCTGGGCAAGTTAACTCTTCAAGGTCAACACCTGAGAATGGGAGAGCTTCTTCTCCCCTTTCTTTCCTCCCCCTGCCAGCTGTGACCATGGAGCCCAGTTGTAACTTATCTTAAAAATGTAGACGTCTCTGTGAAGCCCAGCTCAAGGCCAGAGGCCTTGTTTGCACTTTTCTTCAAAGTACTATACTGGATACATTTGTGAAAAATTAGTAAGGGGGTGTCCAGCACCTGGAGTGCTGGTATCTTCTTGGCCAGTGGCCAAGTAAACAGGGTGACACGAAACTAGGAAGTTTATCTACAATGGACTCTTTTGCTGACAGTCCTAAAATCAGCCATGGTGAAGAGGGCTTCTCTGTGGAGAAAGGGGATGCTGCATCAATGTGAAACTGAAATCCTGATGGTTCATTGCAGAACTAACTCAAAGGGCCTCCTTCCCTCATCTGCAGGAGGACATGAGCTATACTCTCAAACCTTGCAACTTCCTGTGCTCAGTGACAATCAAACAAAGGAATCATCACAGTGGAGAAGACAGGAAAAAATAGTGTTTTAAAATTACTGTTATTGTGGCTGACACAAAGAAAAATGTTTGGTAATTTCCACCCTTGTCCTACTCACAAATTTACCAAGCTCCTTTTCCCAGGTGTGGGGAAGCAGTTTTGATTACAGGCTATTTGAATATTACATTTTTTTTCCCCAGACAGCAACTTTCTGCTGTGGGCATATTGAGCTGTTTTCATATAAATACAGCCAATGCTTCAGCAATATTTTAATTACCAACTTCAAAAGTTACTTGATTTTTTTTCCCCCACAGAAAATCCTCTGAATGACCCTAATTCAGAGAGACCTAGAGGAAAAACATTCATCCCCAAAATGAAACATTTCCTAGAATTCCTCTGTTGTAATTCCTTTTCACCATATACTTGCCATATTAAGTCTCCAAGTAACCCCATGACTTTACTTGGTGGAGAAATCTCAATAAAAATGACTAATGTGTGCTACTTACCCAGTGCTCTGTAATGCTCTGTATTCATTACTCTATTTTATCTGCACAACAACTGATGAAATACATATTATTATTCTCATTAATTAAGTGAGGAAAGATTGAGACTCTGAAATTAGGTAAATGGCCCAAGAAGATCCAGTTAAGAGGTAGCAAAAATAGAATTTAAACCTTGCCCATGAGTTTAGAGTCTAAAAACTAAGTTAAATTATGCTTTAAGCTAATGATTCCCAAAATATGATCTCTGAAACAGCCGAAGCAGCAGATCAGGAAGGAGGGGGGGGGAAGGTTTTGTTAAAAATGCAAATTCTCTAAATAGAAGGAAGATCAATAGAGGAGAGAATGGGGATGGTAGAGAGCAGAAGACAGGGAACAAAGCAGTACTGAGGCCTGAAATGAAGCCAGTTATATTCCATGCCTGTGGTTATGTAAAAAGGAACCATACTACCCATTCTGCAGGTGATTAGAGAAAGTCTCATATGGCAACATTCTGGAAGATCACCAAAAAAGAGCAGAG
This sequence comes from Ictidomys tridecemlineatus, assembly GCF_052094955.1. Lineage (NCBI taxonomy): Eukaryota > Metazoa > Chordata > Mammalia > Rodentia > Sciuridae > Ictidomys > Ictidomys tridecemlineatus. Next base: position 164,723,842 of record NC_135477.1, read on the forward strand.
ATGAGATATAAACCAAGATCGGAGTGATGATGGTGCCAAAGCTCATAATCTATACCAAGAATAAGAGAAAATGTCCAAAGGTAACAGAGATAAAGTCATCAAAACACTGTTGCATTTGCTGGGTTGGTCAATAAATTGTTGAAGTACTCAAACATGTTGATTCTGGGCACTGGCCCAAGAAAATCTGTTCATCATATCCAGTGGCTCAACCACTTTACTCCTCGGTCCTGTAAATGCATCACTCCAGCATCATTTGTCCGGTGCCTAAACCAGACATTGCCATCCAGAGTCCTCCCTCTCCTTATCCCCACTACAATTTGTCCCTAAGTCTTTCCATTATACATATTCCTTAATTGCTCTTGAAATGGTCTCTTCCCATGTCCACTGTGCTATTTACCTGGGCCATTGGGATAGACTTTTGATTGGGTCTCCCAGGCTGTATATTTTTTATTCTCTAATTTACTTTCCACTTTGAAGTCAAAAAGGCAAATTTTATAATAATACCCTCTGGTTATAATTCTTCAGTAATTCCCCATCGACAGATGGTCACATCTGCACAACTCAGTGTGACCTCCCCAGACCACCCTACTTAGAGGTGGAATCTCCTCCCCTTGGCCTACTCTATCCCTCTTTTATGGTTTATTTTATTCCCATGACATTTATCACCAACTCAGTTACTATTTTCCTTGCGTATTCAGTTGGTTTATTGAATTTGTCAAATTGGTCAGGCCATAGGATGCTCAGATATCCGATTAAATATTATTTTTTGTTGTGAAAAAACAGCAACAACAATAACAAAAATTAACCCCACTATTATGTATTGCTATGATGGACTAACAAAATATCTTAAAACATCAATTCCTCAAGCCCCATCCAAACTTATTGAATCAGAAAGTCTATCCTCTAGTTTGGATGTACTTTGAAAACCACTCTTCTAAAAAATCATACTTGTATACTGTTTCAATACTATGCTAGGTGCAAGGTGATTTACAAAAGAATGAGAAAGTTTGGCTTCTGCATAGAAGAAGAGTTTATAATTTAGTAAAAAGATGAAAACTGAAAGAATGATATAAAAAAAGAAGAATGACTCCATGGCATTTCTCAATAAAAAAACTTGGTCCTCAATGCAACAAGATTCATTAGTAGGACTTTTGGGAAGTAACTGGATCATGACAGCTCTTCCCTTACAAGTGGATTGCTCCATTGATAGCTGAATTCACTACTAGGAGGTGATGAAAACTGTGGACAGTGGGGCATGGTTGGAGGAAGTAGGTCATCGGGAGTATGCCTTGGGGACTAGTCTTGGCTTCTTCTAATCTCTGTCTCTGTGTCCCTCTGCCATGCTGAGCAGCTTTACTCTGCCACACCCTTCCACCATGATTTTCTGCCCACGTAAGTTCCAGAACAATGGCGCCAGGTGGCCATGAGTTGAAACTTCTGAAACAAAGAGCCAAAATAAAGTTTTCCTTCTCTAAATTGTTCTTGGAAGTTATTTTTGTCACAGTGATGAAAAGCTGACTAACACACGGGCAGAGAACAGAAGTCCACTTTACACACAAACCCTTATTCATAAGATCACTCAGCATCTATAAGTGGACTAATTTCCATTCGGATTGCAAAGCTGGAAATGTATACACTTGTCATTCTTATATGCTGAATTTCCTAGGAATGTAACTATAACATGATCCAAGGGAAAACTCTATTATGTTTGTTCAAAACTACTGAGTTATTTACCACTTCAGTAACCTATGTGTTCAACAATATGGTTGTGCATAGTTTGTACCTAGGTAATATGATACACTTATATTGTAGTGGCACCCCCTCCTCCACAGAAAATCTTAACTTCTTAGCTTCTCCAGAAATTCTCACCATAATTAATTTTAGGATTATCAGCAAAAGAGTCTCTACAAAAGAGTTCAATGTAGGTAAACTTTCTATTTTCCTTTTGTTCTATAACTTGGCCATTGGCCTGGAAGAAATCAGCACTCCAGGTGCTAAACTCCTCTTTACTGATTTTTCACAAGCATTTATCCAGTATAGTGGTTTGTAAAAGCCTGTTTGCAAATACAAAATGTGATAATAAAAAGACAAATCCTCTAAAAGGCCTCTGGCCTTGAGCTGGAGCTTCACAGAGATGTCTACATTTCTAACATAAGAGAAGTTACCAATTGGGCTCCATGGTAACAGCTGGCAGTGGGAGGAAAGAAAAAGGAGAAGAAGCTCTCCCCTTCTTAGGTGTTGTCCTTGAAGGGTTAACTGGCCCAGAACAGTGAAAGAAAAAGCTGCTTTTATGTTTATTTCTTCAGACTGTAAACTTCTGAGCTCCTCCTTTTACATGCTGGGTATAAAGTTCTGAAGCTACTTGAACTCAGGTTTCAGAGGATTAATTTATTACAGTGAAAGTTGTGCCCTCTGAACCTGGCTGCAGCCAAATACAACTGTTTCCTGCTATCTTCAGTGCCTTTCCTCGTCTGTCCCCTACAACAACATGTCTGCATTTGTAGCTGTGATATATCACTGGGAAACCAAATCCATGTGTATGTGTGCTGGCTCAATTTCAAAACAGCAACCACAAGAAGAGCTAATTGTGTTGTTAGATATTGTCTTGCTTCTCTCAAATCCAAATGTGTGTTATAAATAGATGTGTTCTGGAATAAATGTATTGAAGTATTGAATAATATAAGTATAAAGGCATTTCTTCTGCTTTCTTACTTGGATTACATATACATTAGGTTATATTTGAATTGTATAGAAGTACGCATCACTGTTATAATATAAATAACTATAAACTTCATATCAGGATACAAAAGGCATTATGAAATATTTGCTATAAAAGTTGACTCAAATCAACTTGAATGTTGAAATGTAGATAAATAAATGGTGATGTTTTGATATTTGTTTACTTTTTTCTCTGTCCATCTTTCTAGATCATGAAGGCCACTGGGCCCCCCAGTATAGTTACTGCTGTGGTCTTAAGGCTGAAACTACAGCATCTCTCTGGTGGGATCATTCACTAGTCAGGCACAGAAGGGATACAGTTGTAAATGAGACAGCACTGAGAAGTGACAGATAGTCTAAGTGCTAGAGGAAATTTCAGAGAGTAGCCAAGCAACTGGGGTAAACACGTGGACAGTATGGTAAACAGGCTTCTCTGAGTGGTTCCTATGCTAATAAGGCTAAACAATGAAAACACACACACACACACACACACACACTCACACACACACACACACACTCACACACACACACACACACACACACACACACACACACACACACACAGTCATGGGAGAGTCAGAAGAACATTCTATGCAGATGCAACCGCAAATATACAGACCTCAGGCAAGGTGGGGTAAGGTGGTAACAGAAATGAACAGAGATCACCATAACACAGGTGAACTCAAGGAGGCAGGCAGGGGTCGGATCCTAATGGTGTCACAGGTCTTGGCAAACCATTGGAATTTGATTACAAGAGCACTTGTGTGTCTAATGGGTTGTCATGAACAGAATGGACAATTAGTGTTCAATGAATATTTATTTGCTCCATATGTATTTTCCCCAAATACATTGTTATACTAATGAATGAATAAATATTTGAATTCCATGATGGAGACAAAGCTGAGAAATACAGTCCTGTGCTGGCCTCCTGCCAAACCCAAACCCTCTTGTGCCTTGTTGTGTGACCTCGTATCAGTCTCTTCCTGAGCCTTGGTTCTTCATAGGAGGACAGTAAGCCCTTGAAGAACCCTTCAGCTCTGGAAATAATTCAATAACACATGCCAACCCCACCCCACTGCCAAGACTCTCAGGCTGAGAGCAGCTGAAGAGAAGATGCTGAATGCCTCTGCTCTGTTTATCATCCTTGGTTTGGCATTTCATCTGCAGCTGGAGCCCTTTCTATAAGATCACTCAGCATCTATAAGTTGACTAATTTCCATGCTGATTGCAAAGCTAGAAATGTATACACTTGTCATTCTTATTCTTGGCCCAAATGCTTCTCGCCAACAGCTCTGACGATGGGGCGTTGACACCACTCTCTAGTTATTGTCTGACGTGCTATTGATATGAGAGGGTTTAGGAGGATGCACAATTTGATAATCAGACCCCATCTGCAGAGTAATCATGAGTTACATTATGGAGAAACTGTAAGTGAATGCCGGAGATGTAACTGTCTTATTTTCGACTTCCCTTACTCTAGCAAAGATTGTGTAAAGAGTTGTTGATATGCAAAGCAACTTGGTATTTTTTTTTTAATATAATGAGCATCTCTTAGTGCTTTTGCATTTATCTAAGTACAGCAAGCGACGGGCTATGAAACAAAATGCTGTCTTGTATATGATCTCATTTGCAAATGCATTGTATTAGAGTTATAAAGTAATATGTGTTTGGTAAAGATGCAAAAACCATAAAGAAGCACTTGACAGTGAAAGGAAGTTTTCCTAAAGTTTATCCCACTCTCACCCCTAAGATGACACAGTAGCTAAAAGCAGACTCTGTGGTCAAGCTACACAGATTCAGGTCTTGCCTCTAACTGTGAGGTGATTTTTCTGTTCTGAACTCAGACTTACTATTTCATATATTTGTACCTCAGTTTTCTCATCTGTAAAGTGAAAATAATGGCAATATTCTTATAACAAAGATGTGGTAAAGATTAATTGACAAATGTGAAATATTTAGAATAGTGCAAATGAAGAACTCAAAAATATTAAGCTATTCTCCTTCTTATCAGTTTTACTACTCTTCCCCTCCAAATCCTACTATCCTTTGCAAATATCCTACACCTCTCAATTGAACCATTCATCTCCTCTCTTACTTGTATTTTTTTATTAAAATGAGAGCACAGGTATAATTGGTCATAATTTTTTTGTTTTACATTCAAGACTATAACAGCTGGACAGAGTGGCACATGCCTATAATCCCAGTGGCTCTGGAGGCTGAGGAGCCTAATGGCAAGTTCAAAGCCAGCCTCAGCAAAAGCAAAGTGCTAAGCAACTCAGTGAGACCCTGTCTCTAAAAAAAAAAATACAAAATAGGGCTGGGGATGTGACTCAGTGGTCGAGTGCTCCTGAGTTCAAACCTCAGTACCACCCCACTCCCCACCAAAAGAATATAGTGGAGATTTTTTTCTTTTTCAATAAATAGATTTTCAACCTTAATAGTTGCAGAGTATTTAACTTGATGGATGATGGGTTAGCATTTAACTATTTTTAAATCAACACACATTTAGTCTGCTTCTAACTCCTTACTGCTACATGTAGTGTTATAGAAAATGTCATCGTCTGAGCATCTTTCCACACTTGTGAGCATTCTCTATCAGATAGATTATTCTGAGAAATACATCAGCTTTGTGTCATCACAAAAACTGTTAAGGGGAAATTGAGTGAGTGTGATTATCCACAGAGGAGGTAGATTCCAAAGTTTGAAAGAACTTCTCTACCTCCTCAGAGACAGGACTCTGCACAGTAAAGATTTTATATATATATATATATATATATATATATATATATATATATATATATATGGCTTACAATTCTAAATCCATTTCTCTTTCTCTTGTATGAGAAAGTTGAATAAAGACCTGCTCAGTGTGTCTGACAACTCTACTAACATGGGAGGTCGTTTGTGTTGAAAGTTTAATAGATCTATTAATTCTAGCTTCAGATGGGCTTGTTAGTGCTGACTACAAACTGACCACACATAATTGGACCAATTGTGCTGTTTACCCAGGCCAGAAAAATATTCCTTATCCTTAAAATGAGTTTTGTGTAGTATTTACTGAGAACCCAATATGGTAAAGCCACTGTAGAGAGGTTGAAAAGCCAACTGAGTTGCATCAGAAAGTCTGAGTTCAGATCTTGCCTCACTCAGCTCACAATCTAGATAAGAAATGTATGCAAATAATTAAAACACAACATAGAATAGTTACTCAAAAAGAGACTAATATCACATTTGGGATTTAAAAAAAAAACATTTCTAGCCTGGTATGATACTGCATGCCTGTAATTCCAGAGACTCAGGAGTTTGAGGCAGGAGGATTGCAAATTTAAGGCCAGCCTGAACAACTGAGCAAGACCCCAGCCAATTTAGCAAGACCCTGTCTCAAAAAGGACTGGGGATGTAGTTCAGTAGTAAAGCATCCCTAGGTACCATACCCAGTATCAAAAAAAAAAAATTGCTATTAAACAATGTCCCTAAAGTGAATTACATATAGCATTAATCCTATATCCTCAGAATTAACCCCTATATCCACCCATAGAATGATCATTTATTTACTTATGACTAAATAGCACTTTTATACTCCAATCACACATTCTTAGTTATTGTCATTCAATTTCTGAATAAAGGTTACCAGGCATAAAACCTGCCGAGATTAAACAGATAGATAAAGTCTTCTATCCCTGAAGTTGATTTTTTTCAACATCATAGCATATTCCAGGAATATTTATTCAGGTGAATTACATCTAAAGTATTATTTAGTCCAATGGGTTTATGATATGTTTGAAAAAACAAAGTGATTCTGATGTTAGTCTCCTAGGTAATTATCAAGCATTATAAATTAGTCATTCTTAAGCAAGATTTATACCATAGTTTATATCACCATAATTGTACAAATGAAATAAATTTTCTTTTGATGTTTATAATAAATAATTAATATATACAATCAGTCAAAATACAAATGAGGTCCCCCTTAGCACTCTGATCTCTAGAATAAATTGCATCTATTTTTTCTGTAGGCAGAAAACTAAATACTGAAAACTTTAGCTATCTTTGTAATAAATCAGTGTTCATTGTTACAAAGCTGAACTTACTGGGTATCTTACTCACAGCAATTTCAGACATGAACTTGATTAGTAGTGCTCTTTCTAATTCTTATTTTTGAAGATATTAATGCTATTAATATCCATTAAATTTTCCATATGGAAATAATCCAGCTCTGTGAGCTGCCAATGTATAATTGAATCTCCTGCATGGTCAGTAAAGTATAGAAAAGATGGTGGTGGAAGAGACACAGGTATGCACATAAATTCCTTATCACCCGTATCTTTGCTAGTAATAACTAATTCAAGAATGGTAAAACATACTCTAAAACCTTGAAAGTGTCTGCAAGTGAGTTTAGAAAGAAAAAGATATAGGAACAATGTGATTGGTTTAGTAAAAATGAATTGGAAATATCTGCCTTGGGTTTCTTTGTGTGACAATATGGCTGACAAAATTCATTTAAGCTGTGCAGAGCCCATAGCACTTCAAAAAGAGCTTGACAGGCTGAAAATATATCTGTGCTGTCCTATGAGCAAGGCAAATAACTCTTGAATTAAGCCTAGACTTTTTCCAATGGGCCATGAAACCTCAGTGCACAATAACAGCTTGCATTTCTATTGCTGTGTTTTCCACCTCAACAGTCCTGAAATACTGCGAACCAGGCATCCATTTCTCCTTTCCACACTTACAGAAGAATATTTTTTTGGGGGTAGAATAAAGGTATAAGTATATATGTTTTGTATGTATAGCATGCATAGCATATGTAATATGTGTTTAACATGTATTAATTTATTAACCAGATGTGTTTGTACATGATGGCATTTTCTAGAATCCAAAAGAAGAAAAAGCCAGCACCAATCAAAGGCTTTTTGTAAATACATGCAGTGCTAGGCACTGTAAATGCATTCATGAATGTAATACTCTCAACAAATAGAGAAAATAGTTGGTATTGTAAATATCATTTTGAAGATGTAGAAATTGAGGCTCATAAGTAACTTGATGAATAAGAAAGTGGCAGCATTCAGGCTTGACTTATTACATAGCTAGAATTCCAGTCACAGTGGTTTACAGAGCATTACCAGACAAAGCAGGTGACATTCAGTTAAGCTTGAATTTTAGGTAGATAACAACATTTTAGTAAGTATAGCCAGTGCAATATTTAGAGTTGCATTTATATTGAAATGGTGATTTTAATATTTTCAGTATAAATATGTGCCGTGCAGTATTCAGGACTATTTATAAGTATTCATAGATTACCTATAATTAAATTTACTGAACATTCTATATTTTTACTTGAAAAATCTGGACATACTACTCTAACTAGGTAAACAACTAGGTAAGTGAGTCAAGAAATGTAGCCTGTGGATTAGAAAAAAAAATTTTCAGTAAGTTAAAATCTGGCTTAAGAAAGGACTAAAGACAGCAGAAATTCTTCACTGACTAACTACTAGGCTTTAAAGTATGGGCATTCCACTGCAATCCATGCAAGAACATAACTATAGTTTTTAAAAACATTATTCAACTGCTGGCATTCTAAAAGTCAATTCCTATCTCAATGATATCTCAATATTGTGGTACAATTAGCAAGCTAAAAAGTAATATGGCACATACTTTTTTGGAGGGCCTTATGGGAGAAGGAGAAAGAATGAGGTCACTGCCCATCTAAATTGGGGAGAAGAAGGGAAAGAAACCCCATATGTGAACCGGGTACTGCAGAGGAGCGTAGTGTTCTGAAGATCCGAAGTCATTGTGAGTCTCTTACCTTCCATCTTGTTTATTTTATGTTCTCATTTCCTAGAATAGGGCTTGATAGCGTAGGTACTCAATAACTATTTGTGAAATCAATGACAACATGGATTTTTCCCATTTGTAAGCATCAAAGAATGGAATCAAGCTCTGTTATTCATTATTACAACAAAATATCTGAGGCAACTAACTTACAAAGAGAAATGATTTAGCTTACAGTTTTGGAGGTTCAAGGGCATGACACCCGCATTGGCTCCATTGTAGCAAGGTCAATAGATGTTGTTCCCTCAGTGGTAGGTATAGAAGCAACATATTCACATTTTGAATGGGAACAAAAGGATAGGGAAGTAAGAGACCAAGGTCCCACAAATTGCTTTGAAGGAATGCTACCAAATACTTAAATACTTCCATGAGTCCCTATCTCCCAAAGGTGTACCACCTCCAAAGAGTGCCACTTTGGGGACAAACTCTTCTTATATGGATTTTGTGGGGACAGACATTCTGATTATACCCAAAGGATATCACAAGTCATGTAGAACTGTAATGTTTTAAACCAGGCCTAGATTTCTGCACCCTTATGTCTTCTTTCATAGAAGAAGAAAAAGTTGTCACAAACAGGCAGAAATCCAGGTATTCCTCACCTAAAGTACTGCCAGACCACCTCCTTATTGATCTCTGTTATGTACTGAGGTTCAAATTATATTTCATTTAAAAATATTTCCCTTGCAAAAGTTGTATTTTAAAAATACATTTAAAATTTAGAAAAAAAAATATTGTGGTGTAGTTCTTAGTTCTTTGATTCCACTTTTAGCCTGTTTTCCAAAACAAAATGATCTTAAATATTCACTCAAAGCAGGCAGGAGAGGACAAAGAAGATGTAGTCTGAGGGGCATGAGAACAAATCTGAAAAAGGGACTCATCAGTGCTGGTCTCCAGTTCCCCAAATGATCTGTCTCAGTAACAGCAAGTCTCTCCTGCAGTGATAATTACTTGGCAAATTAACAATATGAAAATGAGGGGTGGGGAATCATGCACAATCTTTCCAGCAGTTTGTCATATTGAAAATACAGCATAATTGATTTTGCAACTGCACCGAGGGAATACAAAACTGTAATCAGTTTTTCTGTAGTGTTTATATCTATAGTAACGGAAGTCTAATTGCATAATTTATCATTATGAAATAAACTGCCGAGATCACAGGTCTACATGGTAATCAGCAGGATGGTGTTACTAGCTTTCATGTACATCACTGTCATTTTTCTTGATGCAGTACAAAAAGCAATCTGGGGGAGCCTCAGTTTTGAACACAACTCTATTTGAATTGCCATCTTAAGCATTTCAGCAATCTATGAAATCCATTATGGGCTATACTTTTCTCCCCATCTCCATCTCTAGGAAATCTCTGTATGTCACTAGCTCAATGTCTGGTCAGTTCATGGAAAAGTTGGTGGAGCAGGGAGGGGTCTCCCTTGACCATGTACTTGGTCTGTATGACAACATTCAGTGTTTTCTCATTAACCAGAGAAAGCCAGTGTCCAGTCACTAGTCTTTAGAACTAACTCTACACTCATCACAACACAGCTATATTGGAACACTTTTCAGTCACTGAAAACTCAATTTTCTTTTTTCTTCTCTGGGCCTTGTTCTTTTCTTTGAATTTTCAGGTTTTGTATGTGAATTAAAATATCTATGTGCATAAACCATTTTGACATCAGGCATGCTTCTGCATTAATAACTGGCTTTATGAGTAAAGCAGTGGGCTCTGTTTTCACAGAGACAGAATAGATATACTTTCCCCCATTTCTCCTATTAAGTACAAATAAGACCCCTTGAGTATTACACAAAACAAACCTAAGACAACTCCAGAGGTTGTGGAGAAGGAAGAGGACTGAATGTTTATACTTCTCCTGAATAATGGCATGCAATGAGTTCCCTGGGTATTCTTTTAGCATCATATATCCCAGATCAGGTAACAGAGAAGAGATATCAGCAAACAAGATTTGCAAATGGCCACAGACAGACAAGGCCATGGTATAAGCCTGCATTCTCTACTCAAAGGAACAGGAAAGGGGCAGCCTGGAGAAGCAGAAAACTCTCAGCCAGTGATCACTCCTTCATGACCAAAACCACAGAAAAAATTGTGGCCTTACCCATTCTCTTAGCACCTAAGACAAAGTGGATAAGCCGTACTTCCACTCTTACCATCTTATAACAGGTGCGATCATCTCCTTCCACCCAACCAGGGAGTAATATGGACTTCACTTTCACCCTGTTGGACAATATTATGTTCCCATTCCTTCTCATTATCAGAGAAAATAATATGGGGAACTTGGACTTCCATCCACACCCAGCAGTAGGTAGGCACACTTCCCCTCTCTCTGGTTGATCTAACAGGAAGCCTAATGGAGAAGCAGGACCTTAATACCACCTAACAGTAATGAGGCCACTTCCCCATATGGTGTCAGTGGGGGCCTTGGGTTGCAGTAAGAAGACCTTCAGCCAGGGAGGTCTCACTGGAAGATTAATATGAAGCTAGAAATCACAACCATGCTCCCCGACCCCCCTCCCTGAAAAAAAAAGAAGCTCCCTATGTTAAACTGTTAAAGAAACACTAGAAAGACTTAATGCAAAATCTGAATGTCTTCTTTCTTAGCAATAACAAAATGGAAAGGGGGTATCCTCGCCATACACCCATATTTCCCCCGCCAGACTGGTGTCAGAAAAATTGAGCTCAAAACAGAGGATTTAAATGAGATCCAGAGACTCACAACATAGCACTCCAAATAGACAAGGGTCAGCTGAAAATTGCTCATCATACCAAGAACCAGAAACATTTCAAACATGAATGAAAGAGACATATGACAGATGTCAATGTCAAGAACACAAGGCTACAGATAAAACCTGTACAGCAGCCGTTATAAAAAAAAATGCTTCATGAAATCATTAAAACACACTTGAAACAAATGAAAAACATTAAGCCTCAATAAATAAACAAATATCCAATGAATCAAGGGGAGATACAGAAACCAAAGGAAAAGGCTAACGAATATACCTCAAAGAAAATATAAGGGAGATAAGAAAGAGTCAATCAACTGGGCTGGAAGAAAGAAAAATAGAAACCACTCAATCTCAACAACAGAAGGTAAAAAAGACTAAAAAAAGAATAGATCCCCAAGGACATGTAGATCTATAACAGATGACCTACCATTCATATAATCAGAGTCCCAGAAAAAGTTAAAATTATACAGTTATTTCTCTGATACAATGGAATAAAACTATAAATCAAAAACAAAATGATGACAGCAACATCTATAGACATACTATGTAAATGAGACAATACACTTCTAAATAGGACAGACACAGAAAATCTAAAGATAAATTTAAAAAAATTATTGACTTGAATGAATAAAAATACAGCATATTAAAATTCATATGATATAGCCAATGCAGTGCAGGCAGGGAAATGTATAGCAGTATATGTACACATCAGAAAAAGAGAAACTTTTTTTTTCACTAAATATCTAAATTCTAACCTTAAAAATAAGAGCCTTGAAGAAATGGAACAAAATGACGGAGGGGAATGAAGAGAAGAGAGGAAGAATAGGAATAGGCAAGACAGGGGAATGTATCTGACACAGCTTTCCTATGTTTATATATGAATGTATCACAATGAATCTCCACATCATGTACAACCACAGGCCTGGGATCCCAAGTAGAATGAGATAAACCCCGTGTTTATAAGTATGTCAAATATATTCTACTGTTATGTATATTTAAAAAATAAAAGCAAATTTAGCAGAAGGAAGAAAATAATGGAATCCATGAAACTGAAAACAAAAATAGAGAAAATTAATGAAATAAAGAGCTGTATCTTCAAAAAAAATCAATAAAATCAACAATCTAGCAAGACTGACAAAGACAAGAGAGGAAGAACATTACTAATATCAGAACTCTCACAGAGAACATCAGACCCTACAGACCCTCCAGGCATAAAGGAGGATCGAAAGGGAATATCATGAACGTCTCTACACACGTAAATTTGACAACTTACATGAAATGGACCAGTTCCTGAAAGCAATTGAACAAACTCAATATGAAATACTGTAGGGAATTTTAGTAGCTCAATGACCATTAATGATATTGCATTCATAGTTAATTTTCTGCAAAGGAATTTCCTGGCCCACATGTTTTCAGTAAAGAATTTCACCAAATGATTTTAAAAAAATATTTGAAATAAGTAACTTCAATTCTCTGTGACCTGTTTCATAATAAAGAAGGAGAAGAAATATTTTACAATTCCTTTATAAAGCTGGTTTTCCTCTGACATCAAATCAGATAAACACAATACAGAGAAAGAAACCTTTGAACCAACATGAGTATGCGCACAAAATCGTTACCAAAATATTAGCAAAAGAATTCAGCAATATATAAAAAGAATTGTGAACCATGACTGAATACTTTATTCCTTGGATGCCAGACTGGTTCAATACTCAAAAACCTACTAACACAATCTACTTTAGTAACAGGCCATAGATGAATATTATATGACATACCAATTGATACAGAGAAAAGCATCTGACAAAAGCCACCCATTCAGGATTTTAAAAAGCAACTCTTAGAAATGTAGGAAAAGGGGAAAATTTATTCAATTTGATAAAGAGCATCTAAAAAGGCAAAGCAAAACAAAACAACAAAAATTCTCTAGCTAATAAAATACTTACTGATAAAAAAAAAAGTGAATACATTCTAAAGTCTGGAACAAAGCAAGGATGCCTGGTCTCAGCATTGTAGTTCAGCAGAGTGCTAAAAGTTCTTTCAATACAATAGGCAGGAAGATAAAATAAAGGGTAGTAATATAAGAAAGGAAGACATAAAACTATTTGCAGATGATATGGTTTCCTCAAGGGAAATTCTAACAATCCACAAAATAGCACCAAGATTGTATAAGTGGATTCAACAAGGTCATGGGATAAAAATGACAAAGATCAATTGTTTACCTAGCAATGCTATACTAGCAATGAATGAGTGGACATTGAAATTAAAACATATAATGATTTATAACAGTGCAAAACAAATGAAATACATAGGTGTAAATTTAATGAAACATACACAAAACTTGCCTATTAAAAGTCCAAAATTGTTAATAAAACAAATGAAAGTATATATAGACATGTTGTGCTCATGGATCAGAAGACTTAATATAGTAAAGAGGTCAATCTTCTCCAGAATTGATGAATAGATTTAATATAATGCCTGTCAAAATCCCATCAAGGTTTTCTATAACTATAACTATCAGTTTAAAAAAATGTAGATGAAATTCAAAGGAATTAGAAGAGGTAACACTATTCTTAAATAAAGTGGGAGGAATAATTATGTCTAATTAAGAGGCTTAATATTTAGCCTCAGTAATCAAGACTGCACAGTACTGAAGGTTTAGACATACAGAATAAGGGATTGGAATCTAAACTCTGAGGTACAAATAAATATACCCAACTGATTAACAAAGATACCAAAGCAATATGACAGAGGTAAGAGAACCCTTTCTACAAATGATTCTGAAGTAAATGTACAACCTCAGGCAAAAAAGAATGAAAAAAGGGGTATCAATCTAAAACTTCATAGCTTAAAAAATGTATTACAAAATGGATCATAGACGTTAATATAAAATGTAAAGTTATAAAAATTTTAGAAAACAAAGACCTAAAATTGTAAAGATCTAGTGCTAGGCAAGGAGTTCTTAGCTTTGACACCAAAAAATATGATACATAAAAGAGAAGACTGAAAATTGGATTTCATTAATATTAAAACCTTTTCCTCTGGGGAAGACTTAAGAAATGAAAGACAAGCTACAGAGTGCAGAAAATATTTACAAAACATATCTGACAAATGAATCATATGTATAAAAGATGAAGACCTCTGGAAACATAATTCTAAAAAGAAACAAATACTAGAAAATGGGAAAAATACATGAATAAACATCTTACAGAAAAGGATAAACAGGTGACGAGCACATGAAAAAAAAAATGTTCCCTATCATTAGCCATTAGAGAAATGCAAATTGAAACCACAATGAGATATCACTATACAGCCAGTGTAATGACTAAAACCTAAAAATGCAGCAAAACCATCAAATGCTTGGGAGGACTTGTAGAACCTTGATCATCTGATCACATTATTGATGGAAATGTAAAATGGCACAACTACAGGGAAAATAGCTTAGTAGTTAAAAAATATGTAATTATAGCAATTGCAATCCTAAGCAACAAAAATTAAATCCACAAAAAAACTTGCACACAGAAGTTCATAACAGTTTTATTCACAAATATCCAAAACTATAAACAATCCAGATTTAAGTGGTCAATGATTAAACAAAATGAAATATATACCTATACTGTGGAATGCTCCTCAGACAGATAGAAAGACAGATGAACAGACAGGTAGATACAGAAGTAGGCAGTCAGGTAGACAGATAGACAAATGGAGCTACTAACCTATGTGAAAACCTGGATGAATCTTCAGAGATTTGTTCTGAGCTCTAAATAAATAAAAACAGTGAGCGGGGCACAGAATGATTCTATTTATGTAAGATTTTTTTTTTTTTTTTTTTTTGGTACTAGGGATTGAACTCAGGGACACTCAACCACTGAGCCACATCCCCAGCCCTATTTTGTATTTTATTTAGACATAGGATCTCACCAAGTTGCTTAAGTGCCTTGCTTTTGCTGAGGCATAATGAACTCATGATCCTCCTGCCTCAGCCTCCTGAAATGCTGGGATTACAGGCATATGCCACTGTGCCTGGCTAATTTATGTAAGATTTTTATAATTATTAAAATTATAAAAATAGAGAACAGATTAGTGGTTTTCAGGAGGGAAAATTCAGAAGAAGGTGGAAAGGGCAACATAATCTTATAAAAGAATCATAGAAAGGGAGTGTTACCCTCTAGGTGATAGAAAGGTTCTGTATCTTGACTATATTGATCTCAACATCCAGATCATGACAATGGGTAATTTTGCAAGACTTGACCACTAGGAGTAAATGGCACATGAGGTATTTATGTATTATTTCCTAAAACTTCTTAAGGATCAATGATTATCACAAAATTTAAATAATTAGGAACATGGAGTGAGAAGGAGGGGTGTGTTTCTGAAGATGGAAACAACTCAACATCAAGTAATGGGCTGCAGGCAGGCTGGAAGGAAACCACAGCACAGCTCATGACCTACTGGTTTAAAATGCTAGCATGTAAGCTGGCTCTTGGTCTGGCATCATGCCTACCTGTGATCGACTTTCCGTGTTCCTCTGGTCCTCTTCATTGCCCCTCCCCTGTCTTTACCATCCCCTTCCTTCCCCACATCTCCAAGGTCCTCAATATCCCTTTCCTCATCAAGATGCCTTATAGAATTGATCTGAGCACCCCTTTGAGGTGTACAGAAGAACCCATCACCAGAAATAGAAGACCTGGGGCCGACATCCAGCCCAATGCTTCCCTGGGGAGTAATCTTGGGGGAATGATTTGACAGCAACACATCTCAATTCCCCCTCTGTGTGGCATGATTACTCTACCTTTTCTACTCCAGAGTGCATGGGTTATAAGAATAAATGAAATAATGGAAGCCAAATAGCTTTATAAAGGACAGGGCACTCTGCATATGGTGACATTGTTATTTTTCCAACATGAGGGTATCTGCTTCCATGGGGAATAGTGTTGAAAAAGCATGAGCCAATCTGTATTTTTCAGGAATGAGTCACCAATATTAGAGTGGGTGATTTTTGTGTAACAGCTACCTAATTTGCCTACTTTGAAGACTATGCCTTATTAAATTCCTCGTGCCACTCAATTGCCATCACAGGCATGGATATGATCAGCAATGGCAACTTGAAATAAAAGTAACAGACCTCTCAGTAATTATCTCAGTGTCCTTCACATGGAAGATATCAAAATAAAATCTATAGATTTTAATTGAATAATGCATATAAGGGCTCCTGATGATAGTGACATCAATAATAACATCAACACAATCTTGAGCAGAGATTGATACCATAAAAACAGAACTCTGTGTGGCATGCAACTGATATCTGAAGCAACTGATATTCTTAGGATGTGGTTTATCCAGGTACTAAGTAAACTCTACTTCATGATCAAGATGTTTATTCTTCATCTGTCCTCTGATCAAAACTCTATAACCTAAATCAGAGATGGTAAATTCAATGTAGACCTCTGTTGCTCACTGTTTGCTCCTCCCCCACACAGGGAAGTCATTGCTAATTAACTCTGATCCTTTGATACCAATCAACCACAGGTGACCCTCAAAAAAGAAAGCCTTGGTCAACTCTTCTTGGTTTGCTATTTGTCAACAAATCAACCAATAACTCCATTTGTATAGTGTAGTTTGTTCACTATGATGCCTTTGCAGTAAATTAGATGACATTGGGTTTTAAAGGGTTTGGACTCTACTAGAAGAGAAAACGTGGGCATAGTGGTAGTGCCTGAAGGAAGGCAGAAACATCAGGAGAAGTCCCAAAGGCAAGTGGTTGCATTGAGGATTAGGCTCTGGGATGTCCTCAAGGTAATGTGCCAAACAGATAGGAAAGACTCATAGACATCATTTTTAAAACTAGGTCAAAGGAATCATCTGCTCTTACTTGCTATGCAGAGACAACAGCTACCATTTCATTTTACAGATGAGTAAACTGAGAACCAAAAAAGGCTATGCACCTGGGTCAAGTCCAAGAGCCAGGCATTGAGCGGTCCTGCCACTTACTGTGCAGCATGTTCCTTCCTAGACCAAGCTGTTTGTCGTAAGATGCAGAAGTAGATGATAGATACTACCCCTGGGCCCTGCGCTTGGATCACACCTCCCCAGACTTTCACTGGTGCAGAGCTTTTCCTCACCACTCTGATCTCGGCTGAGAGTCACCTCCTTTGGGAATCCTTCTCTAGCCATCTCATCTGAAGTAGCCTCAATGTCATTTTCCATTCCATCATGATGATTTTTTTCACAGCCTGAATCTTTGAAATGACTTTGTTCATTTACCTTTTTTTTTTGTTCTGTCTTCCCCTTTGGAAGACAAGCTTTGTTCTTTCTACTTTATCCAGAAGTAGAAATGATACTAGCAACATCCCAAAACCAGGAGGAAAAAAAAAACAGCAATATTCTAAAGATAGAAAAAGAAAGGAAGAAAGAAAACTAAATGAAAACGATGGGCCAGAAGGTTAGGATGGAGAGAGATGGAGACAGAGAACATTGACAAGGAAGTGAATCCAGTCTAACTGGTTGAGTCAACCAACAGACCCTAGGCAGCTGTTTGTACAGCAATGTGGTCGCAGCAATGAGAAGCTCCAATGAGGAGCAAGCCAGCAGGATAGAACCATTTCATCATCCAGAGGCAGAGTCAAAATGCTTCCAAATTATTGCCTCAACATTTACAAAATTACAACCAGGATTGATTCAAAGAGTAAGAAGTATAAGCTGCTATAAGGGCACATAATAGAAAGATTTGCCCTTATCAGAGAAGGCCTCATGGAAAGTGACATCTGAGCTGAACACCTAAAGGCAAGCTTGATGAGCCTATGTGCTGAGAAGGAAAAGTATTTTATAAGGGGGGAACAGCATTGGGCCAGTCCAGTGTCACATACATGTTTATTTACTGTTAGGGATGATGGTTCCCAGGCAGCCTCAGTGCTCCTGGGACTTCACCATCCTACCAGGGATCCTGGGCACAGGAGGCAAAGGTGGTATGATGGTATCCATTAATTACCATTCTTGGTGCTAGAAGTCTTATAATTCCCAGAATAAATACTGAATGGCTGATGCAATTTTATCCATCTACAGCAGAATTTGAATTTGTGTGCTTTTTGACACTAATATCTGTTTAGTAGGCAGTAGATAGTTTTTAAAGTCAGTCTCTCTTCATCCATTTAATGAAGTACGGGAAGAAATCAAGGTTTATCTTCTCCCCTTAAAATTTCTTCTTCCTCTGAAAGAGCAATTGCTGCATATTTTTCTTTTACATTTATATTCATTTTCTTCATTATTAATACTTACGAGTGAGTCCACTGTCAGGAAGCTGCATTACAGGGAGTTCTAGCTGCATGCACTGGACATATGGAGACTGAGCAACATTTTTTCTCTTCTACTGAAAACAAGAATCCATCTCCCTTCACAGTCCCCAAACACATGACATTGTTCCAGGGGTTCATGTGTTGGAACTATTATTCTCTTTGTCTAGAATTTTCTTCTCTCTTCATATACCTGTCTCTAAGATTTGCTTAAATTTTACTAGTTTTTTGAAGTCATAAATCTCTCAGGATTATTTTTATTGCAAAAGACAGAAAATCCAGTTTTAAGTAGCTTATATTTTAAAAGGAATTTATTGTCTTATGTAGCTGAACAGTCTTGGGAATATCTGGCCTCAAGAGTATCTTCTTGAAGAACAAATCAATGTCACCAGGAGCCAGGGTGGTTTTTGTTGTTGATGTTTTTTTTTTCTATTTGCATATTTTGGTTCATCTTCTGCATAAGCTCCCTGTAAACTTTTGGTTTCACATCTTCAAAGGGAAGACTAGGAATCTCAAGGGTTTCACTGTTTCTCATTGGCCTGCAGTGTCTCTCATGACCATCCTGTTCCTATATTCAGGGAGAGCAGGACTATCATCAGGCAGTCCCACGTCACAGGCTAGTCTCCTTGATCCATGGCTGTTTCTCGGATACCTCATCATTTCCATAGAAATTTGCCTTTGTTCAGCTCTAGAAGTACTTACAAAACTGCAGCTTCCATGAGCTTAGAAATTCACTATGGCAGGTGAGATGGTGATAGGGACAGGTGTATGGTGACAGAAATGACAAAGGCCATAAAAGGAAGGGGCATAGTAAGGTGAACAGGAGGAGGAATTGAGGAATGCAGGTAGAACTGGTGAAGAGGCAAAGTTATAATCAAAAGGAGGGTTAAACTCATACAGTGTGGCTTTGATGAACAGAAAAGTAGCAGGACCCATCTGTCAAGGGTCAACAGTGGAACAGAAGGTTACAGGAAACAGGTTAAGAAAGGTATCAGAAGCTAAGCTAACTTTTATGTACATAATGCAATAGTCAGGGAGAATTATTAAAAATTTCAGTGAGAAATGGCAATGACCAGGTGACCGTATAATGATGAGTCTTTGGTGAGGCAGCTGATGAAAGAATTGAGATCATAATAAAGGGACACAGGTGAGACTGGAGGGAGAAGGACCAGTGAGGAAGCTCATGTTCCATCTTCACAGCGAGAGAAAAAGGGGTTGAAAAAATATAGAGGTTACAGGGCAGAAAATTAGGTCCCAAAACTCAAGGAGTATGAATGCACCATCAGGCTGAATATTATAAAGTTTACTAAGAATTAAACAGTGGTCCTCTGCCTCTGGGAATTTACATTTTAGGAAGGGATAAAATTTCATTTCATGTTTAAGCTCATATGAATAATATAAGATAGGAAAAAGCGATAGAATTTAAAAGAAAGAAGGATGGATCTCTTTGAAGGGATCAAAGAAGGACCTCATAGAGAGTACAGAAGAATTTAGAATGTGGTTTTAGTTCAGTAGATGGAGAAGGGGGAAAGCATTTTCAGAGGTCACAAACTCAAATTTCTGCAACTCCAGAAGCATCTAATTTTGATCTTTGCCCAAGATTTCACTGCAGCATGTTGGATTCCTTAGTATGATTTTTGCCTTTCTTTGTTTTCAGCTGTCACAACTAAGCATCTTCTGCAAATTGCTCTAAGGAGACCTAAAGCCCTTTGGAGAGTAGTTAATTAAGATGGTAATGAGATAGGGCTGAACTCTGGTCTTGGGGAGCCCCTGGTAGACACCTCGACCTCATCCTGGCCTATGATGCCACTCATTCCTATTCTTTTGTCATTTTAGCCATTAAATTCTTTGACAGTTTTCAATCCTGATGACAGTGCTCATATACAAGCCAATTTATAGTTAATCTTGCAGGCAGGCTCTCATCAAACTCTATCACTCGATTTCCTGAGATGCCAACATACAACACACAATGCATTTATTTCTTTCATGTATCATAATTACAATTCTATCAGAAATCCAGTCAAGGATTTCTAATGTTCTTATTCTCATAACTCTAAATAGCATATCCATTTATATTCATAATCATGGGATGGATGGCTTTATTAGGAAATAAGTTGTAATTACCAGCAGTTTCTCTAGAATCATAGGAACAAGTTATTGCACAGTAGAAAGGAGACTAAAAGGGTTATCCTGTAATACCTACCTCTCCTATCTTCCCAGCAGTTTTACAGTCTGTATCCATTCTTCTCTTTTGCCCTCAGAGACACACTGGACAGGAATTGCCAACACCACTGTGGCCTTGAGGGGACTGTCCAAGAGAGAAGCACCATGACTTGCTCAAGACAACGTAGCTGGCAAGTGGCACATGAACCTGAAAGGCAAAGGTCCTGATTCTTAGATAGTTTCAACTACTCCAACGGGGTTGTCTAAGTAACATCACAAGATTGGAAGACATCAGTAGGTGAAGCACCCAGGTATTACTGAATTTGTAAATGATGAACTTGTGGAAAATAAGGAAGGTGAATGCCCAATCTACAGGCATTAATATCAAACAGCCCGAACACGTGGGCTGGCCAAACATACTGTGTGTGCAGGTTGAATTTGGTCTATGAATTGCCAGTTGATGAATTTCCTTCAACATTTGAAGTTTCTGAATATTTTCCCCTTTGATGCTGGGCACCAAACCCAGGATCTTGTGCACACTTGCCAAGCATTCTGATACTGAGCTACATCCCCAGCCCTCTCTTGAGCTGTAGATTTTTAGTACTGGTGACAATGTTTGATTCTTTATTTCCTATATTCCTCTATCAAGTGCTCAAATCCTCAGGCTTTTATAGGTCTTTTTGAAAATCACTTTTATAATAGGGACTAGGTTAGGTATATGGTCACCGTGATTATTAAGATTATATATGTATAAAATAAGAACTGAAGTCAATTTACCATTGGATTCAGAGAAGGGAGGTTTCCTGGAAATTCATAGAAGCTTCCTGGAAATAATGGTCCTTCAAATGATCTTAAAAAAAGTTAGAAATAGCCCTTAGTGATGATGATATTCAATAAGCAGTCTCCACACTGAAGTGAAGACATTGGAAAAGAATGAGAAATCATATCCATGTTAATTTTACCCTATTCTAATTTAAAAGTTTATGCTTAGCATGCACAGAATGTATTTGTAGACTAACATCTACATATAATTTATAAATAATAAATATGCCCATGTTCGAGTACATTCTCAAAAACATTTTCTAATAGAATATAAAATTGAGTTTGAAAACCACTGGGTAGATAATGATAATGATAATGATAATTTTCAGATGGTTACTAACTGGTAGGCACTTTACATGTTTTCAATTTCATTCATGGCTGCTCTGTCTTATTTCCATCTTTCTGCTTGCATTGACTTTATTTTGCTTTACTTTTATCAGGTTTTTAAGGTGGGAGCTTAGATTACTGATGTGAGACATTTCCCTCTTTCTGATGTATGTATTTAGTACTGTAAACATACCTATCAGGTATACTTTAGCTATATATCTCAAGTTTTAAGGTTTTCATTTATTTCAAGATACTTTTTTTTAATTTCTTTGAGATGACTTCTTTGACTCATGAGTTGCTTATATGTGCAAATGTTTAAAGATGTTGTAATTATTTTTTCTGTTAAAAAACTCCAGTTTGACTCTATTGCAATTGTTTCAATTCATTTACACTTGTGAAAGTTTGATTTATTAGTCTAGGACATTGTCTATCTTGGTGCATATTCTTTGGACACTTGAAAATAAATATGTATTACATCTTGTTATTGTTGGATAAAGTGTTTTCTAAATTCTAAGTAGAAGAAAAATGACTGGGGTTAGGATGAGGAAAAGGAAAGGGGAAGTACTAGGAACTGAATTGGAGAAAGTTATAATCCATGATTGCATAATTATGTAAAAATGAACCACAATATTATGCATAACTATAAGGTACTAATAAAAATAAAAACAAAAATCAAAAATACTGAGTAAATTTTGTGGACTGAATAATTGTGTTATTGTGTAACCTTATATTCTGTGAAATTGTTCTAGCAATTGTTGAGAAAGGGGTGTTATTCAACCATAATTTTAGATTTATCTAGTTTTCCTGCCATTTCTATTTTTGCAGTATGCATTTTGCAGTTTGGCTGTTTTGGTTTATGTGTAATTGGATTTTTATGTATTCTTGGTTGATTGATACTTTCATTTGCATATCATGTTTCTTTCTGACACTGAAAATTTTTCTCTGTGATAAAATAAACTTCAATGTTAATGTAGTCAATCTTGCTACTTTATTGATTATTATATAAATGACATATTTCTCTACCTTTTCATTATTTTCTTATATTTGCTCTAACTTTCTCGTAGACAACATATTGATGAGTTGAGTTTTTAAATCTTCTTTGTCAATCTCTATTTTGATTAGCATATTTAGACAAATTCCATTTAATGCATTTATTTCATAAAAATGATTGGAGTGTTTCATTCAATTTTTGGTTTATGTTTCATCTCTACTTTATTTCTCTGATGTCAGTTTTTCTATCTTGATGTGAGTTGAACATTTTTTAGAATTTTATTTTGATTTTCTCAAGGTTTTGATGTTGTGGCTTTTATGGCATGGGGATTGAACCCAGGGTCTTGTACACGCACTCTACCACTGAGCTACTCCCAAGACCTCTAGTTTTTTTTATTATATTTTTTTGCATAACTTTTTAGTGTTTCCTCTGGGTGCATTACATAAGTATGGACTAATACAGTCTACTAGGGTCATAATTTAAGTGTACAGACCTTGCCTCCTTTTATGTTATTTTCATTTGTATCTTACTCAGCTTGAGTTACCATAAAAATAAAGACAGTGTGACTTAAACAATACAAATTTAGTTATCTTAGTTCTGCAAGCCAGGAGTCTGAGAGTAAGGTTGAAAGCGTGGTTGAGCGCTGGTGAGGGCTGTCTTCCTGGCTTGCAAACAGATACCTTTTCCTATGTCCTCAACATGGTTGAGAAGAAGAGAGAGTAAGCTCTCCAACCATCTATGCTCATAATGACACTAACCCAATTATGAGGGTCTCACCCTAAAGGCAGTGTCTAAACCCTAATTATCTCCAAAGGCTGCTTGTCCAGATACCATCACTTTGAGTGTTAGGGCTTCAACATATGAATTTGTGCAGGGAGGAAGAAAGCACAAGTCCGAAGTAATTGTCTTAAATATTTTTAAAAATATCATAATTTTTTCTTTTGCTGATGTATAAAGGAGAGAGCTAGAGAATAAGGAACTCCATTGTCTTCATCCAGATTGTTCTTCCTTTCTTTATAAAATTCCAAGAATCTTTCTCTTACCATTTCCTTTATGTTTAAAGAACTATATTTGGCCATTATTTTAGGGTAAGTTTCCTGGCCACAGATTCAATTCATTGTATGTCATTTAAAAATTTTAATTTCTCCCCTTCTTTCCCTGAAGAATATTTTTGTCCGAAACATAATTTGGGGTTGACATTTCTTTTCTTTCAGTACTTGAAAAAAAACGTTGTGCCAATTCTTCCCAGCCTCTATAGCTTCTGGTGAGAACTAAGTTTTCATTTGGATTCTTTCTCCTCCACAAGTCAGCTGTTGTTTTCTCTCCCTAGGCTTTCATGTTTTCTTCTTTGTCTGTAGTTTTCAGAAGTTGAATTATAGAGTTTCTTGGTGTGGATTTCTTTGGAATTTTCCTGTGTAGGATTGACTTGGTTTCTTGAATTTGTATGTTTGTATCTTTTGCCAAATTTGGAGGTTTCTGTGTTTTTATCAGCTGTGTTCTCTTTCTCCTCTCCTTCCAGGACTTTAGTCATATGAAGTTAGGTGTTTTCTTACAGTTCCATATGTCACTGATGCTCTGTCCCCAGTTCCACACCCGCCCCCAGTCTTTTTCCTCTCTGAAGTTCATACTATGGTAATTCTATTGTTGTAGCATCAGGATCCCTAACTTTTTCTGTCTTTTTCATTTGTCTTATGTCAGCTGCTCACCTTACTAAGTATCCAGGGCCCCTTACCCTGGGAGGGCAGAGCACATGTGTTCTCTAACATAGAATCAGAACTCATTTTCAGAGTTGTGTATTCTCTGGAAATATTATTGTAACTAATGTGCACCCTCAGAATGTGTACCCACTGGTTTTGAATTACATTTACTTTCAGCTTGATGCAATGAAGGTCAAAAGGCTGTGAAATCTTTACAAATGCATTGCTTACATGGTTTATTCTATGCTCCTAAGTAACTTTCATGGAAACATAGTCTAAAAAGTCAAGATCAATGTTTACATATTACAATTCTTTGAAAGAGAAAAACCATACCTTTAAGAAAACCAGTAAGTCAATCTTGAAGATGTATGAAAGAGAATAATGGTCACTAGCCATGGGGAAGGCAGGGGGAAATGGAGAGAGAAAGAAATGAAGAGGGACTTTTAGGGAATGCAAAAGATTCTGGAGAATTGTGGGGGAGGACTGAGAGTGGATGAAGGGCAGCTGGACATGATTAACGCATGACATATGCATATATGGAAATATCACAATAAATCCAATCAATTTGCACAAAATATATATATATATAACAAACACTAAAATTTTTGTTGAGAATTCTGAAGAGACTTTAAAGAACACCTAATTCACATCACTTTTTTTCCTTTTCAGGTCTCTTGTTTGCAACATCACATCAAAATACTTTCAGAGTCTGTGTACCTTCTTTTCCCCCTACTGTCATAATTTATTACATCTTTCCTCTCTGGTTTTCATCTGTCTTATCCTTTCCACTTGCTTCTTTATTCTGTGACTTTCAGTCTTAGTCTTGAAAGGCAGGCTACTCTTCAAGAGAGAGTAGGGTGCTAGGAGTTGGGGAGAGACTGCGAACATACTTTTGGATTCCATCAGAGCTGTCAGTGCCTTTACAGAATTTCCTCTTTCTATAGAGGGAGCTTTTTCATATTATACCTAATGCAGTAAAATCAACACTATTTTATCTGCCAGCAGCTCAGAGTTAATTAGACACTAATTAAAAAGAATTTCTCAACGCCTCATTTCACTGTGTAGGCATGGGCAATGTAAGTGTTATTTTGTATGTGAGATTCAGAGGGTGGAAAACACACATTTAAAGTTGGGCAATATGTATCTAGCTCCAAATATTGCTGAATAGGTGCTGGAATAGGAAATTACTTCTGGGATTACCAAGCCTCATGTTTCCCAGTTTGGAATGTATGAATCCAGAAATGCCCCAGGAGAATACACAAAAAATTACAAATAGCCCACATCATTCTGGAAAGGCAATTGTATTCAATCATGACTGATCAAAAATATTAGCTTTAGAATAAAATAACCAGAGGTATATTTTTCAATAGAGTAAAAATTGGAGGCTACTTTGAAGATTCATTTTGACATTTCAAAGAAATTGAGATTTCTTTCTTTTTTTTTCTTTTTTATTCTTTGCCTTGAACTTCAGACTGTGCCCTACACATCCTATTGGAGTGTGCTTTTATTCCTCCTTCCTTTAGGACACTGGTTTTTACATCTGGACGCAGGTTATAATACCCTGGATGCTATCTGAAGTATAGCATCCCCATACATCAAAGCCTACCCCCCACACTTCAAACCTATCAGAATTCAACTCTCTAGACAAAGAGCCAGAACATCTGCTTTTTATTTTTGTTTTCACTGGTTTTGCCTTTTAAATGAAAGCACCCAGCCATTCTAATGTGAAACCAGCATTGAGAATCAGTGATTTGGGAGGTACTTAAGTGGAAGCTTAAGTAAAGCACTGGCATAATCTTTTTATTTTATACCAAAGGCAAACAAACCAAAAAAAAAAAAAATAGGAAGGAGCTCACTCAAGTCCCACAGCAAATTGCTGTCAGACCTGAGAGGGGAGTTTCCCATCTTTGGATGCGTTCAAAGTGCTTTTATCACTATCATGTTCACCGTCATTACATTTCTAATTGCTGGTGCCAATTTCAAAGCATTAGATGCATGAAGGCTATTTGGAAAAAGAACCTCAAGCCTAATACACCAAACAAAGTATGTCTCTATATTAAAAATAAATAAATATATATATCTAAGGCTGATTAAAACAAAACATCACATAGAAATAACCTGAGTAGAAAAGCTAGAATATTTCCTCATTTCTAAGTATATAGCAATTTATATAACTTAAAAAACAAAAACAACAATAACAAACAAACAAACAAAAAAAAAACAGGCATCAAGGTACAGTCCAGTGCGAGGCTTCCCAAAGACAGTAAAGAGAGTCATGATTTCCCAGGGTGTTGAAGGAGCCTCCAGCCCAGGGAAAAAGCCATACGTGCCTACTAGGCATGCTTTGAGTTGAAGCAATGTAGAACAAGAGACCTATAATCCAGATGTCAACACATATGCTGAGGGACCAACAGAGAAGCAATGATTTTTGGATATTGGGTTCCAAAAATGTTTTATGGAACAAGGGGGCCTTAATTTGAGCCTTAAACACTGACCTGCATTAGAGTTGAATGGATGTAGAGTCTACCCCAACTACAGTAGTAAAGAGCCACGGAATGGCAGTGAAATCGCACAAGGGTACTTTTTGGAACTACATTTTACAGAAAGTTTAGATCTCAATCAGGGATAATGTTAAAATCAGACAGTAAAAAAATAATTCTGGAAAACTTTAAATTGCTCATAGAGTAAAGTATATAACTACTACAACCAACCTCTTGCAAAAACTCTTTTACACATTTGAAGGAGGAAACCATTGAGCAAGTATAAAGGATGCAACAAGGGCAGTCTAATGCCTGCTGGATATTAGTAGTCTAACTACAGGTAATCTTCACATTACGAGGACAGTGCAAATTCCAAAGCACTCTTGATTGCTTACAGGATATAAGAGTTTATATATATATATATATATATATATATATATATATATATATATATGTATATATATATATATATATATATATATATATAATTACACATTTGTTTACTAAGACAAGTTTAGAGGAGAAAAAAACTCCATACCTCACTCAAGAGAAGCAAGGACCAAGTTTTCCCATGAGATAAATGCTGTAACTTCACTGTAGAAGGCATATAATAAGGAGCCAGATCCTAGGGTATGTGAATCACCAAGGAACATTCAGCAATCATATACCTCTTAAATCTACACCAAAGAAAAAAATTTTTTTAAGAAAAAAAAAAGGTGTACAGGAGAACAGAAGGCATGGGCCCCATCATGAACTCAGCTATTTGGAGAGGCATGATTTATAAGCAGTAAAAGTGGAAGTTGGTGGAGAGTCAGAAGTGAGCCCCCATTACTATTCAAAACATGTTCTATTCTTCTCCTGTAAGCCATGGAGGAGGTTCAGTTGAGACATAAAAGTCATTATTCAGATTAAGATTAAGACCAATAGAAAGAGCCAGGAAATGTTCATGGGTAAGGTGTTTATTTTATTATTATTATTTTTAACCTAGGAACATTCACTAGTACCCAGGAGAGCTGTTCCTGCTTCCTGGGACCCAGGAGACCAGAATGCACGCTGAAGCTCCTACTGTGAGAGCTAGACACAGGGTTTCCTTCTCACTTACTTTTCCTATTGACATTTCTCTCTTTTCTCTCCTACAGGTTATCCTCAGATTGTTCTTCCTCCCCCTCCCCACAACAATCAAAGTGACTGATGCTTTTGGGTGGGGATGGGGATGTGTTATCATTGCTACTGTGATTGCTGTTATCTTGGAAGCTCATTGGAAGTAATAGCATTTATCTCATGGGAAAACTTGGTCCTTGCTTCTCTTGAGTAAGGTATGGAGTTTCTTTCTCCTCTAAACTTGTCTTAGCAAACAAATGTGTAATAATATATATATAATATAAAAAAATATAATATAATATATATATATAATATATAATATAAACTCTTATATCCTGTAAGTAATCAAGAGTGCTTTGGAATTTGCCTCTATGAGACTCATCACAAATTCAGCTTAGTTTAACATGCCTTGTTCATTTTGATATTAATAGTTTAGAAGACTAAGCTCTCTGAGTCAATAATGAAGAAATGGTGAGTAAGAAGTAATGACAAGTACTGGGAAATAATGATAATAATACTAGGAGGATGGACAGGAAAAGGAGATCCCTGTATGTGAAGTAATCAGGGAAGCTTGCTGTATTAGTCAACTCTGTGTGTTACCACAACAAAACACCTGAGGTAGCTAACTTATAAAGAGAAAAGTTTTATTTAGCTCATTGTTTTAGAGACCAAAAGTCCAAATGACGTAGCATGTAGCATGGGTTCGACAAGGGCCGCACCTTGGCTGCATCACCTCCTAGCATGGATAACAATGGCAGCAGCATACATTAGGTCACAATAAGCAGTTACATCTCAAATCAGAGAGAAAGAGAATAGCTCTGGCTAAGCATGTTTCTTTTATAAGGATCCTCTTATAAGAGCTCAAAGGTCACACAGAAGAATTACAAAAAGATCACACACCAACTACCTTCTGACCCCAGTGTCTTAAGGGAATCCCACTAAGCCCCACTTTCCAAAGAATTTTTACCTCCCTGGGGAGGGACAATGCTAAAAATTAGAAAGGACCTTTGAGGTACACACACCATACCCAAACCATAGACCTGCCATTTTTCCTGGTCATCTCTATTTTCCCACAGCTTCCATGAAAATTGTAAGAAATTTTTTTTTAATAAAGGCACAGTGTCAGGACTATACTGCTTCCTGGATATGTGAGGAATTCAAGAGCTGGGGGGGTCACAGCCTTGAAATTTGGGAATCCTATCTATTTCTTTAAGAAGAATCATTATTCCTATACCTCATCAGCTACTTTTGGAGTAGCGAATAGGGAAGGCACAGGGGAAAAAAAGAAAAAAAAAAAGATCTCTTTGGAGTTTTTAAAGTTTTTAAAGAAGCTTTGTGGAGGTTGTTAGGAAAATGTAGGCATGAGAGTTGAAATTAGTGCCAGTAAAAAAAATCAATAGAAATTTAAGACATGAGAGGAGAACTGATTAAATGTGCCTTCTAATCTGCCATAGGCTCTGTCAAATAGGAGGGTTTATTATTTCAAGCATATAGGAAGTGCTCAATTACGATGCTACTAGGAAAGTGCAAGAAGAAAGAGATCCCTGGCCTAGAAGTAATCAGGACTACCATGACTTGTCCATCCTAATAGACTGAGCCCCTGGAGGGCATAGTGATGTCTTCTGATCTAGGGCTCGGAACCAAGAGCCCCTCAGATGTGGGAAAGAACTGAAGGAGAGATGTGGGAAGATGAGCTGACCAAACAACCACCTCCCAGCATTGCCATGAAACATTTATGAAAATATTTCCTACTGCTGTTTGTATACAGTTTGCCCATAATAAATGTTTTTGAATCAGAATGCAACTTGTTCTCTAGAAGTGCTACGATGGAGAGTGGCACTGTTTCTGAATAAATTAAAAAATCTCTGCCATGCTTGGAGACAATACCTTCCTGGCAAAACACATTTGTGTTCCCAGAGGGGTCAAATGTGAACTTTTCATTTTATTCCTGGTCCTCTGAACAAAGCAGTCAGCTGCTACCTCCATTTCCCCTCATACCTTCCTCATGAGCCCAAGAATCCCATTAGCTTGCAAAGGAGCTACCCATTGGCCCTCGTACTGAGAAATCCATCTAACTTGCATCTTTTGGCTTCCTTCGATTATAACCATTGCCTTTTTCCTGTTTTGGAAGAAAGTTCTTTCAAAGTTTTCTAAAAGAGACAATATCTGAAAATGTCATTTAGGTTTTCTTTTTTTTAATGATGTTTTTAGCACTTAACATTTTTTAAAAACTGTAAGATGCCTCCTCTCTGCTCCCCCACTTCCTGTACGTTATCCCTTCTTTGGATTTTGCAAGCTACACGTCTATTTGCAAGATGCTATGAACATGACTCTGAAATATAAAAAAAGGAAGAACAACTGGTTTCTCACAACTTTTATAACAAAGCTTTCCACCACCACCCCCCAAAAAAGTACTGCTTTAAGGACAATGAGGGACAGTTAATTGGAAAGTGAGAGATAGACACAGAGATGATAGTTTGGGTAATAAAAGCAGATGGGGAGTAGTGGACAGATAATGGAAAAAAAAATAAGAATCACAGACAATATGAACACCATGAGATAAAAGCATAGCATGTGGGGGTGAGTGGGGCTTCAAAAGAAAGTGGGAAAAAAAATCTCTCACATGCAAATTGTTCTGAAATGTGGGAACACAAGGAAGCTTTCCTTCAGGATCATTATAACAGATGTTGACACCAGATTGTGTATGTGCCTTTGACAAACTGGGGGATCAGGAAGAGAAAGTAACTGCCTCCCACCACATTTTAACAGACTACCAGAAGCTTAGTGGCATATTAACTGTAATTGTGGCCAGGATTAATTTGTGAAATTCATCAAAGTGGATAACATTGGACACAAATTGTCATTGAATGCATAGATTTTCAAGTCCAAAATCCTTAATGTTGTTCATAAGATAACAACATCATCACCTTCTGTGCCTCTCCAAGCTTCCGCACAAGCTTGCTCTGGACTGAAACCCCAGGCTCCAAACATTCCTGGCTTTCTCTAGAACCTCAATGCAGGAGTTTTTCTTTTCTTGCATCTGAGTTCTGCATTTTCTCTCTTCTCTGTCTCTTTGGAGTGCTTTTTTGGATAAATTAATACAGCTGTTATGGAAAACAGTATAAAGGTGGTCCCCACAAATTAAAATAGAACTACCATAAGATATAGAACTACCTGTGATCTTACAATCTAATTGCTGTGTATCTATCCAAAGGAAGTAAAGTCAGTATGTCAAAGAGACAGCCCTCACCTTCATCTTCATTTCAGTTTCACAACACAACCAAGAAATGGAAAAAATCTGCGTGTCCATCAACTGAAGAATGGGAGAAGAAAATGTGGCTCACATATACATAATGGAATACTATTCAACCATAAAAGGAATGACATCTCATCATTCACAGCAACTTGGCAATCCTTATACCAAGTGAAATAAGTCAGGCACAGAAAGACAAGTTGCCATGTAGTCTCACTCACATGTGAAATCTATAAAAGTTGATCTCATAAGAGTTTGGAGTAGAATAGTGATTACCAGAGGTGAGGGACAGTAGCTGACTGGGAAAGTTCATCAATGGGAACTAAATTACAGTTAGATATAATCAAGGAACAGCACTGGGGTACTATATTGCACAATAGAGTGACTCCCAGCACCATTTATGTACTGTATATTTCAAAGAGCAAGAAAAAATATTTTGAAAGATTTCATCCCCAAGAGTTAATAAATATTTGAGGAGATAGATGATCAAGCTGATTTCAACATTACACAATGTATTACATGTATCAAACAGTATATGCTATCCCATTAATGTGTACATCCATGTTTGGTACATCAGCTAAAAACAAAAAACTAAACAAATAGAAAATAACGTTTTCCTTGAAGTCAGCTTTCCTCTTATTCACATGAGGTGAACAAGTGTCCTGACACAAACTGCCAATGCTGTCCTCAATGCCCCTCCTTCCTGATCCTAAAGTCCTGCAGAACCAGGTCTGAAGCATTCATGGATCCTTGGTCCCTGGCAGAGATTGCAGAAAGCTGCAGTAATTTCTTCCTTAAATACTTGGTAAAATTTATCAGTGAACCCACTTGGGCCTGGTGCTTTTTTGGAAGTTTATTAATCATTTTTTACTCTTTTGTGAGTTTTGGCAGATTTTTCTTTACATGATTTGGTACATTTCACCTAGATTATCAAATATGTGGGCATAGAGTTGTTCATATCATTTCTTTATAATCTTCTTCATGTATCTGGGCTCTGTAGTGATATCCCCTCTTTGATTTCTCATGGTGGGAATTTGGATCCTCCTTTTCTCAGCCTGGCTAGGGACTTCCCAATTTCATTCATCTTTTCAAAAATCAACTTTTGATTTTGTTAATTTTCTTTATTGACTTCCTATATTCAATGTTGTTAGATTTTGCTTTCATTTTATTATTTTCTTCTATTTACCATAGATATATTTTTGTCTTCTTTTTTCTAAGTCAGAATTTTAGATTATTGATTTTAGTTTTCTTTTTTTCTAGTATATATATTCAATAATATGATTTCCCCTTCACTGTATTCCGTATATTTGTTTGTATTTCAACTCAAAATGTTTTAAATTTCCCTGAATATTTTCTTTCTTTGACTCATGTTATTATAAGGGATTGCTAAATCTCCAAGTATTTGGGGGTTTTACAGCTTTCTGTTATTGATTAATGGTTTATTTCCATTATTGTGTGAGAGAAGATACTGAATGATTTCTATAATTTTATGTGTTTAAGGTGTATTTTATGGCCCCCAAATGTGGACTACCTTGGGAACTGTTACA
Organism: Ictidomys tridecemlineatus; assembly: GCF_052094955.1. Taxonomy (NCBI): domain Eukaryota; kingdom Metazoa; phylum Chordata; class Mammalia; order Rodentia; family Sciuridae; genus Ictidomys; species Ictidomys tridecemlineatus. The sequence goes on from NC_135477.1 coordinate 164,756,792, forward strand.
AATGAGCTTGAGATGAATATGTAATGTGTTGATGTTGGATAATAGATGACAATCATAGTCACATTCATTGATGATTCTATTTAGTCCAATTTTGTCCATACTGATCCAACTGAATTTGTCCATTTCTGATAGAATTCACCAATTGTACTAGTAGGTTTGTGTAATTCTTTTGCAGTTCTACTATATTTTGCCTCATATGTCTTTATATTCTATTCTTAGGTGTACATACACATAATGAGAATTTTATGTCTTTATGGAGTATGAACCACTTTATTAGTATATATTACCCTTCAATAAGATTTTCTGTGCTCTGAAGTCGGCCTTGTATAAAATTGATAGAACTCCCAGTTTCTTTTGAATAGTGTTTATTAGTGCTGTATATCTATCTCCCTCCATTTATTTTTAACCCTTTGTATTTTAAGAGTTTCTCATAGGCAACATATAGTTGGTGTCTTGTTTCTTATCTACCTGGAAATCTCCTTAATTAGTGTTTAACATGATTATTGTTATATTTGGGTTAACATCTACCATATGTATTATTATTTTCTATTTCTTGTTCTTTGTTCCTATTTTTGTCTTCTACCCTTTTTCTGTATTTTGTGGTTTTAATTGAGCATTTTACAGAGGTCCATTTTCTCATCTTTTCAAACACACTATTTTAACTTCTTTTGGTAAATCCAAGTCCACTTTTAAATAATAATATGCAAATTTAATTCATAGTACAAATACCTAATAACAAATATCTCCAATCCCTTATTCCTATCCCTGTATCATTGTTACATTGATTTTATTTTTAGTCATAAGGAAACATATCTATAAAAGAATGCATTATTAATTGTTGCTATTATTGTTTTGGAGAAATTATTTTCTGTTATATCAATAAATATGAGAGGGCTGTAGGTGTATCTGTGGTAGAGTGCTATCCTAGCATGTAGAGGGCTATCTGTGGTAGAGTGCTTTCCTAGCATGTATGAGGCCCTGGATTTAATATCTAGCACATGGGAGAAAAAGGGGCAAGAAAACTAAAGGTTTTTATCTCACATTTACTCACTCATTCTTCACTACTATTCCATTTTTATGTCGATGACAGTTGCTGAGCTAGATCGTTTTTCTTCTTTCTGAAGACCTTATTTTATAATTTCTTATAAGACAGGATTACTGGCACAAAGTCCCTCAATTTTCATTTGTCTGAGAAAATCATTTTTCCTCTTAACTTCTAAAGGACAATTTTTCAGGGTACAGAATTCTAGGCTTTTTTTTTTTCTCAAAAGCCTTAAATATTTCACTATACTCTTTTCTTGCTTGAATGGCTTCTGGCAAGTTAGATCTAATTCTTATCTTTTTTAAAGAGAGAGAGAGAGAATTTTAATATTTATTTTTTAGTTATTGGTGGACACAACATCCTTGTTGGTATGTGGTGCTGAGGATTGAACCCAGGTCGCACAAATGCCAGGCAAGCGCGCTACCACTTGAGCCACATCCCCAGCCCAAATTCTTATCTTTACCCCTACATAGGTGTATATTTTCCTTTTCTTCTTTCAAGATATTTCCTCTTTTTATTGGTTCTTCTTAGTTATATATGACAGTAGAGTCCATTTGATGTAATTATACAAGCATGGTGAAGTTTGTGATTTGTTCATATGTAGGTTAGTTTAGGGGCATGCATTCTGCTTGATGTTCTCTGTGCTTCCTGATTTCTGATATCTCTTTGATATTAATTTTCAGGAAGTTATCAATCATGATTCTTAAACTTCTGCTTCTGTTCCTTCCCCCGCCACCATCTTAAATTCTTACTACTTAAGTATTATACCTTTAATAGCCATCTCATACTTATTGGATTCTGCACTCTCTCCTGCCCCTACCATGGCCCTTATCATTTGTTTTTGAATCTTTATTTTAATTTCTATATCTAAGCTCCATTTATCCACCCAATGTCCATCCATTTTTCTAAGTTTTCAACTATTTCCATTAATGTCCTTAGCATATTAATCATAATGGCATTAAATTCATGTTCTGAAAAATAATATGTCATACCTGAGTCTGATTTTAAAGCTTGTACAGTCTCCCCAAACTGATTTTTTTTTTTAATTTTGAATCCTACTCATTGATTTTGTTAAAGTCTATGTACCATCAAGATAAAAGGAATTATATAGTATGTAGATCTTTAGAAGTATGGTGGAATAGAAGTGGCCCATAGTCCTACAGATAGGTTTCAGTCCTTTGGACAGCCTGTGACCCTAGGTAGTGAATGCGGCTTTCTTAGCTTTCCTGTATCCACTATGGTGGTACAGGATGGCTATTTCTGGATGGAGCCATTTTTCCCTTTCCCAGGTAGGTTAGGCTCTGGGAAAACTCCAGGAGGCTCGGCTCTGGCAAGATAGACTCTCCAAAGGTCTTTGCTAGGAAGAACAGGATTCTCCATTTTCTTTTCAGAATGGTTACTTTCTTCTCTTTTTCTGCCACCTGGAAGCTTCCGGTAAATTTTCTTCAATATTCACTGAGAACCTTGGTAGAACTCCTGGAGGTAAAACTCAGAAACGTGCACACCACCCTCAAGATTGGGTGTCTTTGGAGTTTTTAACTCTCAGAAACAACCACACTGAATCTCTTAACAATTCGTCAATTATAGCACAGGTTTACCTGGTTCCTGTGGAGGTGTGTGCCCTGGTAAATAATGATTGTCTACCTTCCTAATTCTGGGGATGGCATTTTGTCCTATGACCTAATTTCTCTGATGGAACTAAGAAGAGTTACTGATTTTCCAGTTTCTTGTACTTGTTGTAGGATGCAGTGAAAACTATTAAGATTCTTACGTGTGGGACCAGAAACCTGAAGTCGTGGTCCCAGCTTAATGAGGCAGTTATCTACTGCTTGCTGAACACTAGGAACATTTTCTAATTCCAAACCACCTTCAAATGCCAATTATTTAATTTAAATGAAAATCAACATAATGGTGTTGATTTCACTTTCCTTTCACATGTATTTCAAAGTAAGTTTGGGGAACTTTTGTGAAAACCTTCTATATAAGACCTCAATATCGGAAATATGACCTCAGCTCAGGTTTAGACTGGCAAACAGAGAATGTGGCAATGGAAGAATAGTCCATTGTAAAGTAACGGTGTACAGTCTATGAAATCTATACTTTCCCCCTAACTCATGGATTTATTTCCGTTTCTATAACCTTGTGGCAGAAACTTTATAATAAATCCAATCTTCCCAACTCTCCTGACTCAGGGAATCTCATTTTGGCCTCTTCTTATTCCAGAGAGGGGATAGAAAATTAATCAATAAATTATTAATTTTACTAATAACATGCAATTAATATAACTCACCCAACCCAGGCTAAGGAGAAGCTGCCATGTAATTAAGAGAGCAATTGCCACTACCACTTTAAAGGAAATGGAAGTAACCATTTATTAAGATGAACATTACCATTTTAGTCAAGATTGAAATGAGATCACTGAAATGCAATGTTCTTCCAGAATAATCGGCTTTATCTTAAAGCGACAGGACCATAAAGTTCTGCTGTGTTTCACTTTCTCTAGAAAAGTCAGGCATGGGTGAGGTCTTGAGCTAAAAAGCACTCATAAAACAAGAAGATTATATTGTGGAAAAATTTTTCTGTGTGTCCTTCTTACCATCCTTTTGGAAGTACTGAAGAAAGACTCCCTGGTTTGCATTTTCTGAAACATCTTATCATAAACAGCTGGGAAAAAAAGATAATGGCATCAATTTTTAAACCTTTTAAGTTGCTAACTTTACTTCCAATTTATAGGCACTTACTTCCAATATTTCAACTAAGTGAAGGAAATGAGCACTCTGGATCATCTCTTGACAGTTAATAGCCACAGGTGTAGAACTGGAGGCTGGACACCCTTCCAGAACGGAGGCAATAATCTTTTTTTCCATTTTCCACCCATTCTTATCTCCCAGAACTCTTAACCTAATGTAGCTTCTCCGCAGCTCCAAAGTTTAAATCCCTCAGTTTAAGGAAACCAGTCAGATGAAGGCTTATCTCAAACCAAATGCCGAATATCAGATATGAAAATCTAATTGTTTTATTCCAAGTCAGATGTCCACCTGGTCTGATTATTGATAGCCAAGAGAGGAGGCGGGCCTATTTACACCCTCTCTGGCTTACCCTAGGTAGGGCAGTGCCTGCTTTCAGAGGAACAGGATGAGCACCGGCTGTAACTTGTTCACTAATGGTATTTCTCTCCCTGGAACTTTCTACCAGTTGACATCAAAATATTACAGGAATATGCTGGTGAGATGCCTTTGTACCCAACAGCTCTCCATGGGAACCAGTGGATATCAAACTCCTCCCTACATTTGTTGTGGTTCTTTGATTTCTCTTTGGCTGTTTTTCCCCACCTCCAGAAGCAGATGTGCACTCTGAAAATGAGGTTTGATATAGCATTGTCTTTGTTTTATCTCCAGATGTGGCCAATTTAAGAGCTCAGCCATAGGATGGCAAACAAATGCTTTCCAGGGAGAAATCAGATGACGACATTTAAGTCTTAATTGCTGCTTAGAATAATATCTTTTTTAATGTTTGTTTCAGATAAATTGACTCTCACGGTTCCCTAAGTTTAACTTAAAAGAGCTGTCGAGTTTAAACACACACACACACACACACACACACACACACACACACACAAACAATAATTCACTTCTATAGCTTTCTTAAAACTAAAAGAAGAAAAGAAGTGAGTTTTTTTACAACCTCTTTTATATTCGAGAAATATGACTGCTACATATTTAGTTCTAACATAGTTTATACCTCATCTTGCACATACCTACTGATCTGAAAAATCTATTTCTTGATGAAACTTGGAAATCCTGCAAACATCTGTCATCCTATATCCCCCACAATTATAGAACAATAGAATCTTGAATTTGTGAAGCAGGAAATTAGCATATTTTCTCTCTGCCAGCCTTCATGCCTGAAATTCTGCCCTCAAAGAACAATTCCTTTTATTTAAAGAGGCTGCTTCCAGAAGTAATCTGTTAAAACTCAAATACAGCTAGAAGGGACAATAAGAAATATAATTTAGGTCAACCTATGCTAAAACAGCAAGTTCAAGCTGGTTGACTTGTCCACCAGGAAATGTGAAGCATGAAGAAGGGATGAACTCTCAGCTGTAGGAGGTGATCAAACTGAGACCATGGAGGTAAATGTTTAGGCAGCAAAGAATTATAAAATATGAAGACTGCTGAGGTCTTTCCACATATAACATTCTATCATTCTCTTATCTTCTTCATCCATCCATCTACCCATCCATCCTTTCATTACTTGGTACCTGCTATCAATAAAATTTGACCAATCAGTTATAAACAAGTGTCAGAGACCATGATGCCAAGGTGACTATAATTGAAGACCCTGTGATTAGTCATTGATAATATAGCATGAAGCCATTTATTAAAAAGTTAGACATATTACTGCCTGAGTAATTTTAGATAATTATATGGTAAGATGACTGCTAAATCTGGTCCAGCAGATGCCTATGAAAAGCATGGTGGTAGGGTCGGTTACGGTTTAGATTACAAAGGTGTCCCCTGAAAAGCTCATGGATTAGTTTAAAAAATTTCAGAGGTGAAATGATTGGGTTATGAGAGCCTTAACTTAATCAGTGAATTAATCCACTGGTGTTGTTAACTGGGTGGCAACTGTAGGTGGGTAGGGTATAGGTGGAAGAGGTGGGTCATTGGGGAGGAGCCTTTGGGGTATATATATTCTGTTCTTGGTGAACAGGAGTTCTCTCTCTCTGCTCCCCGATTGCTATGTCCTGAGCTGCTTTTCCCCACCACAGCCTTCTGCATGATGTTCTGCCACACCTCATGCTCAGAGCAATGGAGACAGCTGTGTATGGACTGAGATCTCTGAAACCTTAACCTCCAAATTAACTTTTTATTTCCTCTTTGTTGTTTTTGTCAGTTCTTTTGGTCACAGTGACAAAAATAAATAAATAAAAGCTATCACACGGTCCTAAAAACACTTCAAAATCCTAAGATCATGATTCCTAACAATGACTCCCACACTCTGTTCAATTATCCTCTAAAACCTTTCCTTGGTACCCATTTTTTTCTGAGTCAATGACAATTACCCTGACTGACCTTGAAACAGCACAACTTATATTATACGTCATAACTATGAACATGAACAATTGCCATAACTAGCAATAATCAAGCACATGTCCTCTGGGAGACACTGTGTTGTCTCCAAAAGTATCTCATTTTAATCCTTACAAGTATCCTTGAAGGTCATTCTAATATTCTTCCCACTTCACAGAGGGTACCACTGAGGTTCAGGTGAGAGAGGTAACCTGAACACAGTAATAAGGTCAGTGGCTAAGTCAGTATTCCAACCCGAAACAATCCACTGCCTTTGTCCTTGCTGTGTGATTTTTAAAATATTGGACTAATGTTAGTTTTTATGGTGCTTTGAACCATGGTTCCAATCATACTCATGACCTTCACAAAACGCCTACTGCTCACCTGCCCGATAAATAAGACACATTCTTAAAAGGCCAGTGGTTTCTTAAATTTCTCAAAAGCCATAAAAAATTTCTTAAATTTTTCTGACTACATAGCTCATATCCTTCATTCTGTCATCATAAGATGATGTGACTTCTGAAGGCTTCCCCCTACTTTGAATTGTGTTTCTCCATTCACAAGAATTTCATAGCCTTCTTCTCAAAATCTTGCAGTAACACAATGGAAGAACACAGATTTTTTTTCCCCTTCTAGAAAGTACCTCCTTTCCATGAGTCTAAGCCTATTTTCCCACTACTAGAATTGGTCACTGGAAGTACACTGAGGAAAGGTCACTGTTAAATAATCTTCATGTACTTTCTGGATTCGTCCAGGGTTAGCCTCTTACACATATACTCTCTTTGCTCACTTAAAGCTCTGAAAGACATGTGAAAACTCAGCTAAAACCTTGCCCTGCCATCCGACAGATTCTACTTCCCAGGTATCAAAATAGCTATAAGAATGGAGCCCTGAAATCCATCTGATAGAGTAAAATAACTTATTACTCTCAAGTAAAACACGTGTATTAGCTTTCAGAAAAGGGCAGTAGCAAAACCATAATCTATGGACAATACTAAAATATTGAATTTTTAGATAAACTTTTTTTTTATCTCAGTGCCAGATAATTATTTAATAATTATTACCCTGAGTTATATTTAACTCTTTTGATAAAAATGACTAAAAGCAGTATCTAAGCAGCATATCATCTCTTAAATTTTTATAGCTTTTGCTCCCATTTTACTCATAATCAAATGGGCAGGAGAGAAATGATTTCCTCCTAAATGGTTATGAAGCCCTTGAAACACAGAAATGAAATTTATAACTTCTAAAGAGACTCACAGTAATGACAGTAACAAGATTAAGGTGATTTAAACAACAACAAAGAGATTAACTGAATTTAGAGCAGGCAAAAGAATAAAAGCTATAAAACTAGGATTGGAAAAGGGTCTTACTAAATCGGAAAACTCACGATTGAGGATTATCACTATTTTCCCTAAAAACTAACTCCAAGTTTTTGGCAACCTTAAGGGAAAAAGGAAAACCAGGAACTCCATGAATTATGTCATCTAAAAAGGAAGGAGCTAATCTCAGTAGGTGAGAGAAAGGTAGCTAGCTCCTAGAAGTCTTAGAACTGATTACCTGAAATCTATCAAGAAGGTAAAATAAACTTAGAACCACATACTTTCAAAGCTAGGAGGAAATGCAGGTCTTTTTGAATGACCTCCCTTTTCAAATACTTCTGAGCATGCAGAAAGGTCCATAAGATCATTCATGGCCTGAAGTAAATAATGCTGGGTTGCAAGCCTGGGGCTCCAAGGCCACCACAGTTTCCAGGCTATCGTCTTGTGTGCACTGAATGACATCCACTCAGCTCCTTCCTAGGGCTGGAAGAAGGAAGCTCACAATCCTGATGACTGGCCCTGTGCTGAGCACTCAAAATACAGAACTAAACTAGCTTAGATTAAAGAAAGGCTCTAACACCCGGCCCCTTCTCTTTTAAGAAGTCTAAGTTTAGAAATCTATCTTTAGCTAGGGCTTGGTTGACTTCTAGAACTGAATGAAAAATCATAGGATGCCAAGTCTCTGCCATCCTTAAGGAGGAATATGACAAAGAAATGAGAACAAAAATATGCGTTGGTGCCAATTTTAATCCCTTTAACAAAGAGGCAGAAACAACAATGTCTGACGCAAACCCAACAGTAGCTGGAGTTTGATTACAGAATGGACCTTGTGCTAAGTACTTTACAGGCATCATCTCATTTCATCCTCATAAGAACCTGGTAAAGTAGGTGTTTTATTATCTCTGCTGTGTAGACAAGAAAACTGAAGCCCAGTTGTGGACATTTTCTAGAGTAAACAGTCCTTGAGCCAGAATCTGAACAAAGGCCTATAGTGGAATTTCCACTTTTCTGGCTTTGCTGTGGCATCAGAAATATCTAATTAAGGGCAGAGACAAATTACCTATGGTGTACCTGGGCAGGGTGAGATTGGGTGGAGTAGGCACTTACAGGAAGAGAATAAGAAAGAGAACGCCTAACAAACCTTCAGGGTATCTTCTGATCCAGTTCCACAAATGGGAATAGAACAGATGTAAGATCAAAATTCAATCAACTTTTTGGTCTATTTTGGCTTTGTTTAGACTTTTTAAGAGCTTTTTTTATTTGCTTTTATTTACTCATTTTGCTTTTTTATAACACAGAAACTAAATTTCTTTTTTGAATAATTAAAAGATGATCGATACACCTCACCCTTTAGGGGAAGCAAGTCTGTGTCACAGGCCATAGATGGAGTACATCAGGGCCTCTCCTAGCTCTGGGAGCACAAGGGTGGTTTCTGATCCAGGATTTTCAATCCAGAGTATTCCTTGCCTCACTGATTTCATTGCCCTCATATATATTTTTTAATCTACCAGAAAGAAATACCACATCTTTGGTATTTCTGGTGTGCCTATTTATATGCCATATACATGTTTTAGTAAATTATAAAAATATTTTTTAATTCAAAAACCAAACACAAGAGAAGATGAGTATATTAAAGTGCACAGCACACCTGTAGCATAACCACACAGAGAAAAATTATTTTGAGCGATTTCAAAGCATAGTTATTTGGCAGTACATTTCTGGGGACTATATTCTAAGGGCAAATGACACTTCAAAGAAGGATGAGAAAGTTTCAGTTATGGTACTGCTAATGAAAATACTGTTAGCAATGCCTGTCTGCACTTATGGATGCAATTATAAATAAACTATAGGACAGAGCAAAGACCATCATTAGGAATCAAGAATTTTATCATAAGAGCTATTAGGCATAATTGTTAGAGATATTGAACATTTTTTCATACATTTTTTGATTAAATGTATCTTCTGAAAAGTGTCTGTTCAGTTCCTTAGCCCATTTATTGATTGGGTTATTTGTTTTTTTGATATTAAGTTTTTTGAGTTCTTCACATATCCTGGAGGTTAGTGCTCTATCTGATGTGTGGGTGGTAAAAATTTGTTTCCATTTTGTAGGTTCTCTATTCACTTCACTGATTACTTCTTTTGCTGAGAAGAAGCTTTTCAGTTTTAATCCACCCCAGTTATTGATTCTTGATTTTATTTCTTGCGCTTTAGGAGTCCTGTTAAGGAAGTAAGGACCTAATGCAATATGATGAAGATTTAATGAAGATTTGGGCCTACTTTTTCTTCAATTAGGTGCAAGGTCTCTTGTATAATTCCTAGGTCCTTGATCCACTTGAGTTTTGTGCATGGTGAGAGACAGAGGTTTAATTTCATTTTGCTTCATATGTATTATCAAGAATACAAGTAATAATAAGTGTTAGAGAGGATGTAGGGGAATAGGTACACTCATACATTGCTGGTGGGACTGCAAATTGGTGCAACCACTTTGGAGAGCAGTGTGGAGATTCCTCAGGAAACTTGGAATGGAACCACCATTTGACTCAGCTATCCCACTTCTCTGTCTATACTCAAAAGACTTAAAATCAGCATACTATAGTAACACAGCCACATCAACACAGCTGTTTATATCAGCTCAATTCATAATAGCTAAACTGTGGAACTAACCTAGATGCCCATCAATAGATGACTGGATGGAGAAAATGTAATATATATATATATATATATATATATATATATATATATATATACACAATGGAATATTACTCAGCATTAAAAGAGAATTAAATTATGGCATTTACGGATAAATGAATGGATTTGGAGAATATCATGCTAAATGAAGTAAGCCAATCCCACAAAAACTATTCTCTGATTAGTGAATGCTGATCCATGATGAGGGTGGGGCATGGGAAGAATGGAGGATCTTTGAATTCTGCAAAGGGGAGGGTTGGGAGGGGACATGGGGTAGGAAAGATGATGAAATAAGATGCACATCATTACCCTATGTACCTGTGTGATTGCATGATTGGCAAATCTCTACATCGTATACAACCAGAGAACTGAAATGTTGCACTCCATTTGTGTATGATGAATTGAAATGCATTCTGCTGTCACTTACAACTAAGTAGAACAAATAAATAAATATTTAAAAAGAAGAATTCTCTGGATACAGTATAGGGATGCCTTTCTAAATTGCAATAAAGCATTTCTAATAAAGAAATTAAATATTAGGTACAAATATAAAATCAAAGAAGATAGGTAAAATTCATATAATCCTAAATTTGAATTGGAAAGAATAGTTTATATTCCAGATGTATTTTAAAAATCATTTGTCTATTTTTATGCTATTTCCAAGATTTGTCTACTGGAAAAGTTTTAAATTTATTAATCTAATAGCAATAATATTCCAATGTTTATATTGTGGCCTTTCAATCCAGTTTTCTAATTAAAAGAAGCCAGAGTTTTTTGAATAATTGGTTGATTTTAGGTGTGGGATAGGAAATGTATAAAAATACCTTACAGTTTTGTGTCATATCAAACATCAAAGAAGTTATCACTTCCTACTAAGCGTCATATAAAAATATTGAGACTAGGGACATATGGGACATTAATCCGTAATAACAATGACTTAAGTGGACAGAAACAAACCTAATGAGTACAAATATATAAGTTTATAATAAAACCAAACAACAGCATGTCATGAAAAGGTGTTGATCAGTGTTTGAGGATGATAGAAATCAAAGTTTACAAGTTTGAAAACTAGAAAAAAAAACAGAATCAAGTATTCACATTTTTCTTATATAAACAACTCAAGATAGGTGATGAGTTAAAACTTCCTGTCAATCATTTTTCAATCTAACCCAGATAATAAACATACAAAAAGACAAATAATCAAAATGATTGTCACATGCCTTCTGATGAATCTATATATTACCACTTATGAAGATTCTTGTCAAAATAATCAACTGATTTTACAGAAAACTCAGGAGAAAGAAGAATATGCAATTACCAGAACCAAAAATATAGAAATTTTACTAAAAGTTATTTCATCATAAAACATGTTCTAAGAACATAGTGTGAGGTTGAGGGAAAAGCTACAGATTAATAAATTTAAAAGTCACAGCATTAAATTTCATTCGATTGAGCTTAATTTATTTTGATCAATTTGTGAAGGAAAAACAATTGAGAAAAATCAAATACTTGAGTAATTATTTTTTATATCTGCTAAGGTGTGATAATGAGATATTTTTAAATGGATCTCTTATAAAGATATAGGCTGATATGTTTGATGATGAAAACAGCATGATTGGGGTTGATGGAAAATTATCCAGGAAAGTACTTACATGTGACATAGGATTGTAAATAATATCTGACATATGCACTGAGATTATGCAATCTTTCAATGTCTGGTAGAATTTCCCCATGAAATCTTTTGGGTCTGGTGCTTTTTGAGGTGGAGTAGGAGTATGTGGCTTATGGGTACATGCTTTTAGATCAGACAGAATGAGTTTTCCTTGGTCCTGCTACTTCCTGACCATATGACCTTCCACAAGTTCATTAAACTCACTGAGGCTCAATTCAACTGTTTAATGATGATAAAGCCTAGAACCCAGTATTATTGTCAGTATCTAATGAGATTCAAGGTACTGTTCATTTTCCTATGACTGCAATGTTCCTTCTCATCATTATTAGACATTTGCAAGTGGTGTTTCTTCTGTCTAGATTTATCCTGCCTCCTCCTTTTTGCCTAGTTAATTCCTAGTGATCCTTCATGTATCAGTACCATCATTTTTTTCTCGAGGACTCTCACTCCTTTTCCTTCCTAGCCAGGTTAAATCCCCGTATTACAAGTTTCTACAAGACTATTCACCTGTCCTTAGTTGTTCTGATCACAACTACTAAAGTCACAGTTGTTAATTAATATTTGATTCATACCTGCATTTTTTTTTTACTCTAAGCTCCATGGTGTCAGGAGAGGGTCTGTATTCAGTATGTAATTCTCCCTAGCACCTGAAAGCTTCCTTGGCACAGCGTGCATATTCAACAGATATTTGTGAAATACGTAAATGAGAGGACAGATAGGCAAATAAATACAGTGTTAAGTATGGTGCCTGATTCAGAGTCAGCAGTCAATAAATGCTGGTTATTACTATTGTCTCTGTTGTGGCTTTATTTTATTAGACTCTTGCAGTTGAAGATATGGATAGGACTAAGAAAACCAAAGATATCCAGTGTTGAGTGAAAAGATTGAGAGGAGTTCTCCAAACTCACTAGGAAACACCTTGTTTATGTAGTGGCTAGAGCAAAAACCCTGTGGTTCAATTCTGAGGCTTACTTACAGATGTGGTTTGAAGAGTGGCTTTTTCTTGGCACAGATACTACATCTGTGGTGCATGACCTTCTCAAGATCCAGGCTTCCCTGGTCAGCAGTTCAGGCAGAATGGGACTGGGGAAGAAAAGGAGCACAAGCTCTATCTCAGTGTCTTTGTGCCAGGATGGCGAGTCCTTTTTGAGTTCTCAGAGAGTACGTGGAGTTAACTATGAGGAGTTGAAGAATCAATGACATCTCATTAGAAAATGCTGATTATGGAGGAAAACAAAGCTAGACTTTTTCTTTCAAAAGTCTTGGAAGTAGGTATACGAAATGAATGGATCAGTATTCAGAGTTTTATAATAACCATTATTTACCTAATAACTATTATTTACCAAAGTTTATACCTATTTGAAGATATAAAGGAAATAAAAATAATGAATGTGATCTTCTGAGACTGCTGAGAAAGGAAAAAAAAGATTCTCATCCCATCTGTTAAAAGGTTAGTATTTTTTTTTAATTTGATAAGCAAGGAATGATTTACACGTTCTTTATAAAATATCCAAGGCAGTAGTTCTTAAATTTTTGAGGTGATAGTTGTCTTTGGAATTCCAAAGATAAATGCACACCTTTTTCAGAAAAATAATTGAATATTACTGGCAAGCTTCCAAAATTGGGAGATGTCCAAGGAGTCCCTAGAGCTGATACAGAGATTCTAGGGCTTGAACAACTGTTGTGGTGCTATGGGTGGATGTGTGTTGTAGATTAAATCTGGCTTCTCACAATGTACTGTTTATATTTACCAAGAGTACTATGGTCAATACTGGTCAATATTCACTGAAAACAATGATAAAATACACACCCACACAGGAAAGATGACTAAATATTCTGCTGAGTGAATGATCATATCAATTGGATAAAAACTGGCCACTTCTTTTGTGTAACAGAGTAAAGAAAATATATCCATGTATCAATATAAGTTTTAAAACATGTAGACAAAAAGTATATGATTTATTTGTTATAGTTAAAGCTTTGTCCCAGTGTTTCATAAACTGACTTCCAGACCACTCACATATAATCAAACCAAGCCTTTATTGAAGCACACCGGTGGCGGCTGACCAGAACATAAAACTGTTCCCCTGATCAGCCCCAAACAATTTTGAGGGCACTCCTTATAAGCCTGAAAACCACAAAAGGGATGTTCGGGAGGGGGGGCATCTAGCCAATGCAAGCAAGTCAGGTTACAGAAGTGGGACAGTGCAGTCAAATGGAGGGAAGCCTAACCAATCACAGTTAGCCCAGTCACCCCAGTTACAGAAACAGAGCCTCGTTACCCTAGTTACAGAAACAATACCCCATTAGGTACTTTTGTGTTCTTAAAGGTTTCTATAGCAAAAGGAAAAGAACATTTTGCCCCAGTCATGACTCTTCTACTTGGCATGGTTGTTTTACAGGATGAAGTCATAAAACAAAATGGAGTCACATTTGCTCTTACTACCACAATTGACATATATGATTGATGTCATTTGTAAAAATATAAAAAAGCATTTTATGAATATGTAAATAAATATGTAACAAAAATAATAAGACATTTACAGAAATTACACTTACTCTAGCATCTACCTCTAGAAAAAAGATGGAGAATAAGGGCAAAATACAGGGGATTTTAACTAAATACTTTGTGCATAAAAAAAGATAGTGTACTGGAGTAGACACACTGTAATATTAAAAATTCCCTGTCTGAGCAGGTGAGTACAAAGGGAATACTATTGCTATTCTCCCTTTTTGCCCATCAAAACAGTTTAAAATAAAATTATGAAAATAACACACTCTACCTAGTTCACAGTGATGTCATGAAAAGTAAATGGAAGTCAAGTAAAAGTGCTTTTTAAAAGGCACCAACGGCAGTGGACACAGGCATTTCTCTCACCTAAATGTAATTAATCTCATTTCAATTCAACCCAATAAATACTTCAGATGCACAGCTAATATCCTTTTGAAGCCAAAGACCAAATCAATATAAGATGATGTTCCCAGACTTCATTTTACTTGGAGTCTTACTGTTCATCTTGCTCAACAGAGTTTAAGCTGTTTTACTGAGACTCTCAGGTTTTCACAGAAGTACCTTGGGAGATTCATATCAGGGTAAAGGAAAAGCTTAATTTGTCAGTGTCCCAGGGCCACTTCTTACTTGAACCAGAAAAGCACCTTTTGGCCATATCTGTTTTGTCAAAAATTTTGTTAGCAAGTTTGATTCACTGCTAAATTTTATTGAAAACTGCTGAGTTCCAAAATTACTTCTCCAGAATTCAATGAAGGGCACTTGTTGCTTTTGCAGAGACCTTTCATTTCTTCTGGTGTTCCCAGAGCCCTGGTTTTATTTGGGGGAACACTTCATACAATGAATAATGTCAGCTGGGGTACCCTTGAGGACACCTTTGCTAGGAGGTAGGGTAAGGGAACCTATACAGACCTGGGAATTAAAGGTCATACACACAAACTTTAAATCTGTTATCATGCTAAGAGAAATGAGCCAATCCCCCCCCAAAAAAACCAAAGGTTGAATGTTCTCTCTGATATGCAGATGCTAACAAACAACAAGGTGGGGGAGGGGAAAGAAGAGTAGTTCAGTGGATTAGACAAAAGGGAATGAAGGGAAGGGAGGGGAGATAGGAAGAGCAAAGACAATAGAATGAATCAGACATAACTTTCCTGTGTTCACATATGAATATACCACGGTGAAACTGCACATCACGTACAACCACAAGAATGGGATGTTACTCAGAGTAAATTATACTCCATATATTTATAATAAGTCAAAATATACTCTACTGTCATGTATAACAAAAAGAACAAATTTAAATTCAAAAATAAAATCTGAGTCATTCCTGAGACTGTGACAAGAGGACCTGAAAGAGAGAGGTTTGTATTCTCACTAGACTCAGGTCTGATCACAGGGCATGTAGATCTAAAAGTTACAGAAGCCATCTTGCCCATGTGGGGGACCAGGGTGTTCCGAAGACAATGGACTGAGAAATAGAAATGATGAAGCCACCATAGATAACAGCTGACTCAAGGCAAGAAAAGGCACTGAGGTCCTGATGATTTCAAAGGAGCCCCTGGTTCCAGTTATGAATTTACCACGAAACAATGAACTCTCTCTTTGCTTTAAGTACACTCAATAGTCTGGTTTTTGTTTTCACTTTCAACTGAAAGATAGCCAAATCAAGTCTCTCTCAATGCTACCATACTCTCATTTATGCCAAGGGATGGGAAACTTGCTGTCATTTGTAAACATTCCTGTTTGGACTGTCTTTAGAAAGTCATTTATGTTTCTTTGCATTTTCTTTTTTTTTCTATTTTCCTTTTTTATTCTTTTTTAAAATTTCTTTATTTTTATTTGCTTTTTTTTTAGTTATACATAACTGTAGAATATACTTTGACAAATTTATACAAACATGGAGTACATCTTATTCCAATTAGGATTCCAGTCTTGTGGATGTACATGATATGGAGATTCACTGTAGTGTGTGTGTGTGTGTGTGTGTGTGTGTGTGTGTATACATACATACACACACTTAAGAAAGTTAAGTCAGATTCATTCCATTGTCTTTCTTATTTCCTGTCCTCTTCCCTTCCCTGAATTCCTCTTCAACCAATCTACTGATTATCTATTCTTCCTCTCTCACCTTGTTGTGCAAGAAACTTAACACCAAAAAAAAAAAAACCCAAATAATCCAATTAATAAATGGGCAAAGGAACTGAACAGACACATCATAGAAGAAATATGATCAATCAACAAATATATGAAAAAATGTTCAACATTTCTAGCAATTAAAGAAACATGAGTTAAAAATTAAAACAAGATTTTATTTCACTCCAGTCAGAATGGCAATAATCAGGAACATACATAACAATAAATGTTGGCAAGGATGTGGGGAAAAGGGTACACTCATACTTTGCGGGTGGGACTTTAAATTGGTGCAATCACTCTGAAAAGCAGTATGTATATTTCTTAAAAATCTTGGAATAGAACCACCATTTGACCTGGTGATTCCTTTCTTAGGCATGTTTTCCTACATTTTATTTAATTCACACACATTGCTCTTGTTCTATTGGAGTCAAGTGGAATATATCTGATTCTTTGCCTCACCTGAGAGAAAAAATATTACATTATTCCCTCGTGATCACTCCCCAAGCCCCTGCCCAGAGTTTCTTATTCACTGAGAGTTCAAGGCCCAACTTTGAGCTAAGATTATCCACAAAGCAACTTTTTCAAATGAGCACAACAAAATGATTATTTTTATTATTTTGCCTAATTGTTATAATTAAATTTTAACCATCCTTTTGTATCTACACACAAGTCAAACTTTTCTCCCCCCACACACCTTTTTAATATACCTGGGAAGCACATTACAAAATGTAAATAATTGAATGGGAATGATTAATGCATTTCACTTTTTACAGAATAATGCAAACCCACATATCCCAAAGCAACATGGAAACAGCTGCCAAACCTACTCACTTCATTTTTCATAGAAGAGGAACAGCTGCTGAGTGTCTCATGAACATCTAGGGCAAGACATGAAAATATTACAAAGGGAACTCTTTTAAAGCAAAAAGTATGTGTTTCCAAATCCTTTAAAAATAATGTTAGAGGGGAATAAAATTAGCCAGATCTTTAGAATTAGAATATGAGTTCCAGAGAAGAGACTCTGAATACCACAAAAAGAGAATAATAGACATCAGAGTCCTTCCAACCTCTTCATTCATTCTGCTTTGGTGCCAGTTTCACAAGCAACATATGATGATCAGATAAATGGTTCAACTATCAATGCACTGAATCTGGAGAAGGAAAATAACCACAATCATGTGCTTCAAAATAAAGAAAGAAATAAAGCAAGCAAGCAAGTATAATCAATGAGTGATATTTGAGCTTGGCCAAGGGTTGAGATGTAGCTGGGAACTCAATTTCCATTGTGCCTATATATCTAATGTAAACAGTAATCCAAATCAGATGAGATTCTATGAACCAATGGAAACTCTGTAAGACTCAGGTTACTCTAGTATTCATCCAGACATATATTTACCAAACATTTTTTAATATCATAGATGAAGCACCATTCTGCATGTGTTGGGAAGGCAGAAGTTGTGGAGGTGGGTGAAAAGTAGAGGATGCCTCCTCTCCAGAAGTTTACACCGTGAGGAAGTTCCCAAAAAATGTTTTCAGTGTTAACTAGCAATAAATGCAATGCTATGCCCTAACTTACCATCTCTACTAAAGTCATCTTTCCCTAGAACATGGTAGATGACACTTGCCTTATGTGTTTGGTAGATATTATCTCTGAATGAAAAGTCTAGAATCTTAAGTTGTGAACTTAAATGGCTTACGTCCTTATTTTTTTTTTCAAGTACTGCCCATTTTTTCAATGTTGTCTCAGTCCTATGTTTATCTACACAGCTTCTTTGAAGTCTTCTCCATGGACATTCATCTCTCTGTGAGCCCCTTGTGATATATTATTGTCATATTTTTTGCACACTTAGGCATATGCTGCCTAATACAGCTATTGAACTTCTTTCTATGTTAGGGCTCCTTCTCCTAGCTATATTGAGCCCCTGAAAAATAAACATCATACATTTTCTTCAGTTCTTTGAACACCACAATTTAAGAGTTCCATGAACTTCAAATGAGGAAATTAATAAATGTTACTTCCCTCTAATTCTCTGTAGTCAACCAAATCTACTCAAGACTCTTTTTCTTTTTTCAAAATGTAGACAATTTAACACAGTAATGACTCAGTTATTAGAAAATGTACTTTAAGGACAGAGAGTAATTTTGTTTAAATTTTACCCCAGTTATCCTAGCTAAAGCAACCTCCATAGTTTACCTGCCTGATTCTTAATAATCTATGGAATGTGTGTGAAGAGATGACATTTGGTAGTAAAATACCTAGAATACAATTAGTCAAAAATGTATACGATTATCTATCAATGAAATACAATAACACAATCCAGAGAACCATGTAGTCTAATAGAAGAACCATTGAAAATGGCAATCAATTCATCACTATCACATCTATAAATACAAGGAATTCCAATGATCTGGCCTGTGTAGGGAGCATGAGAGATTTTTTTTGATGTTGACAATTAATGCACAGAGTTCCATGCTTTAAAGAGTATTTATTTAGAGAGTCCAAGCAACTGTAAAAGTGATGGGCTAAGCAGGTGAGGAGGAGAAAGAGAACTAAGCTGCGAAGATCTCTAGCAGAATCTTTGCAGCCTACTAGCAAGCAAGTTTGGGCTATATTTATTTGTTGAATATATGTGTGTATCTATATATCTTTCATAATATTACAGGGTTTTCAACCATCAAAACCAAAGAAAGGATTTAACTTCTTGGATTACTTGCTTCCCATCAGAAATATCCTCTTAATAGATGAAAGACCTACCTGGAGAATTTCCCCTTAGGAAGAGGTAATTTTTTAAAATGGCATCAGCCTAGATGAATGCCCATGACTGCCCTCAGGAATAACCTTAAGGGAGAATTTTAATTCATTTTTGTTCTACTTAGTCTCTGACAGAATTAGCATATGTTAACTGAAATGGAGTAAGAGAAAGAGAACAATACAATAGGGTCCACTTAGACCCAGCTCAGAAATGATTCCTCTGTATGTCCAGGGGGATGCTAATTTAATTATTAAATGGTGGCATGTGTTTGTTCTAAATGAACGCTTAATTTCATGCAAGTGGCAGGTCTTTGCAGTCTCACACTTGCTAAAAATAACATTCCTCACTATTAGGCATGGCAGCTTTCCATCTCTCAGGAAAATGAAAACTATTTTACCAGAAACCTTGTAGCAACTATGATCCTTGCCAGTCTTCTTTCATACCACAGATTTCCTTTGCCTGCTTTGTCTTTTCACGTGTGGAAGTTCAAAATTGCTTTCCTGTCAATGTTAATTAAAAACAGGAATTCTGATTTATACCATAACAAGTTTGATAGGGAGATATAATTCTAAAAATTATAGTTCACATAAGGTTGACATGCTTATTACCTTACATTGGTTTTACTGAATTTGTGGTCCTATTCTAAAATTACTGTGAAAAATAAAAGTATTTCATAAGATATAAAATCAAGGGATGGGTTTGTAGCTCAATGGTAAAGTACTCTCCCACCATGTGTGAGGCACTGGGTTCGATTCTCAGCACTGCCTATAAATAAGTAAAATAAAGGTCTATTGACAACTAGAAAAAAAAGAGATATAATATCATTATAATTATACCACATAAATTAAAACAAAAATTTTAAAAACTCTATACTAACAGCTTAAATGTTACAAATCAAATGTAATGAATAAGTGTGAATCAAGTAGTTTAATCAGTTTTTTTAGTTCTACTTTTCTTAGAAAATGTGTTACTGATATCTTTTCTGAGGAATGCATTTTTGTCCCCAAACTATGACTTTGTTAATTAATGTTTTTTTTAAATTGTAAGCATTTTCAAAGTTGCAATTTTTGATTAATCAATCTAAATATTTGGGCAAATATAAAGCCAAAACTATAAAAATGTTATAAAGTCTTTTCCATCAAAAAAATCTTGCCTTCTAAAATGTATCATAAGCTTATTATATGTCCATTTTGAAAAACAAAACAAACAAAAAACTCTTGTACTGAAGTATTTTTACACTCATTCTCAGCTTTGACTTAATTTCCTCATTTTTGTAAGATAAAGTCTTTCAAATAACTTATCTGTATTTATGAGTGATTTGATTATTTTGACAAGTTAATAAAGCAAAATTGTATATCTTCTGAATTTCATTTTATACCAGTAGGAAGTAAAAAATTGTTCAATTAAAAATAAGAGCTTCTTCAAAAGATTTGCCTAATAACTCACCATCAAATCTCAACTATGGTGTTTCAAGTGTATATCTGGAATAACATTTGAGGCCTCTCCATTTGATTTTTCTGAATTCTCACTTGTCTAGTAAGAAAAGTTTCATTGCCTTTCAGTTTACAAATTTTGTTTCCATAATTACAATTTATGAAGGACTTTATAAAAGTGGTTGTACTCTGTGCTTGACTGTTTGAATAATTATTTCCCACAGATTTTGAAGAAAACAAAATAAAGATTTAAGGGATTCAGTAGCACTATAAAAATAAGCTAAGAAAAACTCAAATTCCAGCTGAATTTGAGCTGCAAAGAGAAAAGATGAGCAAGGCCACATTTTTGAAAAAAACATATTTTGTAGTTGTATATGGACAGCATGCCATTATTTTGTTTGTTTATTTTTATGTGGTGCTGAGGATTGAACCTAGTGTTTCACACATGTGAGGCAAGCAATCTGCCACTGAGCTACAGCCTTTGAAGAATTTGTTATGATATATTCAATATATCCTTTTGTCAAAAAAATCTGATCCAATTTCTCTAAGTCTGAATGTATAAAATGCTTGTATATTTTGACAACTATACCATTTATTGTACTGGTGGAAAAATGTAGATTATTTGCAGGTAATTATGTGTGGGGGTGTTTCAAAGATAATATCAACTACACTCCAGTTCCATAGGTATAGTTTTGTAAGATCATTTAACTTAGCAAGAGTATAATATTGTGTCCTATGACAATGTGTATTCTAATTATCACCAGAAAAAAAGGTATTTCCAATGATAAATTTTAAAATTGAATTTATATTGACAATCACAATAATATCACATCTCACTACTGACAGATGAAGTATGAAAAGTTTTACTTTGATTCCATGGAGTGGATAACAAATTGAATCATGATTGGAATGAACCCTTTTATATGAGAAACATCTGAGCATAATGATGTAAATCAAGCATCATTAGCTGCTTGCAAAATACTTCTGTTAATGGAGGCCATACATTATCTGCTATTGTTTCATTTGCAATATATTCACTGGAAAATCTTAGAAATGAGAATGAGCAAAATTAAATTCAGAAGAACATTCATTTGATTTTTGATTAGAAACTTGTTAAACATGTAAGTACTCCTGCCCTGGCCCAGAGCAACTAGAGCAGAAACTCTGGAGATAGAGCCCAGTGGTCTTTGTTTCACCAAGATCTCAAGATATCCTGACCTATGTGCAAGTCTGAGGACCATTTACCTAAAAAAACAAGTCATTTATAAAGAGTATTCTGTAAAGCCATATTCTACAGCTGCATGTGTAACATAATCAAGGGAACAGTCTTATAAAATGATTACTAATGGAATCAAAACTTTTTTTAAAAAACAAAGTTTAAAATAAATCAATACTTTAAATTTTACCAAAATTGAAAGTTTTTTTTTTAATTTTTTTACTCAGCAGTAAAAGAGAATAAAGTTGTGGCATTTGCAGGTAAATGGATGGCATTGGAGAAGATAATGCTAAGTGAAGTTAGCCAATCTCAAAAACAAATGCTGAATGTTTTCTCTGATATAAGGAGGCTGACTCATAGTCGGGTAGGGATGGGGGCATAGGAAGAATAGATGAATTTTAGTTAGGGAAGAGGGGAGGGAGGGAAAGAGAGGAAGCAGGAGATTAGTACGGATGGTGGAATGTGATTGACATCATTATCCAAAGTACATGTATGAAGACATGAAATGGTATCAACCTACTTTATATACAGAGATATGCATAATTGTGCTGCATATGTATAATAAGAATTGTAATGCATTCCACTGCCATTTTATAAATAAATTTTTAAAAAGTAGACCTACACATGTATTTTCAATTAATTTAACAAAGAGGCTAGGGGAGAACAAAACTGTCAACAAATGGTGTCATAAAATTTGATGGTCACACATAAATCACAAAACACAATAAAACCATAAACTTCAACCTCTACCTCAAACTATATACTAAAACTAACAACATCAATCATAGACCTAAAAGTAGGTGCTGAAATGTAAAACATCTAGAAGAAGAAATAATCATTGTGACCTTGAGTTTGAAGACATGAGTACCAAAGTTTAAAATAAATCAATACTTTTAAATTTCACCAAAATTGAAAGTTTTTGCATCTCAAATGACACTGCTAAGACAAAAAAGGAAGAATATAGATACTGGTGGAAAAAAAAAACACTGCAGAACATGTCAAAAGTGGATAAATGGAACGTTGCATACATTATTGTTTGGATTCTAAAATGGTCTAAACATAAAGAATATAACACAGGTTTTTTCTTAATTGTATAGTACCATATAATAAAACCATTCAACTTCTACATATTGACTGGTGAGAAATTAAAATGTGTATCTATAGATTTGTACCAGATATTCATATCTGCTTTTTTCTCTTACAACACCAACTGTCAATAACTCACATTTTTATCTACAAGAAATGGATGAAGACCTTGCAGTACATCTATACAATAGATTAGCACTGAGAAAAAAAAACAGGAATGAACCACTGATAAGCACATGGATGAATCTAAAATAGTTTTGCTGAGTTAAAAAAGAGGTCCCCCAAAAGCATATATCCTCTTTCTTACTATTTATAAAAATTGATGAAAAAATTCAAACACCTTTATGGCAATAGAAAGCAGTTCCAGGATGCCATGGAGCATGAGTGTCAGAGGAGCAAGGGCAAGGTGCAGCAGGTACCCAGGAAAGCTTCTGAAGTAATGGATATTCCATTATCCTGGTGGTGCTGGTAGTTTTGTGGGTATGCAGGTACATTAAAACTCTTTATGACATGCTTTAATTATGTGTAGGTTACTTGGCCTACTAAACTGAAAAAGAAAAGAAAATCAGTCATCTTAAATGATATAGCACGCAGTATAAAGCACGACAGTACCAAGGAAACCAGGATGTGAGGTTAACCTGACTTTATGTGAATGTACACCTGCTGACATGGTTACATTTTAACTCTGAGGAGCAGATGACCATGACCATGGCTGTCCCACTTCACATGGTAGCAGGAGAGCAAACTCAGTCCACAAAGCTGCAGCACCATCTACCAATGCATAGGGTGGCTTTCCCTGCCAGCTTTTTGACAACACCCAGGACATACAAGACCGTCTTCTAGATGCCTGCATGCAAAGTATGGTAACCTGCAGGGACACTACAAGATTATATGTTAGAAACTCTAATACCACAAATCCACACTGCTATAGAGGAAGACATATGGACAATATGAAGAATCAAGGGAAGAAAGTGCCTGAAGAACACCAAGCTGATACCATAATAGATTACATTGACAGCACAGTAGATGAAATGTCAGAGAAGGAGTTAAGAACTGTGCATAATTAAAATAATCTGCAATAAAAAAGAATGAATTAAGAGAGCAAATGCATGCAACAATTGGGGGCTCCAACAAAGAGATACAAGAGAAAATACAGGTAGCAAAAGATTACTTCAAGAAAGAGAGAGGCTCTGGGAAAAAACAAACAAACAAACCAGAAATCCTTAAAATGAAGAAAACAATAAACCAAATAAAAACTCAATAGAAAGCATCTAAAACAGACTAGATCACTTGGAAGATAGAGCCTCAGGCAACGAAGGCAAAATACATGATCTTGAAAATAAAGTTGACCACACAGTGAAGATGGTGAAAAATCATGAACAGAACCTCCAAGTATTATGGGATAATAGGAAAAGACCAAATTTAAGAATTATTGGGATCAAGAAAAGCACAAAGATTAAAAAAAAACAAAAGAATGCACAATCTCTTCAATAAAATAATATCAGAAAACTTCCCAAAAATGAAGAATGATTTGGAAAATCAAAGAGGCTTATAGAACACCACATGTACAAAATTAGAACAGATACATAACAAGGCACATTATAATGAAAATGCTTAGCATATAGAATAAAATTTTATAAGCTGCAAGAGAAAAATTTCATATTACATATAAGGGGGAACCAATTTGGATCGCAGCATATTTATCAACCTAGACCATCAAAACTAGGAGATCCTGAATACCAAGTTCTGAAAGAAAATGGATGCCAACCAAGAATTATGTATCCAGCACAATTAAGCTTCAGATTTGATGACAAAATAAAAACCTTCCATAATGAACAAAAATTAAAAGAATTTACAACAAGAAAGTGGACACTACAGAATATTCTCAGCAAAATATTCCATGAGGAAGAAATGAAAAACAACAATGAAAATCAGCAAAGCAAGGAATTACAATAAAGGAAAATCCAATCAAAGGAGAAACCAAGTTAAGTTAAAAACCAAAAATAAACCATAATGTCTGTGAGTGGAAACCATGTCTCAATAGTAACATTTTAATGGCCTGAATTTTAATGGCCTAGACTCATAATTAAAAGACATAGACTGGCAGATTGGATTTACAAAGTGATCCAACAATATGGTGCCTTCAAGAGACTCATTTCATAGGAAAATACATCCATAGACTGAAGGTGAAAGGATAGGAAAAAAGCATATCACTCACATGGGACACATAAACAAGCAGGGGTTTCCATCCTAATATCAAATAAAGTGGACTTCAAACCAAATTTAGTCAGAAGAGATAAAGAAAAACATTTTTTACAGGAACCATACATCAGTAAGACACAATCAAATATCTATGCCCAAAACAATGGAGTTGCTATGTATATCAAACAAACCCTTCTCAAGTTTAAGAAGAAAATAGATCACAACACAATAATACTGGGTAACTTTAACACACCTCTCTCACCACTGGATAGATCTTTCAAAAAAAAAAAACTAAACAAAGAAACTCTAGAACTCAATAATACAATTAATGATTTAAACTTAACAGACACATACAAAGCATTTCACCCATCATGGAGCGAGTATACCTTCTTCTCAGCAGCACATAGATCCTTCTCTAAAAAAAGACCGTATCTTATGCCACAAAGCAAGTCTCAGCAGATTAAAAAAAAATAGAGACACTATCCTATATACTATCAAATCATAATGGAATGAAACTAGTAATCAATCATTAAAATAAAAAATAGAAGTTACTCCAATACTTGGACACTAAATAATATGATATTGAATCAGCATTGAGTAGCAGAAGACATCAGGGAACAGATAAAAAAAATTCTTAGAAATAAATGAGTACACTGGTACAACATACCAAAATCTCAGGGACACTACGAAGGCAGTACTAAGAGGAAAATTCATCCCATTGAGCTTATTCATTAAAAGGATAAAAATTCAACAAATAAATAAACTTTACATCTCAAAGCCCTTTAGAAAAAGAAGAACAAATTATCACTGAAAAATAGCAGAAGACAGGAAAAAATTAAAATCAGAGCAGAAATCAATGCAAATGAAACAAAAGAAACAATTCAAAAAATTGACAAAAAAGTTGGTTCTTTGAAAAATAACTAAAATTGATAAATCCTTAGCCATGCTAATGAAGAGAAAGAGAAAACTCAAATTACTAAATTTGGTGATGAAAAAGGAAATATTATGACAGACACTATTGAAATATGAAGATAATTAGAAACTATTTTGAAAATTTATGCTCCAATAAAATAGAAAATCTGAATGACATTGACAAATTTCTAGAAACATATGATCTACTCAAACTGAATCAGGAGACCATACACGAATTAAACAGATCCATTCCAAGCAAGGAAATAGAAGATGCCACCAAAATCTTACCAACCAAGAAAAGCCCAGAAGCAGACAGATTCTCAGCCGAATGGATGGATTCCATCCAAGAAGAACTAATACCAATATTCCTGAAAGTATTCCATGAAATAAAAAAGTAAGGAACCCTTCCAAACTCATTCCATGAGGTTAGCATCATCCTGATGCCAAAACCCAACAAAGACACATCAAGGAAAGAAAACTTCAGACAAATATTCCTGATAAACATAGATGCAAAAATTCTCAATAAATTCCTGGCCAATTGCATACAAAATTATCTTAAAATGATAGTGTGACATCATCAAGTTGGATTCATCCCAGGATGCAAGGTTGGTTCAACATATAGAAATCAATAAATGTAATTCATCACATCAATAGACTTAAAGATAAGAACCAAGTGATCATCTCAGTAGATGCAGAAAAAATTTTGACAAAATGCAGCACTCTTTCATGTTCAAAACACTAGAAAAACTGGGAATAGTAGGATCATACCTCAGTATTGTAAAAGCTGTGTGAAGCCCAAGGTCAACATCATACTAAATGAAAAAATTTAAAAATGGAAGCATTTTCTCTAAAAGCTGGAACAAGACAAAGATACCTTCTTTTACCACTTCTATTCAACATAGTCCTTGAAACTCTAGTGAGAACAATCAGACAATTGAAATTAAAGGGATATGCACAGAAAAAGAATTCAAACTATCACTATTCGCCAATGACATGATTCTATATTTAGAAGATCAAAAAATTTCCATCAGAAAAATTCTAGAATAAATGAGCTCAGCAAACTAGTAGGATATAAAATCAATACCCCCAAATCCAATGCATTTCTCTACATAAGTGATGCATCCACTGAAAGAGAAATTAGGAAAACTACCCAACTCAAAATAGCCTGGAAAAATATAAAATAATTGGGAATCAATTTTCCAAAAGAGGTGAAAGATCTTAACAATGAAAACTACAGAACACTAAAGGAGAAATTTGAAAAACACTTTAGAAGACTGAAAGATCTCCCATAGTCTTGGATAGGCAGAGTTAATAATGTCAAAATGGCCATACTACCAAAACTGCTATACAAATTTAATGCAATCCCCAATAAAATTCCAATGACATTCTTCATAGAACTAGAAAAAGCAACCATGAAATTTATTTGGAAAAATAAGAGACCCAGAATAGCCAAAGCCATCCTTAGTAAGAAAAATGAAGCAGGTACCATCACTATACAGACCTTAAATTATACTACACAGCAATAGTAACAAAAACAGTATGCTATTGGCACCAAAATAGACATGTAGACCAATGGTACAGAATAGAAGACAAAGAGACAAACCCCAATAAATACTGTTATCTCATACTAGACAAAGGTGCCAAAAACATACATTGGAAAAAGGATAGCTTCTTCAACAAATGGTGCTGGGAAAATTGGAAATCCACACATATCAAAATGAAATTAAACCTCTGTCTCTGACCATGCACAAAACTCAACACAAAGCAGATCAAGGACCTAGGAATTATACCAGAGACCTGGCACCTAATAGAAGAAAAAGTAGGCCCAAATCTTCATCAGGTCAGATAAGGCCCCAACTTCCTTAATAAGACTCCTAAAGCACAAGAAATAAAATCAAGAATCAATAAATAGTATGAATTCAAATTAAAAAGCTTCTTCTCAGCAAAAGAAACAATCATTGAGGTGAAGATAAAGCCTAAAGTATGGGAGAAAATTTTTACCATACACACATCAGAGCACTAATTTCCAGAATATGTAAAAACCTCAAAAAACGTACAACCCAATCAATAAATGGGCTAAGGAACTGAACAGACTTCTCTGAAGAAGATATACATGGGATCAGCAAATATATGAAAAAGTGTCCAACATCTTTAGTAATTAGAGAAATGCAAATCAAAACTATTCTAAGATTTCACCTCATCCCAGGTAGAATGGCAATTATCAAAAATACAAGCAAAAATAAGTGTTGGAGAAGATGTGGGGGGAAAGGCACACTCATACATTGCTGGTGGGACTGCAAATTGGTGCAACCACTTTGAAAAGCAGGGTGGAGATTCCTAAGGAAACTTGGGATGGAACCACCATTTGACCCAACTATCCCGCTCCTCAGTCTATACACAAAGCACTTAAAATCAGTATACTACAGTAACACAGCCAGTTCAATGTTTATAGCAGTTTAATTCACAGTCGCTAAACTGTGGAACCAGCCTAGATGCCTATCAATAGATGAATGGATAAAGAAACTGTGATATATATATATATATATATATATATATATATATATATATATATACACAATGGAATATTATTCAGCATTAAAAGACTGTAAAATTATGGCATTTGCAGGAAAATGGATGGAGTTGGAGAATATCATGCTAAGTGAAGTAAGCCAATCCAGCAAAACTAAAGGCCAAATATTTTCTCTGATTAGTGGATGCTGATCTATGATGGGGGTAGGGTGCATGGGAAGAATGGAAGATCTTTGTATTGTGCAAAGGGAAGTGTTGGGAGGGAACATGGAGTAGGAAAGATGATGGAATGAGATGGACATCATTACCCTATGTACCTGTGTGATCACACAATTGGTGTGTCTCTACACCGTGTACAGTCAGAGAATTGAAATTTTGTATTCCATTTGAGTATGATGAATTGAAATGCATTCTGATGTCATGTACAACTAAGTAGAACAAATTTTAAATATAATAAAAATACATAAATAAATTTTAACTCTTTAATTAGTGCTTATCTCCTTCACTCCTTCAAACAATATTTCCCTAACATTCCTGATTAAATTTCCCCACTCTACATATGTTTGTGGCACTTTCTCTTTTTAAAAGGACATTTTACTTTTTCATTCATTTCTGTTGCACTAATGTCATTTTGTGCCACTAGTCTATAAAAACACTTAAATTCTGGAACATTTTTTTCTCACTATTGTATTCTTGATGTCTGGTACTAGTATCTAATTAGTATTAGTTGAAATAATGAATAAATATTGCAGTAAAATTAAGTATCTGGTGAAGAACAATAATGGTATTATTCTCTTAAGCAATCAATAATATAATAACATAATAATATAATAATAATGTTTACATGATTTACTTAGAAAGAATGCTCTCCTATTTAATCGTCTGTTTGATCTTTGTAAGAATCCAGTGAAGTCTACTAAACAAATAAAAATATCTCTTTTATGACAGACCCTGGAATTCCAGAGATTACATGGTCAATCAGGCAGTGGAGACAAGTCCTGAACTCAGACTTGCCATCAAGGCCAATGTATTCTGCACTAAGCCACAGCTATTACTTTATATAGCTTCATCATCTCATTTCTAAAAGCAAGTTTGAATGCACTGATCCTCAACCTTGGAGGCACAGGGGAATTTTCAGAATGGTTTATTGTTTGCCTGTTTGTTTAATACTGATGCCTCTGTCCAACTCTCAGAAATTCTGATTAAATAGGTCTGGAATGTGGTCTGTACAGGAAGAATTTTCAAAACTCCCTAGTGATTCTAATGTGAGGCACATTTTGAAAGCTTCTGTTTTATCTGTTACAGTCTAAAGTACTGGACTGCCTCTAATTCTTTCTTACTCTGAAATAAATATCACTGATTTCAAAAAAAAATATATGGATGTGTTATTTACTCCTTGAAAACCTTCTGTATTTCCATTTAACACTCAAGGTGTTTCAGAGCCTGAATTCTTTGAAAAGAGTCTTGGCTAATTAAAAGAATCAGAAATGATTGCATTCCATGTCTGGGGTAAGGAAAAACAGTGATCCCTGAGTAGCAGTGCTAGAAAATTAGAAAGGGTCAAAGAAAATGTGAAGTATGGCTCAAAAGTTCACTGGACACATCTTGGAGGGACTTACGCTGGCCAATAAGCCTCAAAATAAAGGACATCTGGGCATGGTGATGCATGCCCATTATCCCAGAGACTCAGGAGGCTGAGGTGGAAGGATAGCAAATAGTAGGCCAGCTTCATCAATTTAACAAGGCATTAAGCAAATTAATAAGTCCCTGTCTCAAAATTTAAAAGAAAATACAAAAAGCTAGGGATGTAGCTCAGTGTAAAGTGACCCTGGGTTTAATCCCCAGTACCAAAAATAAAAAAATTATAATAAATTATGACAGTAGCAGATTATAACCCATGCCCCAAATAAAAACCCATTAATCCAAACTGTAAATAAATAAATTAATAAGAAAGCAGAGAAGGAGAGGTGAGTCCTTCTTCATATTAGAATGTCAATTAATAAATTGAGAAGAAAAGGCATTATTTACCATTGTACTAAAAACAATTCAAACAAAAATTATCAAGGGATACTAAAATTGAGTGAAACCAGATAATGATATGGTCTCAAAGTATCTCCCCATAAATTCCTTCTTAATCACAAATGTAAAAACAGAATCATTACAATAGACAGACCTGGCTGACACCAGTTTAACCAAGTGATTGTGATTAAGATTATTAATAAAAGGTATTTTATTCCTCTGAATGCTCTGAGAAGGACACAATGTTACTATTGGAGTAACATGTATCTATTAGAGTAGCAGTAAAAATTTGCTACTACTCCATTTTGACTTGTTGTAAAAAAAATATCTGAGTCTAGCTACATTACTAATAAAGAGCTGGATTTTGTTCTCAGTTCTTGTGGCCAGATAAGGTAACCATTTCTAGTGAGGACCTCTGTGGTGTGAGGGACAGTAAGGGGTATCACAGACTGAGAGGGGAAGTGACAGACTCCAGGGATCAGGCCTGCTTTTTTATATCAACCTTCTATTGCAGGAATTAATACACCTATGTGAAACTTAAACCTATTCCTGGAGATCCTTAATCCTTTTACAAAGGCAGAGATCATATAAACACTTCCTACCAAGTCCTACCTTCTAAGGATCCCATCATCTACAATACCGTTATGCTGGGCAACAGGCTTCCAATGCATGAACATTTGGGAACAAACTCAAACCACAGTAATTACTTATGTGATTGTCTGGGGTTGTGGAGTGGGTTGGGGGGATTCTGAATCCAATGAGAAAACATCAGACAAACCCAAAGTGAGAGACATTCTACAAAATAACTTTTCCTTTCCAAAAATGTCAACGAGTGACAGATTGTGGAAAGCCGAGAAACTACTTTAAAGAAAACAAAAGGTAACTGATAACTGATATGTTATAGATGTTCCTGGATTGGATATAGAACTGAGGGGAGTGAGGGCACTATCCATAACAGTCGTTATGAGGAGAGAGAACGGGCACAAAGGGTGGAATAGATGATAGCACTGAACCAATGTGAGGGCTCAGATTTCACCATACTAAGGCCATATCTTTTTTTAAAAAAATAAATGCTCATACTCTCAGAAAGCATGCATTTAAGAATGTGAAGTATTAAATGAGTGACATGTCAGCAACATATTGCAAGCAATCGCAAAACAAAATTACAGTAAGAGGGAGACAGACAGATTGAGACTAGGAAACAAAATAAAAATAATATTGGTATTATTCTGACAAACATGAAGTTTGGAATTTTATTAAAACTAATGTTACACACAGAAAGAAAACAAAGCTTGCTCTGAGCTGGCCTTTGCTTACCTTTGTATCCACTGATTTCCCAGAGGCCCTGGGTCCCACTCATGATCTCACTTTATTGAGATTTTCCTAGCCCTGAAATCATATGCTCCCCCACAACCCATTTTTGTCGTACTAGGGATTAAACAGAGCCTCTCTAATTTGCTGAGGCTAGCTTTGAGTTGCAATCCTCCTTTCTCAGCCTCCTGAGTAGTTGGAATGAAAGTCCTGTGACACTGGGCCCAGCTACTCTCTTTATACACATTCTGTTTAACAACCAATTATGTTACTGTGAGTCTTGAATGTTCGACCCTTCATGTCACTTGGGTGATTCATTCCTGTGTGTTCAAACTTATTTCTATCATTTCTTGTCTGTGAAGCTCTTCCTGGCTAACCTCATCCCACCCACTCTTGCCTCTGGTACCCCTCCAAGAAGCTCCCACAACACAACTTCACACTCTTCTTTCATAGTTGTCCATCTCCCAAAAGGACAGCAAGTGCTCTATCTAATCATCCCTCAGATCCCCAGGCCCTGGCACAAAGAAATGTGCTATAAAATTCCCAAAGAGTTAAATGAATGGCCTCAATCAAGCAAAATATTGACATCAAACATTGTATCTATCTTAGTGTACATTTGAAAATGAGAAGACTGTTGAATTATATTATTTCCATGATTTTTTATTCAGTACATATTATCAGAACATAACTTATATCTACTTCACTAGACAGATGTTAATAGACTCCTTAAAATTGCTATGTTCTGGCAGAAAAATAATTATTTTTTCCTCATCCAGTGTCTAAGGAGATTGACTCCTAAAAATTGGAGGAAAATTTGTTTGGTAAGCACAAATCATCTTTCTGCAAATATCCTTGTCTTTGAAGTATGTGTTAAGTGATGGATACAGCTGAGCTGTGGCAGAATTAAGTAACTCTGTGAAGGAAACAAGGATATAGATTTTGGAAGCAGCTTCCTGGTAGGAGGTTGGTGCTGATGGCTGCTTGTAAGTAAAGGTGAGAGATGCCAACATAGAGAAGAGCAGAATAGAGTTACCAGAGCCAGGTGCAGTGGTGCTGTCCAGTAATCTCAGCAACTCAGGAAGATGAGGCAGGAGGATTTCAAGTTCAAGGCCAGCCTGAGCAACTTAGCCAGGCCCTTTGCAACTTGTAGAGACTGTGTTGTCTCAAGATAAAAATTACTAAAATGTGAGACTATGTGTGTCTCAAAGTAAAAATTAATAAAGGTCTGGGGATGTAGCACACTGGTAAAGTGACCCTGGGTTCATTCCCCAGTACAAAAGAAAAAACAATTGAATATTTGGAGAGAAGACATTTTGGCTCATCACGGATATTCACTAAGCAGTCACTGAACAATTGAGAACGTGATGTGTATTTGAGAAACAAAACTTTGAGTACCATAAAATCCTCCTTTATCTTTGCCGTACAATCTTCAGTAAGATAACTATTTTCTTGACATTTCATACATTTGAATCAAATGGGGTATAATTTCTCATTTTTCTGATTGTACAGGTTGCGGAATCGCATTGGTCATACAGTCACGTACAGCAATACATTGTACTGTCATGTGTAACTGAAAAAAAAAAAAAGATAACTATTTTCATTAAAGGCTGGTAGACCAGACTGAGGATGAGAAGATAATGGGTAAGTAGGTGGTGGGATGGGGAGTTTGGCAGGGGAAGAAAGAGGCTGTGTGTGGGAGTGTGCTCCCTGCTCCATTTGATACATGACATGCATAGTCACTCAGCGGGGACAGATAAAGCCATTTTCTTAGAGCTGGTATCCATTCTGACGGGTCGCAGTTTGTACTAGACATCAGTTTGTAAATATTTTGAATGTGTCTGACAATATGATAGAACAGAAACTATAGTGCAATACGATAATACAATAATACACACTAATTGAAAAGAGACATATTAATTTATTTTTAAGAAGTTATCTGGGAAGGCCAGTCATTAGGACTGTAGTCAATAAGTGCTCCTTATGTTCACATGTTCATGAAATGTTAGACCCGCATTGCTGGGTGGGGCCATCTCATAAGCTTGTTTTCTCATTGT
The DNA here is from genome assembly GCF_052094955.1 of Ictidomys tridecemlineatus. Classification (NCBI taxonomy): domain Eukaryota; kingdom Metazoa; phylum Chordata; class Mammalia; order Rodentia; family Sciuridae; genus Ictidomys; species Ictidomys tridecemlineatus. The sequence goes on from NC_135477.1 coordinate 164,790,745, forward strand.
TGTTTTTTAACAAAGTGTTTCTAGGAGCATAAGCTCCAGGTTATTATTACACAGGCAGCCATGCTAATAACATTCTCATTAAGGAGCTTGGGTGTGATGGGCACCGAGGTTCTACCCTCAGGGAGATTGTAGACTGCAAGTATAAATTAATATAGTACAAATAATCAATATAAATTATGTTTCTAAGACTTAAAATTAGGAATGCTTTTGAGTCTTAAATTATTTAAATATATTAGATTCCAAAATGAACTGAGTCAAGGAAACAAAACTAAAGAGAAAAGAATACTAATCTAAATGAAGGCAAAGATTATGTAGCCAGGTTCGGTGGTGCACACCTGTAATCCCAGCAACTTGGGAGGCTAGGCAAGAGGATTGCAAGTTCAAAGCCAGCATTAGCAATAGTAAGGCACTAAAAAACTCAGTGAAATGCTGTCTCTAAATAAATTATAAAATAGGTCTAGGGGTGTGACTCAGCAGTTGAGTGCCCGTGAGTTCAATACCAGGAACCAAAAAAAAAAAAAAAGATGATATAAATTATAGAAATATTAATGACCAGGATTTCAATAGATAGGTTTTCAAATATTCTGCAAAAAGATCCTAAAAGGTAAGAAGAAATCTACTGTGCTGATACTTAACTCAGTTACTGTCAAATCAGTCCTATGTGTCTCCGAAATATTCCCAAAGTATTCACATTTGATTTTGTTTTCTCTAATAGGATTAAAACTCTCTACCACTCTTTTACAAAGTTTCAACCAATTAACAGCCAGGATTTCATGCAAACAGAATCTAATTAACATGTTTAATACATCCATCAACTATTTCTTTTATTTTTTTTTAAGAGAGAGTGAGAGAGGAGAGAGAGAGATAGAGAGAATTTTTAATATTTATTTTTTAGTTCTCGGCGGACACAACATCTTTGTTGGTATGTGGTGCTGAGGATCGAACCCGGGCCGCACGCATGGCAGGCGAGCGCGCTACCGCTTGAGTCACATCCCCAGCCCCCATCAACTATTAATTTAATTAGAACATTCAGCAAATTGCCATCACTGTACCCAACGCTGGCTGAGTGCCTTAAATACTTCGGGGGAGTCAGATTTGCAACATAGACATGTTTTGTATCTTTTGGGACCTAAAATTACAAGGAAAAAATACTCCTAAACAACAACCTGCTTATTCACTGTCAAGTAATTTGGAAATGTTGATCTTTTCCTAAGAGATTCCAGCCACCAGCTGGCTTCTCCAGTGTCCAGAACAACTCTTTTTATTTCTAGGCATCTATTTCATATTTTTCTGTAGAACTCTATTTCCTTAGGTTAGATAGTCTCCCTTATCTGCTATGAGCATCTCTCTTTATAAGGCAGTTTTGGTTATGTCATTCTATATAAATTCCACAGGATATGAAATGACATATGGTTATGTCATCTGGTAAATAACTATTACAAAAGGAAGCTCCACACCTTGTTTCCTTGCCCATGACAGACATCAACAGTCAATTACTGCACTCTTTACAATGCATCTCAGATTCAAGACCTGAGGTCCATTTATCTTTCTATTTTAGCCCATCTATCTTTCTTTTTTCACATGAAATCATGAAATTAAAAATGTTTACCAAAAAAATATAGATACTTAATTCCTGCCATATCTGCTTTTTTTCTTTTCTCTCTCTCTCAACTGAACATAGAAATGGCTAGATTGTTGTTGATGCTTAACCTAGTTAGAAGCAAGAAGAAATGAGCTGAGTGTAATAGCTCCCAACTAGCAGTAGGCACTATAATTAAGCTCTTCCATTTTTCTTTACCACTACAATCCCCCTTCTATAATACACACACTCTCTCACTTCTCCAGGGATGATGCCTTTCTTCTGAAAGCTTAAATGTGGGCAATTACTTTATCCTGAGCAAGATCCTGTACAACGTGCCCTTCCTCAACCATGCTGTAAGGTAGATGTTAATTACAGCTGTCAGAAGAAACTATTAACTAGTGATAAAACCGGGGTATGGAGCCCTGTGATTGTGTGACTGGCTCCTTTGAGCTATTTGTTATTATTACTTTTTTAATAATTCCCATACTGACAGAGGTGAGGGATTTGATTGAATCTAAGGCAAGGCAAACTATGCAGAGTGATGGTTTGGAAAAAGGTTAGGTATGTGAACTTCTCAGGTAAACCTGGGTTCCAATCTGACTCCTGGGACACACCTCCAATTCAAGTTGTTCTTCTACAAAAGGATATTAGGAATTATTTCTCATAGCATTTGGTGCCCAAACTTAAGGAGGTAATGAAGGTAGGGTTCTCAACAAATCATTTAGCATGAAATAGTCATATATTAATTCTTATCAAATTATATCAACATGGGACTTCAAATATAGACATGATAATTTTTTGTTGTTGTTAACCAGTAAGGCTAAAGCAATGGTAAAAGGAGGTTTTATACAGTTTTACAACAGTAAAAGGTGGGACACAGTGGTTCTCAGATATTCCAAGTTGGTTAGTTAACTCCCCAAGTGAACATCAAACTTTCATTTTGATTTTTTTTTTACCTTATTCATGGGTTTCTCACCTTGATTTTTCACTGCCATCTTTATCTTCTATTATTTTCTTATCATTTGCTGTGTTTCAGCTATCTTATCCAATGCCTGATGAAACCAATGTATGTTAGTGAACATCATTCTAGAGGTGGACAAAATTGAAGATGAGAACATCAAGACTCTAATGAGGAAACAGATTCAGGAAGGGGATGTGACACAGCCCTTCCTGTAGCTTTCTTAAGTGATCTTTAACTGTTTTCAACAAACATGTACATATTTATGGGATGCCATGTTGTTTACATACATATATACATTGTGTAATGTTCAACACAAGGTAAACATTTGTCTCCTGAAGCATTTATCATTTAACATTTTCACAGAAGAAAGCAAACAGAGATCCATTAACAAGTTAATCAGATGGAACTTGGGAACCCTCAGTGATGAGCAACTCTAAGGGGTGGTTAGAACATGGTCTATATAGCATCTGACTCCAAAGAACAGGGAAGTTTTAGGAAGATGACAAGAGAAAAGAATTTCTGATTTCTAGAATAGCAAACTTGGGAAGGTAAATGTATGGGAAAATGGTGGAAGATAAAGTTGTTGTGGCACACTTGAAATAAATCACCAGGTCAGTCTTGAAGCAAGACATGGAACTTTTATTTGCTGGCAGGTCAGAAGGGTAGCAGGAAGGTTGCCTCTGCAACCTTTGACCCCTTGCAGAAAGTAGGTCATCTCTTTTACAGCCAGAAACCTCAAGCTTCCAGTACACCCAAACCATAGCAAAGTAGGAAGTGGGCCAGAATGACCCAGTTGAGAGTACAGTACACTGCCCAAGAAAAATAGGAATTAGAAAACATCTTACAAATGCATTTCTTAATAATACATTGTATACAAATAACAAACATTTTTCAACCCCCATGTATTGCCAAACGGGGTTTGTTTAGCAGGAGGAGGCACAGACAGGGTTTTATCATGGAAGAAACTTTTCTTATATGAAATAGAGTCTCCGAATAAAATGGAGTTTGTCTGGTCAAGATACATATAGTTTGGCCCATCACAAAGTCTACTTAGTGAAGTTTGTTCTGTAGACTCTTCTGGTGGGGTCTCTGGGCTGGTAAGGGTCTACAGCTGTCCCCAGTGTTTAATGTCTCCCCAGTAGCATTGATACAATTCAAGCTCAGATCTGACTTTGAGGAGTGATGCTTAATTCCCAAAAGAATGCCTCAATTGTAAAGAAACAGCTTCAATAAGCAAAGAAGTAATACTGTCCCTATAATGATAATATGGTCGCCTCACTGCACGGTGGAAACCGGAGGATGGGAATGTCAAAGTAGCTCCAAGGAGCCACCAAAGCCTACCCCCTCTCACCAAAGCATCTCCTCCTAGGAGCACTTGCTTCTGTGCCTGCAAAAATGAGCTAATTCATTCTGTAATGAGGATGGCAAAAAGTACAGGTGGATAGTCTCCACCCATTAGAAGGAATGCTCCTGGTACTTTAGTATACTGGTAGAATTTTCTTCTTGAAATAATAACATTTTAATTCCTAAACACCACTTGAGAGCATGTTATCTTCTTTGTGGTATCCAGGAACCTAAGGCTGTCCTCACCCTCTAGCTTCACATTCCTCTGACTGGTAAGGTTAAAGTTTGACAGAAGAGATAGTTAGGAGATCACACATTTTCTATTTGAACATGTTGCTTTCCACTACATTGAGATTCTTGGAAGGAAAGGAGGTAAGATACTGCTTGTAAGGAAAGAAGTTGCCCATAAATTCACTATTGGCAAAACAGCCTGTCATCCCAATCATGACTGTCCAGCCAAAAGATCTGAAGTTCTTGCAACAGTCGTTCCTTTAGAAAAAGACACCTTTTCCCCTCTAGGTACTGATAGAGTTGGTAAGACATTTTGATAGATTTTTTAAAAAAAGTTTTATTAAGTACCCAGAATCTAATTCTCCTTTATTGAATGTATGTAGAATTCTAAATATATTCAGACTATCAGCTTTTCCCATATGACCTGATGGAAGGTGAACTTAGCATCTGCTTTTTCTTCAGGTAAGGATTCTGATTGGTCTAAGTCAGCATAGTCATTTGGGTGACTGATATTGGTTCACAGGTGATCTCATTTATTTTAACTGAAAGGCCCAGGTCTATGCTTGGAAAACTGGCTTCTATTTCAGGCTGCATGTCTGTCTCATCTTCTTTCTTCAGGGAGTCAACAACCAACTGCACAGTTCTAAGTATCACTGTTATATTGCCACCAAAATGTAGAATGGAGGCCTGAAGAAAACTTGATTCCTGGTAAAAGCACCAAGTCTAACCCACTTTTGCATACAGACATAAGAAATTTCATGGTTTAAGTAGGTTTGAGCCAAAGATTTTGTTTCTTGAATCCAAAAGCAGCCACATAAACTCAGTTTGGAGAAACATAAATGGCTAAGTAGAGCTAGTGTAACATGCAATATTAAACTACCTTAGGAGGCTGAGGCAGGAGGATCACAAGTTTGAGGCCAACCTCAGCAATTTATTGAGAATTTCAGCAATTAACCAAGACCCTACCTCAAAATAAATAAATAAGAACAGGGGATGTAGCTTGGTGGTAAAGTATCCCCAACTTCCATTTCCTGTACCCAAAACAAAATGAACTCCTTTAGAGATAGCAACAATCTTGATCCAAACCAACCAGTTCTAGTAAAATTCTACAAGTTATTTTTGGCTTCTTTTCTTTTATCATTTTAAAATAATTAGAAACTTCTATTTTTTTTACAAGATATTCTGATTCCATCCACTTTTTTTCAATACCATCCTGGTTATCACAAGTACTCTGCGTTTCAGTCTAAAACTGCCTTGACAGTAACAGACCAAATGATCATCCTCTCACACTATAACCCCACTATAGTAATGCATATCCATGACAGATTTTTTTCTTTTTATTTATTTTTTTATTTGTTTTAATTAGTTATACATGACAGTAGAATGCACTTATATACTTTGATGTATCATACATAGATGGGATATAATTTCTCATTTTTCTGAGTATACATATTATAGAATCACATTGGTCATACAGTCACATACACACATACAGTAATAATGTCTGTTTCATTCTACTATCTTTCTTATCCCCACATCCCCTGCCTTCCCCTCCTTTAACTTCCCTCTAACCAATTTAAGGTAATACTATTTTTTTGCATTACAATTATTAATAAACATAAATACCATGCTTTTTTATTTCTGTTTGTATATAAAGAATGCTGACATCCAATTCAAGTCTTCATACATGTACTTTGTATAATGATGACCATCACTATTCCACCTTCCTTGTGTCTTAAAAAGCTTTCAATCACTTCCCAAATCACTTCCCAACATGACTTGGATCAGAACTAAATTTTTTTTTGAGGGTGTGATGTCAGGGATTGAAATCAAAGGCACTCAACCACTGAGCCACATCCCCAGCCCTATTTTGTATTTTATTTATATTTAGAGATAGGGTCTCCCTGAGTTGCTTAGCACCTCACCTTCACTGAGGCTATCTTTGAACTCATGATTCTCCTGCCTCAGCCTCCCAAACCTCTGGGATTAGAGGCATGTGCCACTGCACCCAGCAGCCTACAATTCTTAGCAGAACGTACTTAGTCCTGCATGACCTGCTACCTACCTCCTTTGCCATATTATCTCACATCTCTTCCTCCGAGCACTTTTTCTTTCCTACTCACAGTGGCTTCTTCATCTGTGAGCTGTATGTCTGCCCTCGAGAGCCTTTGCAAATCCTCCTTTCTCTCTATTCCTGCTTTTCCTCGGGTTTGTATACTTGACTTTCTCTTATCCCTGAAAATTCAGCAAAAATGTTACCTTCTCGGAGAAGCCATAACTCCATGACTTCTTTCAATGTACCCCTTCCTGGTAAACATGATCACATCAGCCTACGTGTCTCCTGTCTTGCTCTTATCAAAATCTAATTATATTCTGTTGCTTGTGCATTTTTCATTTATTTGTTTAGGGCTAATCTCCATCTTGAGAAAATCACCTCTATGGGGGAAAGAATCTCCTGGGTTTTTTCTAGCAAAGGCACTGACTTAGATCACAACTTTCTATGATAGGTTTGAAAACTGGCTGAAAATTTTCTGGTATTGCTCCCACTGAGAGATGAAATCTATGTCCCTGGTATTAAATCTGCTAGAGCTTTGATAAATGTAGTATAGTGAAGGTGATGCTTTGTGACTTTCAAGAGTAAGTCGTAACAGCCATGCACCTTCTGCCTGCTTGCTTGAGTGCTCGCTCAGGGAGCCCTGAGACACCACTTCAGAAGTCCAATCAGTCTAAAACTGTCATGCTGGAAAAGCCACACACAGGTGCTTTAGTAAACAGTCCGAGCTGATATCGTTCTTCAGCCATCCCAGGCCAGCCATCCAGAGAGGAGGGCAGAATCCATCTCACGAGTAAGTCCAGCTTCTCAATCTGTCATACAAGCAATCTCAGGTGATGCCCTGAAAATTACAAAAGTATGCAGGAGAGACAAGGTGGCCTGGTTGTGCCCTTTCTGAATTCCTGCCCCAAAGAATTGATGAACAGAGTGAGATAATTATTTTATGCCAGTAAATTTTACAGTGACTTGTGATATAACAGTAGGCATCTAGAATACTGGCCCCAAGCACTTGTTCAAAAGTATTTGCTGAAAGATACTGACCATCTATCTCATGAGGAATTTTATCCAGAGACCTGGTCTCTAGTCCAATACAAAAAAATAAAATAAACAAAAAGTATTATTTAACCTTCAGAGAAAACTTTCCATCTATGAGTCTCAGTTTTCTTGTGTGCATTAAAATGATATGACTAGCCAAGCTCCCGGGCCCCTTCCATTTAATTTCTAGCTTAAGAATAAGAACTAAATTTCCAAGCAATAGGGAGAAAGGTAAGAAACCATCAGGAAAGAGACCTCTCTCTACCTGGGACATTAAAATCAGTTTAATGAATGTGATCCATACAGCTCTGGGTGGGGTGAGGACAAGGAAAGGACTGGATAAGAACACAGGTCTTTGCCTTTGAGGCATTTGAAAATCACCCTACAGACCATGTAAGGTGGAAGAGCTTAACAGATTTATTAGGGGAGCAGGAGGGAGAGATTGAAAGTGAATGACTTCTAAAGGTATCCATTTTTTTAAATAATTGAACCATTTTCTTTTTCCCTGAGATGCTGAAATGCTTCTTTCTACAGTACCAACTCCAGGATCCAGAGGATATATAGGAGTGGACAGTAGCAGAAAGGCCAGAAGAAGATTGCTGGGTCTGGAGGCTGATCCTAAAAATGGAAGTGTTGTGCCAGTCACCACTATGATTTCCATCATGTAAAATCGTGATGATGTCCCTCTCTGCTCCTCTTCATCAGGAAATGAGTGTGCCTTCCAAGAAGCCAACTGAAATGGGGATAAGAAGAGGGAGGGGTCCTGATTAGTGATCCAGCGCCATCTCACTACACCATGACCCCAACCCTACCCCCTCAGGTACCACCCGGAATGGGCATCAGGATCCAAAGAAAAGAAAACAATGTGTGTCCAGGAATGAGGGGCAGAACACGCTTTCTACCATCTTCAGAATCTGTCTGAAATCCTACACTGGGATAGATAGCTGGAGTATAATGGGGTGGGACACTAGGTAATAACTCCTGAGAGAGATGGTTCTCATCACGAGTAGATTGGCTGCAATGTTTTAGGTACCCCTGAACTGGCAGAAGCACATTCTGGCAAAAGGGTTTGAGAGGACATTTTCCAAAAAGCTTATCAAAAAGAGTCAGGAGACAGATGAGCCGATAGTTATACTAGACACTGTGTTTGGATTACTATTCTTCCTTATACCAAGTACAGATGGAGCCTCAGAGTCTTTCTCAACACAGCATGACAGCAGCCATACCAAAATAAGAGACTCGTAACATGAGATCAAAACTATTGGCTATCTCTGCACTTAGGCTTCCTCATCAGCAGAAGGAAATGATTCTGAAGAGCACCTGGTGTCTTCCAATTTTTCCCACAAGTACAGCCCCCAAAGACACAAGGATGGATAAGTCTTGGATAAGAAGTATCAGAAGAGATTTATATACTGTTTTTTTAAATGTGCAATTAGACACAAAACCCAGGCTTCCACATTTGTGGTTGATTGCCTCTTGGCATCACACTGCAATCCCCCCAGGAATTCTAATAGGGATCTATTTCACTTGATCAATTTAGCGAAAATGAATTTAACTCTATTCAATCTTCGGTCGTTCTGAGAGGATGAAATTACAAGTCAGAATGCAAGCCAAAGAATGATGGAAAACTGTTACATAAATATAGTACATATAAAATATTGTCTGTTTTCAGAGGAATAGCCCATCCAGGAGAAGAGAAGGAAGAGGTGGAGACAAATAATTGATAGGGACCTACCGGCCACCACCCCAACCCTCACACACAATACAGGTAGTACCCATTAACCATGATACCCTTTTCTGTTAGAAATCAATGTGGCCTCAGAATCCATCTTGATAAAGTGGTCTTAGCTGCTGTAATGACTAATTACACTCAATACATGAGATGAGACCCAGGTACAGGAAGTTAGGTAATCATCACAGATTAAAAAAGAAGAAAGCTATGCTTTAGCTAGTCCCACCTTGGTCATTGACTGACTCTGTACCATGGACAAATTTCTTTCCTTCTGAAGGTCCTAGTTGCCCTATCAGTAAGTTAGAGACAAAAATCTCAATATTGTCTATGTTAGAATGAATACACATTTATTTTCTCTCGAAGGGCTCATTAAGATCGGGAAAACTTGCCAAGTCAACTCTGTGAAAGAGTATGGAGTTACGTGGGGGTAGAGAGAATGCTTCATACTAGCTTGTAAAGTTATTTTAAATCCCCATAGTCAAAAAGAAGCAGAATGATATTATATAAATTATTATCAATCTTTCCTACTCTATCCTCTTCTGCAGGATAATATTATATAAATTATTATATAATTTCTTTCCTACTCTATCCTGTTCTTTTGTTTCATTGTTGTTGTTAGCACCTGGAATTGAACCCAGGGGTGTTTAACCACTTAGTCACATCTCCAGCCCTTATTGTTTTATTTTGAAACAAAGTTAATGAGGCTGCCTTCAAATTTGCAATCCTCCTGCCTCAGACTCCCAAGCTGCTGGGGTTGCAGGCATGCACCACTGCACCCAACTATCCTGCTTTAACCCCATTCCATTTTATCACTAGAACTCCTTAGGAGAATCTTACAGGGATGTAAGACCTTAACCCACATTAAGACTCCTGAACTTTGTTCATTAGTTCTCTGGCTTTGCTCAAACAATTTCTCCTTCAGGACACTACCTGGACCTCACATCTCTATCCTTGTGCTCCACACTGTCAGCTCCTAAATAGATGCTATTGTATCACCAAATCAATAAGCAGCCGGTTTCTTTCTCACTAGCGAATATAAATCAAAAACCACAGAAGCGAGAGCCAATCCAAGAAAGCTGTTGAGTAGAAAGGTTTCTAGGAAACAGGATTTGGACATGTACTCTGCAAGTACATTTGGACATGTACTCTGCAAGAACAGTAGGCAGCTGAATGTGGTGGTGCAGGCCTGTAATCCCAGTGGCTCAGGAAGCTGAGGCAGGAGGATTACAAGTTCAAAGCCAGCCTAAGCAAAAGTGAGGTGCTAAGCAAGTCAGTGAGACCCTATCTCTACCTAAAATACAAAATAGGGCTGGGGATGTGGCTCAGTGGTTGAGTGCCCCTGAGTTCAATTTCCAGGCACCCCCCACCCCGAAAAAAAAAGAAACAGTAGAAAAAGGTAAGTGATCAAGAGAGTACAGTGCATGAAGAGTGCCTTGACACAATAAAGGTCACACATGGAAAACCCACAGCTGAAACCACAGTAGATAGAGAAAACTGAAAGCTTTCCCCAAGGATCCATAATAAGACAAGGATGCCATTCTTGCCACTTTTATTCAACATGGTACTAGAAGTCCTAGCCAGAGCAATTGAGCAGGAGAAAGAAAAGGCATCTAAGCTGCAAAGGAAGAAGTTAAATTGTCCCTGTTCCCTGCAAAAAAAAAAAAAAAAAAAAAAAAAAAAAAAAAAAAAAAACCTATTAGATCTAATAAATTCAGTCATGTAGCAGGATACAGAATTGACACACACAAAAAAAAATCAGTAATATTTGTGTATACAAATAAGGAGCTGTCTAAAAAAGAAGTCAAGAAAATAATCTCACTGACAACAGCTACAGAAATATTTAGGAATAAATTTAACCAAGAATATAAAAGTCCTTTATAATGAAAACTATAAAATATTGATGAAATAAATTGAAAAAAACATAAATAGCAAGATAGCCTGTGTCCATGCATTTTAGAATAAATACCATTAAAATATCCATAGTACCTGCATTAGTTAACTTTACATGATTAAGATGAGATACTCAAAGCAGTTAATTTATAAAGAAAAAAAGACTTATTTTGGCTCATAGTGATGGAGGTTCTAGTCATAAGATTGAATAGTCCCACTAGCAAGACAGCAGGGTTACATGCTGGGACAGACCCCTTGCATCCTGAATCAGGGAACAGAGACTGAAAGTCCCACACTCTGCTTCCAGGGTATCCTCCAGTGGCCTAAGGTCTTCTCAATAGGGCTCCACTTACAAAATCTCCAGCATCTCACAATAGGGACAACCTTAGGACAAGGCCTTGAACACATGGAAATTTAAGTGCCATTCATCTAAACCATAATACTGCCCCAAGTGATCTACAGATTCAATGAAATTCCCATCCAAATGCCAAGAGCATTTTCCAAAGAAATAGCAAAAACAATCCAATATTGATATAGGAATACAAACACCCAGAATAGACAACACAATTTTAATACAAAGAACAAAGCTGGAGCCCTCATTCTACCTGACTTTAAACTACACTATAAAATTATAGTAACTAGAACAGCATGGTACTGACATAAAAAAAGACATAAACAAATGGAAGAGAAGAGAGTTCAGAAATAAATTTACACCATTTTTTTGTTTCTTTCTTTCTTTTCTGGTACTAGAGATTGAACCCAGGGGTGCTTAACCATTGAGGCCCATGCCCAGTCAGTTTTTGTATTTTATTACAGAGTCTCACTGAGTTGCTTAGGGCCTTGCTAAGTTACCGAGGCTGACTTTGAATACATGATTTTCCTGCCTTAGCCTCCCAAACTACTGGGATTATGGGTATACACCACCATGCCCAGCAATAAATCCACACATCTATGGTAGATTGACTTTAAGCCAAGGTGATGAGAATACACAATGGGGAAAGGACACTCTTTTTGATAAATGGTGCTGGGAAACTGCATATTCAGATGTGAAAGAATGAAGTTAGACCCTCTATCTCTCACTATCTATAAAGTCAACTCAACATGGATTCAAGAGTTAACTATTGAATATAAGACCTGAAACCATGACAACACTGCCAGAGATCATAGGGGATAAACTCTGACACTACTCTAGGCAAGAATGCTTTGAATTAAATCTCAAAATCTAGGGCAACAAAAGCAAAAACAGAAAAATGGGATTCTATCAAACTGATCACTTTTGCACAGCAAAGGAAATAAAGAACAGAATAAGAAATAGCCTACAAAATGGGAGGCTATATTTTCAAACTATATACCTAATATTCAAAATATGTAAATAAACCTATAGTAAAAATAATAACTATTAAAAATGAGTAAAAGACTTGGATACATTTTCAAAAGATACACAAATGTCCAATATGTGTATGACAAAATGCTCAGCATTACTAGTCATCAGGAAAATGCAAATCAAAACCATTTGAGGGGCTGGGGTTATAGTTCAGTGGTGGAGTGCTTGCCTAGCATGTGTGAAGCACTGGGTTCAATCCTCAGCACCACATAAAAATAAATAAATAAAGGTTTTTGTATTCGTCTGCAACTAGAAAATATTTAAAAATACATTTGAGCTGTCATCTCAATCCAATAAGAATGGATGTTATCAAAAACTCAAAATATAACAAATGTTGGTGAAGACACAGAGAAAAGGGAAGGAACTCTTACACGCTGATGGGAGGTTTGTAAAAAAAATGCAACCATGATGTATAGAATTTTCTCAAGACACTAAAAATAGAGCTACCATAGGATCCAGCAATCCCTGTATACATCCAGAGTATACTCAGTGGTACTTTTTAAGGTGTGCACTTTTTTAGAAATGTATTTGAAATTGAAATTCGTATGTGGAAGGGATATTCGCACTCCTGGATTTATTGTAACACTATTCCCAATATCCGAGCCATGGAATTAAGAAAACATGCATTAATGAATGAATGGATAAGACAAACGTGTTTTATATACCCGATGGAATATCGTTCATTCACAAAAAAAGATGGAAACTTGTTTCCAACAATAAATCAGGAAAATATTATGTTAAGTGAAACAAGCCAGGCACAGAGAGATAAACACCTCATGCTTTCATTCAATTGTGGGATCTAAAATAAATATATTTATTTAAATATATAAATAAATTGGGAGTAAAGATCACAAAAGGCTGGGGAGGGTGAAGGCATGGGGGAAGATGAAGTGAGTTTTGTCAATGGGTACAGATTCCCAGTTTGATAGGAGGGATGAATTCTGATGGTCTATTGAAGAGTAGAGTGATTATAGCTAATCATGTTTTACATGTTTCAAAATAGCTAAAAGAGAATATTTTGAATACTCTTACCACAAAAAAATGATAAACATTTAAGGTGATAAATATGTAACCGCCTGATTTGATGATTAAACAATTTATGCCTGTATAGAAATACCAAGCTGTACCTCACAAATATGTCCGATTACTATATGCCAATTTAAAATAAAACATTTTTTTAAAAGGAAGCACAAAGAAAAGACATTCAGAGATGAAATTATCTCTTTAGGTTTAACTGTAAAGGTTTCATTTCTAGCTTCATTTGATGGTCTGAGATGCTTTACTACCTATTCTAGATTTTCTGAGTGTCTGCAACCTTACTATGAATTGCCCCTTGGTTTGGTGACCATAAACAAGTTTCTGCTTCTTGTAGCTGAACTTGATTCTATTAAATGGAAGGGAATGAGAAGGAGTGGATTGGACTGAGACATCTCTGAAGTCACTCTTAAGAATTTATCCTTGCTTTTCATTTATGATGAAACTTGCCTCCATCCTGAAACTCACTGATATCAGCCAACCAGTTTCTTGTGGGAATTCCCTTGTGAATAGCCTTGACCTTCTCATCTATTCATTTTTCAAGATCCTATAATGGAGTCTTATTTGAATTTCTCCTTTTCTTCCATGACAAATTTTCCTTGATACCATTTTTTTCACCATCTCTGCCTTTTTCTGTGCCCGACTCTTTTTCCTCTCTGCAACATCCTCCCACCCCAATCATCTATCCAATAAATTAATCAATAAAATTTAACCCTGAATGCACTCAAGGTAACTCCTGAATACTGATTAGTTGGCTCAGGTATAGCTGTCCCAAACAGTTTCCCAAAAGGACTAAGATACAGGTTTCTGGAATCAGAAAGACTTGGGTTTGAATCCCAGCTCTACCAATTAATTACTGCACATGTAACCATGGAAGTTCAAGACAGACTTGGTGGTGCATACCTTTGTTCCCACAGACTCAGGAGCCTGAGACAGAAAGATTGCAAATTTGAGGCCAATCTTAGCAATTTAACAAAACCCTAAGAAACTTAGTGAGGTCTTGTCTCAAAAAAAAAAAAAGTGTATGGATGTAGCTCAGTGCTAAAGTGCTCCTGTGTTCCATATCTGGTACAAAACAAAGAAAAAGAAAAAATAGCAGTTACTGGATCTTTGTGAACCTCAGTTTTCTTTGGTATTAAAAAATGTTAGATTTAACTAACAGTACAGCTGCTTGATATGATAATCACCGATATATATGGTCACCATCATCATCACCATCATCATCCTTAGTTTATCCTGCCCTTGCTCTGCTTCTCATATCAGCTCAGTTCCTGCCATCTCCAGGGAGCCTTCTCTAACTGCCCCCACACCTTCCCATTTAACATATTCTAAAGTGACATTTAATACACATTTTTCCCACAAATGTAAAACCATTACTTCTATCATACAACATTTTCCCCTTGCTCCCTAAAACAATTGATCACGATATACTTTTGATTTTTACTCCCAAATACATCTCAAATCCTGACCTCTTAGTTCTCAACATTCACTGGGATGAAGAATTGTTAAATTCATTTAATTAATAGGCAGTTTTCCTCAAAGAGTGATCTTATTTTTTTTTATACAGAAGAAATTAGAAGGACTGAAAGAAGTTAGTTCAACCAGTCACACTGGTATAATCCTAGAGTGAAGGGATGCTGGCTCAAGATTTAATAGCTCCAAATCCATAAAGAGGACTTTGTTCTGTTCTGGGGTAACCATTTCCTAGTCAGATATCTCTATTTAATACATGACCCTACACATTTTATTGAGTTCAAGTTCACCATTTCAACAATGTGTACAGTTGTTAGTGTGAATTCTTAAGCCATTCAGGGTAAATCTCACCCTTCATCCCCCTGACATCCCTCTAGACACTTGAAGTTGATGATCTTATCTCCATTTATTCTTCCTTTGAACCTGAGAAAAGCTGTCAGGTCTATCAGATTATAGCTGAAATAATTAGAATGGCTGGGCCAGTGTCCCAGGGAGGATTCTGGGCAAGGACAAAGAGTCAATCTGTTCAGGAGGGAAACGGAGGGGAGCTCTGAGTTTGTGCGACGGGAGACAGAGACAGAGGAATGTAAATGAAATGCTGCAGGGCCTCTTCTTGGGGGTCCCTCCTTGTACCTGGTCCCATTTAACATATCCTGAAGGGGACAGTAAAAGAAATTAGCAAAGTCTAAATTTAGAGAAGATCAAAGGAAATCCTCTCCACACAATGTGCAATTATCCACTTCTGCAAGATATTATTGAGGCAAATTGAAGCAAGAAGAATTTAGAAAAGGATTAGGTGCTTGTATGAATAAGAACAGCTTGTGAAGTTACTAGCAAGGATAACAATTACATGGCCAATTAGACTCCTGGTATCAGGGTATGTACTGAGATTAAACTGGGGTCAGAGAATGAACTGCCTGTATAGAATTGTACAGTAGCATCTTACTTTCTAAATGCATTATCAGATTTTCCTTTGATGAATCACTCTGGCAAATCTAGGGGGGGAAACTCTTTAGCTGGAATAGGGAAGATTGCTTAGGGTTTGGTTTTTCATCTAGATGTGGACAGAAATGGATTCTGGGAAATTTCCAAACAAAGATTTGATACCAAACTCCTTAAGTAAACTTTTTTAAACTGGTGAAATGGAAAGAATAGTGCCTGACCCAGGTTTCTGGTCCTATTTCATATCAAGTGAAAGACTTGGAGGACATCCCATACCTTACTGAGCTTTAGTTCTCTTTTATACAAATTGGTGGGCATTTTCTAAGCCTTGTCTACATAAAATGTTACCCTCGCTCCTCAGGTTCATACTATAGAAGAACTGAGTCAAATCCTACATAAAGTCCTCAAAGGCAGCATCAGTCACCAACAAATAGAAATTGATTCTCAGGCCTTCAACTTTGGGGTCCTCATTTCTTTATCAATAACAATCACCTCCCACCTTCACATGCCAGGAGGTCACTAATGATGACAACTCTCTGATGCTCATCTCCAAATCTCCTCTAGAAAACCTCTTCTCATTCTCCAAAACAGGAAATGCCCAACCTTAGATGCACCTGTCCTTTCTTCGGTTTTCTTATGCAAATAGTCAAAAGAATACAGCAATTGGTGAATTTGTTTCCAACAATGCAGGCAGGGGAAACACTACAATTATTACGAAAAAGTGGGGAAAGAAAAAGTTCAAAGAACATCTCAATGAGAGGACAGACTGATCCTGAATTTACCATGTGCAAAGTAGCTCTTGGTTTAAGAAATAAAAATGTCAATCCCAAGTGGATACCCATTTACTTGTATTCTCTAATTCACAAAGGGAGTGGAGAAAAAGAGTAACTAACAAATGATAAATTTTTAATCCCAACAGTACCCCATATGGCATTATTGTTACTTCGTCTATGTTCTAAATTTATAAAAAGATATACATATGTATATAATACACACACACACACACACACATAAAGTATTTGCAATCTCCCCCAGAGATTGCTCTTCTGTTGCAGCCATATTGCCCCCCATTTAATTTTGTGCTATCGTGACAAACAGAAGGAAAATTTGATGATGTCAAAGGTCTCTGAGCCCCACCCTGACCCCTCTCTACCAATACTTTCCCTGTACAAGATGGTGGATCTCCTTACTATACAGCAAAATTGCAGTTAAATGTTTGTTTGGGGCCCTTTTTTTTTTCTCATTCTGAATTTAAAAGATTTAAATGCAGAAACACAAAAACCCTAAGGAAACTAATATCAAGGAGCTACGCGCAAGGCACCCTTTGGAGAGAAAAGAGAAAATTTTCTGCAAAGCTGTAGGGTCAAATATAAAAGAGCATCAGAGAGACTGTCCTCTCTGTTTCGTGAGTATTATCACAGATGTCCACCCTCAGAACACATGGCTCCATGAAGAAGGAATCAGAGTTAATTACATGTCAAAGTGGGGACGGTGAAACTGGACACAAGATGTTTCGTTTCCCATACCCTGCTCAAAGGCATTCATCATGGAGAAATCTTTCCAAGGACTGTGAACAAGCTAACATGACTCTGATCACAAAAAACTAGCAAAAATAAATAAATAAATAAAATGAAACAAAGCAGAGAAGAATTAATCCACTTGTCAATAAAATATAGAAACACAGAATAAATAAAAAATGAACAAAGTTTAATGCCATTTTAAAAGAATAATATTTCAAGAACCAACAGAAATTATTCAAACATGTAACAATGGTATAATATTAAGCAACTGACTGATTATAATTTTTCTAAAAATAGACTAAAGGAGAAATAGCATTACCTTCACAAAGGCCAAATTTCAATTGATGAAATTCAACACATATTATCATTAAAGCCCTTGCTAATCTATGAAAAAAAATGTCATTACCTTAACCTGGAAAGAATAATGCATCTCAAATCTACTGCCAATATTATACTCAAGGCAAAGTTATAATGGCATTCCAGCTAGAATCTGAAAAAGAAACTATAGTGTTATCATTACAAAGTTCTGAGTATTCTATGCATAAGATAGGATAGAATCATATGAGATGAATGGAATAAAAATATTTTAAAAAATTAGGAAAGACAAGATCAAACTTCATTAGCAAAAAAGGGTATTGCAAATAAGGTTATTTGAATTATGATTCTTAGTGAAAATAAAATAATTATTAACATTTACCAGCATTTGGTTATATCTTGCTATAAAATAAAATAATTGCCTAGAATTCTACAAAAATAAGTTTGAAATGGGGTTGTTAAAAATCCCATTCACAAAATAATGAAAAACAGAAAATGTACTGAACTAAACTAGAAATGTGTAGGAACTACTTAAAACAAATATTAAACTAGACTCATTAAAGAAGATTGTGGAAGTTAAAAAAGGGGTGCATATTAAGTGGGAAATCTCAAAATTTTAAATACTTTTATTTTCTTGAAGTTAAGTTTTAATTTTGACACTATTCTCACTAATCTCAATAGAAACTATGCTTTCCAAGTACCTAAATAAAACACTTTTATAACCAACAAATGAGAAAGAAGAGTCAAGACATGTTCAAAGAAGAACAATAGTGGACGATGCATACACAGCCACTAAAAATTCATATGGTAGTTTAGTTATTAAAATGATGCTAATGGCACTAGAATAGGCAGGCAGAGGAGAGAAGCACAAGTGAGTAAGTCCCAGAAGCAGACCCAAGTATTATGCAGAATTTAGGCTAAGATAAATGTGACATTTCACATCAGCAATTACAGGATGGGTTATTTGGTCAATTGGGCTCAGATAATTAGATCACTATTTCAGAAAAGGGAAGATGGATTTCTGTCTCACCTAATATCCTAAAATAATTTTGGAGCAATTACATGGTTGAAAAATAACAAGGAACTAGTTTTTTAAAAACTAGAAAATCATGCTTAAGTCATTTTGAGTTAGGAGAAATTTCTAGGCAACAGATGCAGAGATCGTAAATGAAGGGGATAAAAAAAAAAGTCTCCACAGGAATTTTAAATCACAGAATTAAAAAAAATACCCACTTTAAATAAAGTTCAAAGGTAATGAAAAAGTGAGTTTTGTTGCATTGACAAGGGAAAAGGCCAACATCATAAATAAAAAGAATTTTTATAACTTGAAAATGTAGAGAACCAAACCAGTAAGACATAGAAAAGGAGATTACATTCTAGGTAATCTACAGAAGATTATATACTAACATATATAATAACATGTATACTAATATATATTAATAAACTGGAAAAAGTAAGCATCTTAATGATATAAAGCAAACAATGAAAGACCATTTTTCATCTATCACACTAAAGGAAAACAAAATATATTAATATCATGTACTGGCACAGGTACAGTGAAAGACATATGCTCATCTACAGCTGCTGGTATTTTAAATCATATCGAATGCATTTAACTCAGTAATCTAATTTTGGAGGATTCTCTGAAGGAAATTATGGATACATACAAGCAATTCTTCATAAGGGTGCTTACTGAACACTGACTAAAATAATAAAAAAATGGAAATAAACTAAGTGAAGAGCATTAGTAATACACACATATAATGTTTATATATGTATATATATTATATACTGACATATTCATATTAAAATTTTAAATAAACCATTGAATATTGAACAGGATAATTCTTCAGTAGACTTAAATTTATGCTGAAAATAAAAATATAAATTGGTTAAAATCATAAAACTGGTAGCTTTCAACTATTTGACCTACAAAATGTCAATTTGATTTACTTTATCCCAGTAATAAATTATTGTGTTTTAAAAATAATTGAACACATATACACAGAAAACATCATGCTGGAAAGAAAAAAAAATCAAATGTTCAAACTGAATACATCCAACAAGTTGGTTTGCGGAATTTTTCTCCTTAAGTGTTTTTTTAAAGTCTAGACATTTTCTACAAATTTTAGTATAATTAAAATATATTTTATTAAAACAAAGAAAGACTATAAATATAAAAATACCTTCAAATTGGCCTTTGCTATTCACGTCTCTGGACTAAACTGAAGTTCCTACACACTATTCAAATTAAAGTGACACCTAGCCCAAATAACATACACTGTAAGAAATTGAAAGGGTGTTTTTTTTTTTCTAACTCTGACACTGGGTCCAATCCTGTTTAGCCTATCTCTTCACAGAAATAGAATACAAGTGACTAAGAAGACAGAAAATTATGATTGCCAGAATTCGTTCCCACCCAACTCCTTCATCAAACACAAAAAGTTTGCCATGAATCTCAAATGACTTAAATCTTGTTGCTGCATTGATTCAAACATAACTGAATACAATAACTTTCAAAATAGAAAACACATCTGAAGCAATCTAGCACTACAAATGTTTGCAGCAACCAGGAGCAAGGAGGAGATAGCAACAGTGGGGCAATATTTTGTTTGACAGTCAAGGTCAAATGGAAAGGACATTGAGTTGTAGAATTATTGTCATATTCTGATAGTGGAAATTACATAAATCTGCAGAGACTGTTTTATATTTTTGTAGGACTAAACTAGAGCAAAAAGTTAGCACATAGATACATACACAAGGGGGATTAAGTTCTTGGTTCTTCCAAGTGCATCCCAGGGACCAACAGCAGCAGCAGTATCACCTGGGGTCCACCCTATTAGAAATGCAGAATATTGGGCTTTATTCCAGACCTCCTGGATGGGAATCTTCATTTAATGAGATCCCTAGATGAATCATATATGCATATTCAAGTTCGAGAAGCACTGATGTAGTGGATATAACACCTTTGACTGTGGTTTTGTAGTACTATGTGAACACAGTTCAACTGTGAGTCAGTAGGGTCTTCCTTACCAGAAAGCATCGAATGCATCAGCAAAGGACATTCTTGTATACAAGGACCAGCCATTTCTTATTGGCAACTGTTGATGAAGCAGACTAGAGAAAACAATTAGCAGACTACTCCAGAGAAAGAATTGGATGGGTGTTGGAGTCTTTAGCAAGTCCTTGAGCAGGCCACCCTGATGGAACAAAAAATAAATGAAAGCAGTCTCTCATTAGGAAATGATGGCTAAAGATAAATGAGGAAAATTAAAAAGGTTTTCTCAATGTGAGAACTTTCTAATGAAACAGGTACAAATGGCATGGGGGGTTAGAATAACTTCTATTACCTCTTCCACCAGCAGGAAGTCACTCTTCCAACAGTTGTGGGTGGAGTTCCATTTGTGTGTGCATGAGTGAGCATGACCCAGGGACCCTGACATGCTAGGCAAGTGCTGTACCACTGAGCTACATCCCCAATCCTTTTTTGAGACAGATTCTTGATTAGTTGCCCAGGCTGGCCTCCAATTTGTATTCCTCCTGCCCCAGCCTCCTGAGCAGTTGGGATTCTAGCCATGTGCCTTCATGGCCGACACTGTCATTCATTTAGACTCTACATTATCAATTCACGTGAAATTCAGGATGTGCTAAGGTCACAGAGGTAACAAGTGATAGAATGACCATTCAAATCTAAGCCATGCTACTTCCAAAATGATCCTGAAACTAGAGCTGCTAAACAGGGTCTCTGTGCATCAGATAAATGGACAATTCAGTGCTTCCCAAGTTTTCCTTGCTGAATATCAAAGCCATCCTGATGTTTGGATCAACGTGGTTCTTGAGCCTCATTCTTTAAAACTCTGGTATAGTTAGTCCAGGGGAAGGAAGGAGACTTTAAAAATATGCATATTTTGAAAGGTCCCTTGATATTTGGAATAGTCTGTGCCATTCCCAGTTTAATTTAACATACCTGTGGGACACAAACAGGATGCGCTGCACAGCTCCTAACTCTCCCCATATACAGCCCTGGCTATTCCTAACAGGAGAAGCTATATCCAAAGATAAGCTGTGGATTTCTTGTAAATCCAAAATAGGAGAGTGAAATCAAAAGGGCCCTAGATTCTAGATATTTTTTTTTCTAAAATTGATCATCTAACCCAGGCCAAGTCAATAGCTCCATGCTTCTTTATCTAAAATAATGAGAGTAATTATAGCTCACTATTCCCTAAAGATATTATGAGGCACTTTAAGAACATGAAACACTTTAATCTTCCTTTATAGAAGGAAGAGGTGATTTGAATAATAATGGCATCAAAAATAAAAATAAAAACAAATGCAAAGAGCCTAACAATTTCTATGAGAAAATGCATTCTCAATGCATTAACTATCCAAAAGGAGACAAATAGAGTTGCTTTCATTTTGTTAGTTTTCTTTATTCTCATGTAGCTCATTAGCCACCAATTATGCAATGATATACAGGAAAAGATAGCTTACGGTCTTTGAATTCTTTCTGTTGATATGCTTTTCAATACACTTAAGAAGAAAGAAAACTCATATGAACTTAGACACAGTCATTTGAATCTTTAAGCACACAAATCAATTCAGTGTACTATGCTGAAGTACTTTTTGAATGAAGAAGGAACACGTTAATACCTAAGGTATTTAAGAGCTGAACAATGATGTACTTTCCAAATGGTCACCACCTATGCCTAGTTTCATTTTTTCTAAAAGGAAAATTGTGTCTTCCTGGATAAATGTTATCTTTTTGTCTGTTTGTTTGTTTGTTTTAATGGTTTAAGAATAATATCATCATCACCGTGACTAACTTCTTATGGAAAACGGATATAATAGAAAAAATACAAACATTTAAAAAGACCATTTCAGTTCCATCACCTTGAAACAATTTAAACAAGTTTCTTAACTTTCTCCAATAAAATGTCATGAATAATTTTTATAAAACATTTGACACAGTACTTGGCATCTTATAACCATTTAACAGTTTTTCTCATTCCCCCTTTTCATCTATATTGGGAGGAGAGCTAGAGGTAGTCTCTCAAGTATGGAGCCTGGATCCCCAAATTACTGATCCCTTGGTCAGAGGCTTTCTATGTACCAGAGAGGCCCTCTAATCTGATAGTTATGATCAAAATGTTGCAATTGTTTCTGCATATGAGTATTTAAATTGGGGTTCAGTGGTTTCGGTTTCAGAGTGCTTGCCTTTAATCCTTGAAAAGAATTGAACATATGTGGTTTAAAGTGTCTGGCTTCTCTGAATGAGTCACAAGTACACTATTTGCACTCCAAATGTGATCTTGTTGGCCCCCCAACAACCTGAGAGAGCAAAATTCACACTTCAGTCTGTGCTATTGCTCCAGATGAAACTAGCAGACATAATTGCCACCTTTGTCTCAACTGGACAAGGTCCAGCACTTCAGTGGACCTGAGATTTGTGAGACAATGCATAGTTTCTCTTCTGCACTGCTGTATGTCCTACCTGCGAGGTGCAGTACATGACCCTTCTCTTCCAGGGCAAGAGACCCTTCCTTCACTCTATTGGCCTGGGAATTGACAGGAAGTATCATTACATTTCATTTTGTCAAATTCTCATCTGGAGAATCTTATATTCCACGTAACGACTGATTCAATTACAAGAAGAGAGTTTATTCTTAGTTCCAAAATTGGAATTCCAGAATATGTTTCTAACCTACTTAAAACATTAGCAAATAAACCTATGTGTGGTTTTAAATGAAAGCAAAGGCATCAAATCATGCCTGCTCCCAAAGAAGACTTTGTTACATACTTTGTTCTGTGCTCAGTCTGACCTTATGTTGCAATGAACCTGCTCTTCAGTGATCCTGCTTGCTCTATCATTGAGGTAAATGTCACTCCCTGCCCACACCACCTTGACACCGAGGGGGCTGGACCAGATGTTTGGAGCTCCTTTAGACCTGGTTGTGTGCCAGTGATTCCATGTGTTTGGGTTTTTCACTTGTGAGAGTTTTTGAAGAATTTGGACTATCATCTCATTTGTTGTAGTCTCTTCATGTTTTCTTTCCACTTTAGTGAGCCTTCTTAATCAGTGAATTATTAATGTCATCCCCTTGTCTTTCATCCAACTCCAAGAGCACTGTCAGGTAAGTAAATTTAAAAAGAAAGCTACGTATATGATGTCTCTGAGCAGACAAGGGGAAAAAAAAAAAGACACGACTATTCCTCAGGGCATATGATTGTCCCTGAGCTTCTACCCACAACTCTCAGGGTAATAACAAGATGCACAATGGACTGCAGGGAGCCTGTCAAAGAGAGCTAGAAACCCATCACCAACTGTACCCCCTTAATCTCTATAAGTCCTAACTCATCAATACTGGGGACTGTTTGCAAATATGCAAATTATCCAAGTGAGCAAGGCAACTGTTGACTTCAATTGCTTTGTGTACTAATTCTGCAGATATCTCAACGGACCTCAAGAATCAGGGTTATAGTTAGAATACATTTCTATTTACTCAGAGAACACATGCAGAATGTGGGCCCTGCTGAATACTGCATGAAGAATGTCACATATCTTTCTGATATCCCCAGGAAGGCTGCCTTGGAGGTGCTATTGTCATCTACACTTCATTTGTGAGGAAACCAGACACAAAGCTCACGATCTGGCCCATCTTTGCCTAGCTAGTGGGGTCCATATCAGGAAGCATATCAGGAACTGATCAAAGCCCAGGTTCTTCTAGCATACCAAATGGCTCTCTGGAAAATTCTCTTGCATTACATGTACAAGCCCCTCTTCATGAATTTTAAAGCTTCTAGATTCTTTCTTTGATGTCAAATATGTTGTTGGAGAAGAAAAGATGTGAAATGTTCCAAATGTAGTTACAGACTAATTAAAGAATGGAGGAGAGAAGGAAAAAGAGACAGACAGCTGTCAGCTTTGGGACACACCTAGGACAAAAGCAGTTTCACATTCCTAAGCTTCAAGAACCCTTGACTCAAATCCTCAGGAAGAGGAACTTTATCAACCCCTCCCTCACATTCTGCTTACAACCCCAAACAAGGGAGAGGTGACAAATCCTGTCCACAAACATTGCCTCTTTCACATTGACCTGCCTTACTTATCAATGGCCAATGTAGGTTTAGTGTAAGCAATGAATGCTTTCTTCTCCCAAACTTTGTTATAAAATACTCTTTTCTTGAATCTGGCAGAAATTTATTCTAACTGCTACCTAGCCATGCTGCTAGTAGCTTATGAAGTTTTTTTTTTTCCCCTTTCTGGTTAGCATTTGTTATGGCTCAATAGATCCTTTTATTGCACAGATCTCTTGGTCTCTAGAATATCGATTCCATAATTTGTTTTGTTAGGGTGGTGAGGGATTTTTGAAACAGGGAAGAGTATGCACAAGCAATCGAGCCAGGAACTGTGGACGGCCACATGGGGCAGCAGTGAGCACTTGAGAGTAGCTTTCACAGGAGACAGTAGAGGGCTTTTCTTTCTGGATGATTCAAGGTTTAGTGATAAGCAGTAGGAGAAGCTATGAGAAAGAAGAGCAGAAAGCAGAAGAGTAAGCTACTGCAGTTTGGTGACAGGATACTAGAGATCAAGCCTTTCTTCTTCTTTTTAATTTAGCTTTAAATTTGCTGATGTCTTGTACTTGTGATGTGCAGTTTTGCATGGCCTACAGAAAATTTAACTTTTCAAATACAGTTCTTTACATTACTTGTTCCCTCTTCTTCTCTACCCTCCAGACCTCTTCATGCTCCAGTTAAATTCGTTAGACTTCCTTTATGCTAACTAGCTCATAGCAATCTTTCTTATTTTTGTTTTGTTTTGCTTGGCCAGGTCCTGTATCATTTCTCCTCTTGCATCTCTCATTAGTTCTCTTTAACTGCATGTAACTTGCTGCCAATCCCACCCATTAGATTTTTAATTTAAGGTATAAATTTTTAAATTTGTTTTAATTAGTATACATGACAGTAGAATACATTTATGCACTTTGATATGTCATACATAGATGGTATATAATTTCATTTTTCTGAGTGTACATGTTGCAGAATTATATTGGTCATGTAGTCACATATATACATACAGTAATAATGTCTGCTTTATTCCACCATCTTTCCTATTCCCACATCTTTCCCCTCCCCTCCCTTTATTTCCCTCTACCTAATCTAAGGTAATGTTCTTCTTCTCTAGTGCTCCCCCCTGCCTTATTGTGAATTAGCAGCCACATATTAGAGAAAATATTTGGCCTTTGGTTTTTTTTGAGATTGGCTTATTTCACTTAGCATGATATTCTCCAACTCCATCCGTTTACTGGCAAATGCCATAATTTCACTCTTCTTTAAAGCTGAATAATATCCCATGGGGATATATATATATATATATATATAAATCAGATTTTATTTATTCATTCATCTATTGAAGGACACCTAGTTTGGTTCCATGCTAAAGTCAAGGCCAGCATCATTCTAAATGGTGAAAATGAAAGCATTCCCTCTAAAAAGTGGAACAAGACAAAGATGTCCTCTTTCATCAATATCATCCTTGAAACTGTAACCAAAGCAATTAGACAAAAGAAAGAATTAAAGGAATACAAATAGATGAAGAACAACTTAAACTATCAGTATTTGCTTATGACAAGTTTCTATATCTAGAAGATCTAAATTTCAGCATAAAACTTCTAAAACTAATAAATGAATTCAGGAAAGTAGCAGGATATAAAATCAACATCCATAAACCAAACACATTCCTATACACTAGTGATGAATCCACTGAAAGAGAAATTACAAAAACTACCCATTCACAATTGCCTCAAAAAAATAATCAATCTAACAAAAGAGGTGAAAGAGCTCTATAATGAAAACTACAGAACACTAAAGAAAGAAATTGAAGAAAACCTCAGAAGATGGAAAGATCTCCCATGTTCCTAGATAGGCAGAATTAATATTGTCAAAATGGCCATATTACCAAAAACGTTATACAGATTTAATGCAATTCCTATTAAAATACCAATGACATTCTTCATAGAAATAGAAAAAGCAATCATAAAATTTATTTGGAAAATTAAGAGACCCGGAATGGCTAAAGGCATCCTTAGCAAGAAAAGTGAAGCAGGAGCCATCACAATATCAGATATAATTTCTATATTAGCATTTTTTAATTTTAAAAATGTTCTTGTTTCCCAGATTCTCCTACAATTTGGTCATTTTTTTTCATCAAATATGCTTAATTGTCTTATAATCCGAATCTGATAATTGTCTTACCAAAAGACAAGGGACTCAGTGTCTAAGGCTAATGTCTCTGCTGACTTTTACTCTTAGAATCCTGTTTTTTTTGGGGGGAATGGGGTGGGGAGGAAGTGGTAGTTTGTGGGCTGGTTATTGGCTTTGAAAAAGTATTTGCAGGTATTTCCTAGGACCCAAATTTAAAAAAAAAAATCCAAAAACCCACATCCCTCCAGCAGAGACTTTTTATTCTTTTTGTGTATACCTGGAGAATGGCAATCTGAAACTATTTTAAACTACATTCAAGAGCTGAGATTTTAAGTCCTATTTACTTTATAAAATTAGACTGAGATTCCACTAGGGGACAAACATGTTATGTTCCAATTCCCAGAGACAGGTTAAGTTCCGGGTCACATTTCCCCACTGCAAACTGCTGACCCAGGACAACAGTCATTCCCGTACTATATGGAAGGGAATGATTTATTCTTGTTTGCCTCCCTCTAGAATCATGATCAGGGAATGTTCATCAGACTTCCCATCCTCAGCTGGTCTTGAGTTTCCACCTTCTCATCCCCTGAGGTGTCAAACACAAGCTCTTTTCCTGCAATTACGTTTCATCTAGAAGGACAAATGCTATAAATTTGTGGGAGTTAATCTTACAGGGCTTTCAGGGATTTCTTGCTATTTTGAGATCCTGCTATCTCCTTAATCTTGTTCAGATAACTCTTCATGATTTTCATATGTACAGTGATTTGAGGAAGAACTTAAATGTATATATTTATCAAGTAATTTTGATTGTCCTGGTAGGAGACATGGGTTGAGAGATTTAGCCCATTATCCCTGAAAGCAGACAATGGTTGAGAGCAGATTTTTTTCTCTCCCTCTTTTCTTCCCCCTCCCTCTCCCTCTTTCTTGGCTGCCATGACCTGAGAAGCTTTTTTCCATCGCTCCACCATTTTATGTTGCCATGATATTCTGCCTCACCTTGGGCTCACAGCAGTGGAGCCAGCCAACATGGACTGAAACTTATGAAACTGTAAGATAAAGTAAGTTTTTTTCTCTTTTGTTTTTCTTGGTTATTTTGTCATAGGGCTATAAACAGGACCTCCAGAAGTATTCACTCCATTTTATGAAGGAGGCCTTGGAGGAATAGAGATGTTCAGCTAAGTTCTTGAGATCACAAACGAAGTGGAGAGTGAAACTAGAATGATAAGGGGACTGTGTCTTGAACCCATGTTCTTAACCAAGACAAGAACCATGATATATGTTGACTCAATCCAGGCAACAATAGAAATTGCTTCATTACACAGAATGTCCCAATATGTCATTCTAATATCTGTTCCTGACTTATCTTTTCAGTCTTATATTTTATTTCCTTGAACAACAATTTGTTTACAAGATTCTTCCCTGTGCATTGCCATGGTCACCTGAATCTGTATCTCCCTTGGTCTCCTCCACTGATATGTACACCCCACTAATTTCGGCCCATCCACATTTTCTCATCCCTCAAGTGCCATTGTAAATGTCACCTTTATAAGCCCCTCAGCCTGTGAGGCGCCAGACTCTTGGCTAATCCATCCAACCTCTCGGTATAATTATTTTACACTGAGAAAACCTGGGCTCTGAGGCTTTAAACAATTTGGTTATTCCAAAGCTGGTCTCTGGTTCAAGTGAGATTTGATTCCTAATCTTTTGCCCCCAAAGTTTCTGTCCTTAACTATCCAGTATGTCTCTCCTTTTTCTGAATATTGCTGTACTTTGTATGAAATTATTAAGGTGTCTTTCATGTTCTACTGTAAGGCCATTATCTTAGAAAATGCGTCACCTCCCCTCACACTATACAGTAAACCCCTTGAGACATAGGATTATAAACTAGCATGATGTTTATGGGTAATGACTGCATAATCTGCCTTCAGATGTCTGGACAGGGCAGACTGTTAAATATACGGAGAATGATCCTCCCCAGGGCTTAGATTTGGCTTTTTTTTTTTTTTCATTTTGAGAGTCTCATCAGATTTTAATATTTGCTGTGCATGAGTTTTTATGTACTTTATTTATTCTTGGTGAGATTCTCTGTAGTAGCTTAATTTATTTCTGAAAGAACTTTTAGTTGTATCTTAATTACTGATCATGAGATAAACTCTGATTAACAAAATAATGGTCTAAAAATCACAAGGACAATGCCACTGGTTGCTAGGCTCTTGAAAGGAATCCAGGAAATTTATAAGAAAACTGTTGGTGTTTAATGAATACTGGAATGCTGAGGGCCATTGCCAAGTAGGAATGACGCATCGAAATTTCCTTGCCAGCGTACCCCATGTTGCTTAGAAGACATTCATTGGGACATTGCATGTATGCTTTAGTAAGGTGACCTTGCTCAAAGACCAGGGCGGATCTTTGCTTACTAATTTAAATTAGGTAAACAGCTATTAAGGATTGTTTTTAAAGGTGGTTAACATATCTGTTTGTTTACTTTCACCTTTCCTTTTCATTATATTTAATAATTCTGATCAGGATAATGTTTCTTTAGCATCATTGCCAGAATTCCCATCTCCATCCCAGTGCTGGTGAAGACTAAGAAAACCAAACTACAGCTTCTATGATAGCTATCACAGTAAACTGTATAAACTGATGCATCAATGAATATAACTCAACAAGTAATGCTCAATCAAGAACTTGATTTACTTTGGGAGGAAATGGACATATTGATAGACTCCTCAGATTTGAACTGCTTGCAGAACTTACCTGGATTACATATCAGTTGCATGCATTGTGAACTATCGTCTGGTGCAGGGAATTGTGGTACTGCTGGCATATCTTTGCTGATGGTGTCACCAGTGATGCAATTTCCTTGCCAGCGCACCCCATGTTAATTGTGGTAATGCTGGCATCTTTGCTGATGGTGTCACCAGTGACGCAATTTTTCCAAAGGAGCCGTCAATTGGCTTGGTGTCGTGGCATTTCTGTATCCTCTTCCCTTCTACTAGTGATGGTCTAAAATTTAGGGGCCAACAGAGGTGAGGCAAATAACCTCACCCCCCCACTGGCACCAAGGCTAAATTTGGGGGCCAACAGAGGTGAGGCAAGAACCTCACCCCCCCCCCCACTGGTGCATAGGCCTATCCACAAGCATGGCTGAATGATGGACCGGTAGTCAGTGACCGGTTGATCTGATTGCAGTGGTAACAACCTAAGACAGGAAGCTGACGCCTAAAGGTCAGTTTTCCCATGACCGGTAAGAACCATATGTTGAATTGGACAACCTACCAGGCATGGTCCTTAAGCCACATTGCTTGTTGTTTAATTAATCAGAAGGGGGGAGATGCTGAGGGCCATTGCCAAGTAGGAATGACGCATCGAAATTTCCTTGCCAGCGTACCCCATGCTGCTTAGAGGACATTCGATGGGACATTGCATGTATGCTTTAGTAAGGTGACCTTGCTCAAGGACCAGGGCGGATCTAGGTTTAGAGCTGATCAGGCTTGAGGAAGTTTCCCCGCTCCTTGAGTTTAAGGCGTTCCCGGTTTAAGACAATAGGGGTTTTAGGGAAGTTGGAGGTTGAAGATTATTGCTGCTGGGATTAGGGTGTTCCTGCTGCTTGTTCCCATTGAGTTCTCATGAGATTCAAATGGGATTTGGAAAAAAAAAAACCTTGTGGAGTAGGTGAATTGGGCTGGCAGAACTTGGATTTCCCGAGAACATGTTTGGAGAGGCCGGTGTGAGTTCGGGAATAAAGAATTGCTGTTTGAACCTACAAAACTGTGTGGTGGCTCGTGATTCAGTGCCAAGCCGAGACATTGGCACTGGAAAAACCTTTAAAGGTCATTGTCTGGGATGCCAATGATTAGTAAATATTTAAGTCTTTAAAAATATTTAGAGTCTTGGAAAATTGCTTCATTTTATCTTGGAAAAGAAATGGTGCTGGGGTTGGTATTGTAGCTCAGTGGTAGAGCACTTGTTTAGTGTATGTGAGGCACTGGGTTCCATTCTCAGCATCACATATAAATAAATAAAGGTCCATTAACAACTAAATTTTTTTTAAAAAAAATAGTGCCAATAGTGACACAGCTAATAGGCAAGTTGAGAAAAAAATGCAAGCAAGGATAGAGACCGGGAGAATTGCAAGAAGGTGGGCCACAATGACCTGTTGCTGTTCTTGTTATATTATGTACATCATTTTGTTATTCCTGCTGGTTGTTCTCATCCTGAATAGGTAAAACTAATTACTCATTAGGGAGACCAAGCACTGGCCTCTGATCTTATTTATAAAACCTTATGAGGTATCCATTAAAAAGGAAACTTGGTCTTTAATAAGCACGCAAGAACTATATGCCTATTAAATTGGATATATAGCCATTTGGGGGGACATTTAGTTTAACATGTCTTTTCTAATCTAGGATGCAAAGGTAGCTGCCACCTTTCATTTCAAAACACTCCAGTGAGACTGGAGGATCAAAAGGTTTGCATGGCTGTACTCCTGAGGAATAGACTTGACTCAGTCTTTTGCAGATTGGAGGGCTTGGGGGGTTTCCCCTCCATCCAAAACCTTGGTTTCCTGATCCATAAAAAGAGCAATTTGGTACATGATGATTTCTGACTCCCACTCTAAAATATATAACATGATTTTTCACAGCACATTTCATCAATGGGCAGTTCTTTATTCTTCACATGATGAACTTCAGAGTTTTTATTAGTTGATTATATATATATTATTGGGGCTTACTTTGTCATAATGATGCAAGCATGGGATATAACTTGCTCCGATGCAGTCTCCAGTATTTTTCCTTCTCCTCCCTTTCTTCATCTGCCTGTCCCCTTCCCTCTACGGTACTCATCATCTTTCTTCTGTAGTTTTGTTTAATTAGTACATTATTAGTACATTATGTTTTTACATAAAGGTGAAACTCACTTTGGTATATTCATATATGTATATAGGAAAGTTTGTTCAGATTCATTCCACTTTTCCTCCCTTTTCCCATCCCTACCCAATCTCCTTTCTCTACTCCACTAATCTCTTTTCTATTTTCATGGGATCACCTCACCTTTTTTTTTCCTTATATTGGTTCAGACAATTAAAAATGGACTTGCAACAGACCTGAAAATGTAGAGAGAATAATGCATGCATGCAGACTGTACAGTGAAAGAAAAACTGTGCTGGGGACTTTGATGGATTTCTGAGGGTACTGATGCCTGAGGGTAGTGATGATGATGATGGTGACTGAACTTTGCTGGATAGAGACTGTATTCCAGGCATTGCTCTCAGCCCTTTGGAAACACTATTTCAATTTGTTTCCAATCAATTCTGAAACAGGAGCACTGTGACAGCTTCATAATACCGATGAGGAAACTGAAGAACACAGAAAGGAGATGACTGACTTAAAAGCTATACTGTGGTAGAAACTGGATTAGAATCCACAGAATCTAGCTTCAAATGCTGCACTTTTCATCAGACTATTTTGTTCCTCTTCAAAAGAAAGTTGTTACCTGAAACAATGTAGGGGATTCATGGCATTAGGGAGAGAGTGCGAAACCTTAAACTGTGATACACACCTGTATTCCCAGTAGTTTGAGAAGCTAAGGTAGGAGGATTGCAAGTTCAAAGCCAGCCTCAGCAATTTAGCAAAATTCTGTCTCAAGATATAAAAGGTCTGGTGTTGTGGCCCAGTGGTTAAGTACCCCTGGATAAAAGGAAAAAAAAAACAAATAAACAGAAAGTGTGAAGCACAGTCACTGTTTCTACAGGGTCCCAAAGGGAAGACAGACACAGAGAGAAGAGCAAATAGAAGCAAATATCCCTTTGTTGTTTAGTGTTCTCCTAAGTTGTACCTTGTACACTACCAATTCAGATTGTAATCATTGGAATATCCAGTTGGGGTTCTGATCCTTCACGTCCTGAACAAGGAATTGAGCAAGACGGAAAGAAGTTAAGAGGCAACATACAGTTTTATCGAAGGCAAAGGTAAAAGTAGCACTCGGTAAGGTGGAGCAAAGTGGGTTGAGCAAGAGATAGAGGATTAAGGTCCTGATATCTAGAAATTGGTGTCTTTTCTGCTGAGATGGGAAGCATGTTCTTCTTTCCCTATACAAATCTGATTGAAGACCTTACCCTATTTGCTCCCATTAGTTATAATACCTGATTAGAATAATGTTCAATTTTCTCTTATTGGTTACTTTAGAAAACTGAATAAGAATACCATCCACTTCATACCTATTGGTCACTTTAGAATACCAAACCTGTGGCAGGAGTGTCCTCAGTGGCAGGAGTTGAAATGGAACTTACCATAATAGGACTTGATGACTCATCTCCCTGCCTTGCCCTTCAGCTGAAATTTTCTTGGACCCTGACTCCACCATCTTGGTGTCCCTGTACTCCTAACTAACAAGATCCATAATCTCAAAGTATACAATGGAAGTTTCAGGACAAAAGAAAAGTGTATTGTGGAAATCAGGTTGGGTGATTTCCTAGATCCCATTTTAATAGTTAAAAACACCGAAAATAACATCTAGACATATTCTTTTGGAAGTTAAAGTATACCACCATTGGCAAAAGTTGGCCAATCAATTTAGAATCTGGTTAATCATATTACCCTGAGGAGAGGATACAGGATGAAAAAATGGAGTTGAGGGACAAATAAAGAATTTGCTCTCTTCCTAAAGGCCTGAGATGCTAGTGCATTACAAAAAAAAATCCAGAATGGTTTCTTGATGGAGACAAATCTTGATGTCCATCCAGGATTTGTGCAGTTGTAAAAGAGGATGATCTTCTACATAGAAAAGACAATGCGCAGACAAACTCTAAAACAAATGAGTAGAATAGAGAGCATATATACAGTTGTGTTAGAAGACAGAAAGCTAAACAAGAGACACTGTTAGGACCAGAGGAGAAAAT
Source organism: Ictidomys tridecemlineatus (assembly GCF_052094955.1). Lineage (NCBI taxonomy): Eukaryota > Metazoa > Chordata > Mammalia > Rodentia > Sciuridae > Ictidomys > Ictidomys tridecemlineatus. The sequence goes on from NC_135477.1 coordinate 164,824,344, forward strand.
GGCGATGTTAAACTCATCTCCACAAACCCAACTGGAAGTTTGTAGACAAAGGAGAGCCTCGCCCTGGAGAGCAACAGGCCTTTCAGAATTCCCTCATGCTCTTTTATTTGGGCAGCTATTGTAGGTTGTGAAACAAGAATCGACCCCCCGACTGCTTTGAGGCATCCCTTGGCTGGTCTGAAAATCTGTGCTTTAAGCTATGGTATCTCTCCTTTTACGCTATTCCCAAGAGGTCCGGCAGAGTCCTCACCCTCCTTTGCCTTCCCTGATCATTAACTAGTATATTAGGAAGCTATTTCCCCCAGTGCTTATTCCCTTAGGTCTGAATGAGCAATTGGTGCCTCAGGATGATTCAGAAGCAGTCCCCAAAGCATCAACGGTTTAGCATCTCCTTCCTCAGCAAGTGTGAACCAGAGTCAAACCCACTTTGAATTGCTATTCTCCACTCAAATGAGCAGCAGGCATGGCCCAGAATTTCCAGAGGAGAAAGCAATTAAATACATTAACTGGCAAGATGACATTTCAAAAGTCAGATGGGGTGATTTCGAGGGTCTCCATTATCAGTTATAGGTAGCAATTTAGGGAAGGACTGGGATACTCAAATAAGGCAAAGTAGGTATTGTGTGGGCAAGGGACAGGAACAAGGGACGTGTGACATTTTCTCTGACTAGCACTCCTTATTTGAATCTCTGGATGATCTAAATATATTAGAGACTTCCATGAACAGACAGTGATGAGAAATATATCCTTTGGTCCTTTCAGCCAGAGAGAGAGAGAGAGAGAGAGAGAGAGAGAGAGAGAATTAAATGTATAGTGAGTCAGGTGTCACATCAGCAGCCAGGAAACCAGAAGTAACCAGGAAGGCCACCTAGACTAGAAGGCAGAATTCACTACTTAGAAGAAACTCAGCATTCTCAAACTGGGAATTTACGGCTCCAAGACAGCCTGAAGTTGTATGTTGCTTAAATCACATAGAACTTAAAAAAAAAATGTTTTTCCCCTTAAGTGCCATCATTTAAAGAGTGGGAAGTTTCACATACTAATCTAGTTTTCCAGGTTTTCTTAACAACTGTCTGGAGCCGAGTACAAGCCTCCAAATCCCGTTTCCATGGTCCTCACCACTTTGCATTGTTCTCCTACAATACGAAGGTCATTTTGATTTATCATGTTTGTGCTGGGCTTTTTTTTTTTTATTCTCTCACAGTTTGAGAATTTTTCCTCCATCCTCTTATCTTTAATAAAATGTAGGGAAATAAAAAGATGGACCAAAAGGGCTTCAGTTTTTAGACCTACCTCATTTACATGATCTGACTGGCCCCTGTAGGCATTGGCGCTTACGTCTCCCAACAAGAATAGCTTACATTATTAAATTCTCAGTATGTGCCAGGCCCTTCTTCTAGCCACAGAGGACTACATACAGCATTATCATTATATCCATTTATACAGGGAGAAACCAAGGCACTGTGACATTGCGTTACTTCACCAAGGTCACAGGGCTATGCTGAGCCTGGTTCAAACCTAGTATTCCTGCCTCAGAATCTAGCCACGATCTCTCTAACATACTACTTCCCTCACATCAGCCCAATGGAACTGAAACAGAAGAGAAACAACTGTAATGCATTTCAGATGGACTCCTGCCATTAGAGAGCTGTATGGCTCATTCTGGTGATGGAACATTTAGATACCCCTACATTATTAAAAAAGTTTATGAGAGAGAAAAAAAAGATGTCCTTAGTTCAAATATGGGGACAGCAGAAGACAGAGACAGGTAATGAAGAACATTTTTCCTGAGTGCTAAAGTCATAGCTCATTTGTATCCTATTTATGCTCAATTGCCCAAATTTTGTATAATAAAGTTTTACTGTTGCTATCATCAGACACAATAAGAAGTTATATTGGTGAAAATATTGTTGCTGCTTTGTCTCCTAACATTAATTTCTCTGTGCATCTCCATCCTGAGCAAGCTGGAGACTAGTGGAATGAAGGTACCACCCACAGGCCTCTGCAAAACCTATGCAGATCCCAGGATTCTATTTCTTCCTTTTTGGTAGCAAATGAGTTGGAAGAAGGTAAACTGCAGGTAAGACCTGTAGCAGGCCTAAGACCCCAAATTATGGCAATGACTACCTAATGAATTGCTAGGGAAAAGAAGTCCATTTATCTCCAGGCATCTAATGCCACAGCGGAAAGAGACATTTCTGCAGCACATATAATTGTGACCATTTGTCTACCGCTGAATAAAGATATTTCCCTTTTGGCATTTGGGACTGAGTACCTATTATCAGATCTGCTTCCTGAGAATTTGCTTTTCTGCCCATTTCATTTATAGAAAATGACCTTGTAGGTCTCATTATTGGAAGTTCTCAAGTAACCCAAAAATGGCCAAATTGTTTTCTCTAGTCCTACATCCTGGAAATCACTGTCTCTACATATTTCTCTAATGCCTACTGTACATTCCAAGTCTAATTCCTTAGTGTCCAGACTTATATCTTTTAAATATGTAATAAAACGCACATGTGAAGGAGAAGCATAGGGAAATATTAATTGTATTTTGCTAGATGAGAGAAAACTCCGACATCTTTGCCTCTAATCAAAGAGATCATTTAATTTGGGGGTATAACCCCCCAAAAAACTCTTGTAAAAAGACTAAAGGTTTATGGGCTCTGCAAGATCTACAAATATTATACAATGTTTAATTATGAGAAAGAAATGTCTGGGGCAGAACTTTTCTGATGTAAATGAAATCATGTCATCTGTGGGAGGTTAGAAAAGACAGCATAAATCAAAATGGTCAAAGGTAAGATGTGGGCTTTCCTGACCCTAAAAAGAGAGTAATTTAAGAAACTTCACCTCTCCAAAACACATATTTTTTAAAAAGGGTAAAAACAAATGAGTACAAAGGAATCTGGATTTACCAAGTGTTTTAGTCAACTTTTTAGCTGCTGTGACTGAAAGAAATGACCAGAACCATTTTAGAGAATAAATTTTATTTTAGGGCTTACAGTTTCAAAGGTCTTAGTCCTTAGAAAGTTGGCTCCATTCCTCGGGGCTCAAAGTGAGGCAGGACATCATGGCTGAAGAGGGTGGCAGAGGAAACCAGCTCACATGATGATCAGGAAGGTGTGTGTGCGTATGTGTGTGTGTGTGTGTGTGTGTGTGTGTGTGTGTCTGTGTGTGTGTGTGTGTGTGTGTGTGTGTGAGAGAGAGAGAGAGAGAGAGATACACTTCACTCTCTAGATACAAAATATATACCCCATAGTCATGCCCCCATTGAACCACTTTCTCTAGCCACACTGTACCTGCCTTCAATTACCACTCAGTTAATCCCATTAGGGATTCTTTTAAGGCCATAGCCCAATCATTTCTCCTTCAAACCTTCTTGCATTGTCTCACATGTGAGTTTTTGGGGGACACCACCCATTCAAACCATAACACCAAAATTAGTAAAAATATTTAGGGGGGAAAAATAAGGAAGAATATCATATGTCCCACCCTTGAAGCCCAGAAACATTAGACTCCCCTGTGCTTCCCAGACCACATATTTAGACCTTGACTATCTTGTGCCATGCCAAAGCATTTTGTGCCTCTGTTACAGTATCTCTATTAAGTTCCCTTATCTGCCTTTGCTGTGAGCATGTAAACTCCACGATTCTATTGTAAAACGTGTATCTTCCAAAGTGATATAAACTACAATCCAAGAGATTAAAGAAAGTTTGAAGATGTAAATCTGTTCTCGGGAGAACCGCAGGGTTGAAGTAAACAGCAAAATTATCTATCTAGTCCAGATGTCCCAGCAGCTCTGAAATGCTCACGTGGCCATGTAACACAGGTGGGGAACAAGGCAGAGGAGTGCTGGGGAGGATGCCCTCCTCCCTGCGGCTGTGTACCATCTCTGACAGCTGCATCTTGCTCTGCCAGCAGGATGCTCATTTGAAGTGGGCTAACAACTACTGCCCAGCCTTGTCACTCAGCAATTGCCCCTCCCTCCATTAGGAGCCTGGCTTCATCCTGCTACTCCAACACTCCAAAGTTATTTCCACCTCAGCACACTTTGAATTTCTGTGCCCTCTATCAGGAAAGCACAAAATCATGTCTCTGCACTGTGGGCTTCACTTGTTTTGCCATTTTTAAATAGAAGGAGTCTCAGCATGTTACCTCGGCTGGCCCTGAACACCTGGGATCAAGGGATCAAGGGATCAAGGGATCTTTCTGCCTCGCCTCCCCAGAAACTGGGACAAGAGGCCTGCTCCATCACACCCAGCATAGGCTGTATTTCTTATTCTTCTTTCACTCTCAACGTCACTTCCTCCAAGAGGCCAACTCTCATCACCCTACACAATGAACACGCTATGACACTAGTCACTATTAGGAACTTTTTTGGTCTGTTTGCTCATGATTTTTCTGTCTCCGTCACTGAACGTAAGCTCCACGAAAATCTGCTTGCTTTGTTCCTTCTTAGTGATCATATTAGTGGCTGGAACACAGAAAGTACTCAAACGATATTTATGAAACAAAAAGTGGTAAAGGGAAAATTGAAAGGCAGAAAAACTTTACTGAAAATCTAACATGTGCTTTGAACTGTACTATTTTGTGTGTGTGTGTGTGTGTGTGTGTGTGTGTGTGTGTGTGCTGTTAAGAATTAACCCCAAGATCTCACACATGCTAAATAAGAGGTCTACCTCTGAGCTGAATCCCCAGCTCTATTTCATTTTGAAACAGAATCTCACTATGTTGCCTAGGGATGGCCTCACAATTACCATCCTCCTGCCTCAGCCTCCCGAGTAGCTGGGATTACAGGTGAGCACCACCATACCCAGCTATGCTGGATGTTCTAAGGGAAGTATTGCAATCCTCATTTTGCAAGTGAGGAAAATGTCTCAGCAAGTTGGAGTAACTTGCAGAAGGCTACAGGGCAAGTCCTTAATAAATATTTGTGAAAGAAATTTAGTCAGGCAAGCAGGTACCCGGAATGTAGTGGAATTCATTTTTGATCCACCAGGTCAATCTGACTCCCAATTCTCCATTTGTTTCTTTTCATTATACAGTTTTCGTGGACATCAACTTCTTTCTGACAAGGTGAGCAGTATATTCTACCCCTTCAAGTCTGACCTTTAGAAAGTATCCTGCTGACAGTTGGAATCAATACTTCTGTGAATCAGGCTGATCTGACATACTGTTTCTATGCAACACTGCTTCCTTTGATCCAAGGTAAGAGTGTCATCTTCCATATGAGAGAGAACAGAATTCAGGGTGATGACTGGTGCCATTAATTCCCTACTGCAGCCACGAGTCTATCAACAGTACTTGGAGAGGACTCAGGCCTTCAATTGGAACTTTTTTTTTTTTAAATGCCAAAAAAAAAAAAAAGCAGTGCCTGCACTTTTGGCAGCAATGGGTCCAGTGTCCTCACTGAAAGATTCCATCAGTTGGATGCTATTTTGTTATGCCCTGGGTGGAGCTTCAATGGCTTCACCTGCTGACAAGGCCCAGTGTGACCTGGCTTCTGCCCACTTCTCCACCTCACCTCTTGCTACTGCTCCTTCTCACACCATATTGTTGCAAAAGACCATTCCATTCTGTTTTCTGTGAGCATTCCTTGAGCTCTAGAAACATTCTGCTTTGGCTTTCTGTCAAAATACCCTCCTATCGCTTGCTTCTTCATTTGGTGTAATTAATTCCATTAGACATTTGAGACCTTTTCTCTGAATGTGGCTTTCTTGATAATGCTTTCCCTGGTCAGCCACATCTTCTAGGTTGACTTTGGTATCTCTTTATTCATGATTACAGATGTCTAATATTTGAGATATTATACATCTCTCTAATAATTGCATTGCATTTTAATAACTGCTGGGTGGGCTTTTTCTCTGCTAGGTCAGAGGTAGTAGCAGATACAGTTGACATTGATTTAGAATTCAGAGTATAGTTGACATTGCTTCAGACACTATATATAATATATCATATTTTTAATTCAAGTAATAATAATATGAGGGTACCAAGCACATACTATTTTCAAGGGAATATATAGGCACTTAATATTGAATTCTCATAAAACTGTATAATGCTATTTGTTAGGGACTGTAAACAAGTCAAGATGGCGCCTGGCATTTTGCCAGAGGGAGTGGTTTGTGAAGTAAGGCCAGCGAGCCATTAAGTATGGAGATTCCTTATTGGTTGACTGCTATATCTAGTTTATGTTAATTAAGATAAGCTGAGTGGAATATATATTTACCCCTCCTGTCCTACAATAAACGGCTCCCACACCTGCTGTATCAATGTACACAAGTTGCTGGAACCCTGCCCAGGTTTGATCCTCAGCACCACATACAGACAAAGATGTTGTGTCGCCAAATACTAAAAAATAAATATTAAAATTCTCTCTCTCTCTCCCTCTTTTTCACTCTCTCTCACTCTTTAAAAAAAAAGAAAACTACAATCAATTTTTCTAACTTCAATTTCTCTAGGATGATTCTTGATATATCATTAATGTACAGCCAAGAAATACATTAACTATGAGAGATCAGTTGTCTGGGGCATGGCTCTGTAGTCAACCTAGGCTTTATTATCAGGCCTACTACTTTAGTTTTAATTTCCTTATCTGTAAAATAAGAATGCCAGTACTACCTGGCCTTATAGATTTAGCTGTAAGAAATAAAGCAGAGACTTTATTAACCTAGATCCTGCTTCCTATTAAGGGTTGAAAATATGTTACTTCATGTTATTATCTAATTAGGTAAGAGATTATTATTAATAATGAAAGTGAGTAAGCCTTTAAGTTTACAAATGAGGATAAAGGCTAGTAAAGAGAAAGCTACAAAGTTATATTACACAACTGAGAATCACATCACAGTCATCATAACTCTCAAATTCAAACAGTATTCAAGTAGCTTTTAATGTCTGCTGGTATGTGAACCTTCAACTTATAAACACTTAATCTCTTTTTGCATTCTTTATCATTTCTAATGAAGGATTTATTAAAATTTTTGCTAACTAATAGATGACAGAGTTTCTCAAAGAACATTATGTAGGTAAGTCTTTACATTCAGTGACATCTTTCTATGCCACAGAGTTGGCTTTCTTTGGAGCCGAGAACAGGGCTAGACAGTATGAGCAGTGTATTCATCAAGGAAAAGGAAGAAAGAAGAAGGAAATGAGGAAAGAGAATTTAGAAACAGAATCACCAGCCTTGCAAATTCTAAGCATCTGGGGATGGAATTGGGCTTGTTACAGGAAACAGCTATTTACTGAGAGATGAAGGGGCTTTGTTTCCCTAATCCTGTGCCTGCTAAGCCTTATGTTTCTAAGATTCATAGAAAATGCAAATTGAAAAGAGAAAATAATAATTTCTGTTTGTCAAAATATCTTATCTAACCCAAGAAAACTTTCCCCAGACTTAAAACCAGGGTGAGCAGTTTTATCTTTAAAGGCCAAAGACACAGGGTCTGATGAATCTGCCAGTTGTCATATGGCCCAAGTTCATGACTTTGCTTTCAAAAATTACCATTACAGAAGCAACAAGGAAGTGAAATGTATTATTTTGTGTCTGCGCATTCTTTCTGCCTTCCACCCAGGGCTCTCATGCCACATGCCACCCAGGGCTGGCAGAAATCCCACCCAAGTATGACATCCCACCTCAGTAAGAGCTCCAAATTCATATTCTCTCTTCAAAATTCTAATCATCCTATAATGAGAATGATAGCTCTAGTATGAATCTCTAGATAGCAGTATTTACTTATGCAATTTTTCTCTCCAAGAGTAGCAATAAGATTACACAGAGAAGATTAATATATGTTTGGTAAGTGTGTAGATAGACAATGGGAATTCATTAAATATGAGAAGAGAAGTATGAATACAAATAGCTCATGAGGTAGCTTATACAATAGCTCTTCCATTGATCCTTTCATTTTTACAGGATATTTATTTTCCCCCAGTACAATTTTTTATGAGAAATATATGGGAAAAATGTCTTTCTTCCTATGCTCTAGAAATATGAAGACAGCTATGTATTCAACATCTCTGGGGAAACTGAACATTTGATCTGTTAGTATCTTTCTATCTTCTCAAACTAAGGGTGAGATCCAGTATTGAGACTTTCTCTGATGTACAAGCTTCAGCTATCTCCTTACCAAGGATCTATTAATGCAGAATAACAACAGCAAGGAATCTAATGTTAAGGATAGAGAAAATAGATAAGAAAGAGAACTTCAGTTCAAAATATCTAATACAAAATAGGCTTTGTCTAGATTGAGAAGAAATTAGAATCGAAGGGAAATGAGGTATACACACACACACACACACACACACACACACACACAATGGAGCTTTACTCAGCCATAAAGAATGAAATTATGGCATTTTCTAGAAAATGGATGGAATTGGAGAACATCATGCTAAATGAAATAAGCTGGATTCAGAAAATCAAGGGTCAAAGGTGTCCTCTCATATGCAGAGCTAGGGAGAGAGGAGAGAGAGAGAGAGAGAGAGAGAGAGAGAGAGAGAGAGAGAGAGAGAGAGAGAGAGAGAGAGAAAGGCATTCCATGAAAATAGAAGGGATATCAGTTGAGTAGAGAAAGGGGGAGGGGATACAGGGCAGGGATGATGGACAGGGTAAGGAAATGGGAGGAATTGTGAAATGAAATTGACTAAGTATGCTATATATGAATATACCACATATATGAATATACCACAGTAAATTTTACCTTTATGTATATATCTCTACAGCACCAATTTAAAAATCAATTTAAATAGAAAGAGGAAGGGGAATGGAGAAGGAAAGGGAAAGACAAAGTACTGGGTACTGAAGTGGAGCAAATTATATTCCATGTGTGTATGATTATGTAAAATGTGCCCTTCTATTATGTATAACTATAATGCAGTAATAGACCATTTAACAAAAAAACTGGGTGAGAGGAAAAAGAGCTAAGAAATACAATCTTAAAAAGACTGTGATGAGAAGCTGAAGATCAAAAGAAAGGAATTTTGCATCATGAATATGAAGACTTGAATCTCAGTTTTGGTTTTACAAATAATTTCCTTCCAGGGCTTGGGGCCATTGTTTCCTTGCTCTAAATCACTTACCTAATCTGCAAGAGGAGGAAATCACCTGCGTTCTGCTCTGATTGTTCACCTGAAGGGGAAAGGGGCCACTTTCTTACTAAGAAATGTCATTAGTAGTGAAGATGATCAGCCTGTCTCTTTCCTCTGACCTCACAGCAGGAGGGACTAAGGATAGCTGAAACTCCCTCATTGTACCTTAGACCAAGCTTTTCTTTTTTCATTGATTCTCTGATCTCTTTGGGATTTTGTAATACCTAAAGTTTGGAGGAGACCAGTGATTCACACTCTTTCTGCAGCCTGCTGACAGATCACACAGTGACCGTGGCTTTGTGGCGACAGGGGCAGTTGTTCAAAGTCAGAACTATTTCAATTTTTCTGTTCTTTTTCAATTTAAGTTTCTTTCCAAAGGGGCCATAAACTATTCTGGTTGAAGCTGTTTCCTTTTATCAAGGATTCTGCAGATGAAAGGCAAGGCAAGCATTAGCCAGGATGACAATAGTATTTGGGTGCTTTCCTATCTTTCTTGCTGCAAAACAACAATAAAATTCTGACCTGAAGACCATCCAATAGGACACATCAGGCTGGCCTACTGGTACCCAATATTTATAATGTCAGACTTCCAACAGAAATATAAAGGGAGTCATACATCCAAGCCACATATGTAATTTTAAATTTACTAGAAACCACATTAATAAGGTAAAAATAGGTAAAGTTCATTATTATACTTCATGCTGTCCAATATATTCATGGTATTACCATTTCAAAATGCAATCAACAAAAATTTTCTGAGATATTTTACATTATATTTTTCCTAAGGCCACAATATCAATTTATATTTTGAACTTGAAGCACATCTCGATTCAGGTTAGTCACCATTCCAAGACTCAATAAACCCATGTGACTGGTAGCCACCACATGGGACAAAACAGCTCTGGGTCTTGGATGCATCTGTTTGTTCAACATATATTTGATTAGCAGGCTTGATAAAGGCTTTCTCTAACAGGAATGAAAAATTAGCAGAGAGTTGAAACATCAATCAAAATTAGCTGCTGCTTTGGAGATGAAAAAGCATGCTATTTATAAAAAGTTTTTTTTTATGATTTCTTACATGTTTTGGGGGAGGTGAAAATAAAATAAAACAGGGGAGACAATGCCCTACAAGGTAATAAGGATAAGTGTGTATGCTAGGAAAGAATATTGCAAATAAAATATTATCTTGGGCTGGGGATGTGGCTCAAATGGTAGCACACTCGCCTGGCATGCGTGCGGCCCGGGTTCAATCCTCAGCACCACATACAAACAAAGATGTTGTGTCCGCCGAAAAGTAAAAAATAAATATTAAAAAATTCTCTCTCTCTCTCTCTCTTTAAAATAAAATAAAATATTATCTTAAATAATTTATAATAGGAAGATAGGAAAATGTTTTCAAAGATCTTTATATATAAATAAAAATCAGCATACACCTAAATACCAAAATGAGAAGAAAAAACCAGTATATACTGTAGACATTCAAAGGACAAAATTCCATCTCTCCATTGTATATTTTAAAGATGGATAAAGTGCATAATTGGAAAAAAGGGAGAAGGGCTTACACTTCAATATGCTACCTGAAGGAGAAATGGCAACATTTATGAATTTTTTTTTTCAAATAACATCCTTTAAAGCTCTACCTTTCAACCCAGCCAGTTAAATTACATACCTTGAGGAGATTACCAGATAAGGACTTAAATAATGATCATAAAAGGATTCTTGCTTTATTTCAATGAGACTATTGAAAATTTGGAAACATGTCAAACAAATATCTACTAATAAGGCAAGAATTAAATATGGTAGACATATTCCCCTATATACACAGATATGTCTAATAGAATATTATGCAGCCATTGAAATTCTAATGTAATATTCTATGTATTGGCATATATGTAATTTATTTATTTATTTATTTATTTTAAAGAGAGAGTGAGAGAGGAGAGAGAGAGAGATAGAGAATTTTTTTAATATTTATTTATTTATTTTTTTAGTTCTCGGCGGACACAACATCTTTGTTGGTATGTGGTGCTGAGGATCGAACCTGGGCTTCACGCATGCCAGGCGAGCGTGCTACCACTTGAGCCACATCCCCAGTCCCATATGTAATTTATTAATTGAAGAAGATTAAGGTTATGGAACAGTACAAACGTGATACCATTCAAAGTGTGCACACAGCAGTATGGATATTTATATGCTGCTTTGTACCCTTTGGAAATAAAACTATCTCAATAAGCATACAATGTTTTAATTAGAGCAAGAAATTAATTTCTCTGTATTTTAGAAAAGGACTATACCCAGAAAAATTGCAAAACAGCAAAAATAGAAGCTGAAAGAAAATGTCATGGGCCATAGTGGCTACAAATATTTTCTTCAAAAAGAGGAATATTATAACTAAGAAGAAAATATAAAATTTTCTCTACTCAACAACACCACACTTTTCTATGACTCATTTATCTTTAAAGTGATTTAGTTCCATGATCTTGATCTTCTTTAACTTGGAATTTAGGAGGAAAAGCCTACATAAAAATAGGGCTATAAAATGATTTTCCTGTTTGACAGGTTTATAGATTACAACCTTCACTGAGACGTGTATGCAAGTTTACCTGCCAAGAATGAACCATGGGAAACTCAGGGGGCAGAACTGAAATGTTGAACTGGGAAATAAAGTAATAGCAAAGCCATTAATACATCAAATCAGCTCAGAGAAAGGTCAACTGAAGATGTGTCACACAAAGAGCAAAACAGAGGCAGGGACTTTCAACAGGGAAAAACAGAATGGGTTATCCATTGGCTCTCTGGGAAAGATCCAATCTTAATGCATGCTCTGGTCTGAATAATGTTTATGCTCCTAAAATTCATATGTTGGAACCTTGTGATTAATCCTGTAGTATTAAGAGATGGGGCCTTCAGGAGGTTGGATTAGACAGCTTTTCAATGTCATAGCAAAATGCCAAGATAATTAACTTACAAAGACTCAAGGTTTATTTGGCTCATACTGCTTATTTTAGTCATTTTTTTTTTTGTCATTGTGAACAAAATACCTGACAAGAAAAACTTAGAGAAGGAGAATTTTATTTTGACTCATGATTTTAGGGGTTCTGTCCATGGTCAGTGGACTCCATAGACAGAGTGAGGCAGAACATCATGATAGAAGGGTTTGGCAGATGAAAGGAGCTCAGAACATGGCAATCAGGAAGCAAAGAGAGGTCTGTTCACCAAGGATCAAATATAAATCCAAAAGGCATGCCCCTAGTGACATACCTCCTCCAGTTACCACCCAGTGAATCCCTACAGTGTATTAATCCAATGATTAGGTCATACCTCTCATAATCTAATCACTTCACTCCTGCACATTCTTGCATTATCTCACACATGATCGTTTGAGGGACACCTCACATCGAAACCATAATGGTACTGGAGGTTCTAGTCCAAGATCAGGCAACCCACTTCTCTGGGCTTCTGGCAAGGGATGGCACATCGTGATGAGAACATGTAATGGTATCAAAATTGATTATCTCATTATCCAGGAAGCAAAGAATAAAAGACAAGAAGGGACTGGACTGGAGTCCTGTGACTTTCATGGGAACACCTCCAATAACCTAAGAACCTTCTAGAAGGCCCACCTTTCAACTGCAACACCCTGGGGATCAAGTCTTCAACATATAGGCCTTTGGAAGATACTTAGCCAAATTATAACAAAGGTGATTAGGGATTAGTAGGGGGTGGAGATCCAGGGAACTTGTTTACTCCATTCCTCAAATGAGTCCATAGCAAGACCCCCCCCCCTCGCTAGGCACAAAATCTACTTGTACCTTCATCTCAGACATCCAAGCTTCCAGATCTCTGAGAAATAAATGCTCTTTATAAGCTACACAATTGCAGGATTTTTTGTTATAGCAGCTATTACAGACTAAGATGTTGCGTTTTTCTTGGTGATGTGGACTGTTCCCCCTCTTGCCCTTCCTTTCCTTTCTCATTTTCTGGAGCCAGCATTAAATCTGGCATCTTGGATTTTAGCCATAGCTTCCCACTAACTCTTAATTTCTCCTTCAGTCCATCCTTGGTACTATTATTCCATGACTCCAAATGGTCAAGTACTCATCAGTCCTTTCTAGTTTACCCAGAGATTATAAATATACAGTCAGCAAATTAGGCCCTATATGTCTGGAATTTTATTGTTGCTATTATTTTGCTTCTAATATTCTTTTAAAAAATAATTTAATTGGTCACATTTGAAATGCAAACTATTTAACATGAAATCTCAGATCTTCTACTTGTGGAAACTCAGAAGTTGAGCATCACTAAATTCACATTCATAAGACATAAAATGTCCTTGAACTGAATGTCAGCTGCCTCTTTTGGGCAAGGTCAGGGTCCTAAATTCATGCCTCTTTCGTTCTTTCCTCCCTGTATGCCCTCTCCCTCAGCTTGCTTCACTGACCTTGGGCTTGGTCTCCACAGGGACAGAATCTGCAAACCTTTCATGGTATCAGTGGGGGCTCTTCCCAATGTAACTAAAGGTTCTTTTCCAAAAGTATTTCCTATTTGACTCCTTCATGTTTGGGCCTATTCTCATGTAGCTCAATGTGCTTTTCTCTTTTCTTCATCCCATAACTTGAAGACAATTCTCGAATTTTATCTATGAAGTTTCTACTCTGTTCACTGAACTTTCCTGATCAGAATCTGCCAACATAAAGTCTCCCTCTTCTAGATTCTGTCACATATTAGCAGAGGTATATTTCATCTGAGAACTATGAATTATCTTGTGTGTTTTTTTCCACTTAACAAGAGCTTTTCCCAATAATTGTGTTTTCCCCGGAAAATAGAATATAATTTTGAAAATTTTTGTTAATTGATCCATATGCAATCTGGGCAATTCGCGTCTGCTTTTCTTATCTGAACTAGTTTCAGATAAACATCATGCATGAATCAGAGCAGTTAGATCTGGAAAGCAAGATCTTGGTACTGAACAGGTGGTTTTTAGGATGTCACTCTAGTGACATCCATTGAACAGATTTTTCATGATGCAGGAAGGATTGCTTTTGATAATTTGCAGAGCTCTTTGCAAATAAATTAATTGCTATGATGATTTAAAAAGAGCTTTGATTATTTACATTCCCCATGAACCTGTAAAAGAGCACTGAATTCCTAGTCAACTCATGATCTTGTGTTTTCTAGCATCCTCACTTGTTAAAGAGAATTTTTCATGATTTGTGCTTTCAATAGAAAACAAAAAGCTCTTTTGTTAAGAAGCAGATATCATTTTTATCTTGTACACACGAATCATCAGTGAGGCCCTTAGCAGTCCTGATTTGTATTTCAATGATTATGTTATCCATTGATTTTTTTCACTACTTGTACTCAATTCATGCATTTCATAACGGTTTTTTAAAACAAATAATGTGTCTTCTGCTAGGCTTTGAATGCTGGTAAACTAAAACCTAAGGTTAAGATAGATCAGTCATGATCATTAGAAGACAACCCTGGGGCTAAAATTAACCCTAAGTTTACTCAGTGCACTCCACTGCAGTGTTGGAAGGACAACAGTCTTCATTTTAGACCCTAGATGTTATTATGCCAATCACAACAAATTCATCCAGGAATTTTAAGAATTGTCATATTTACATAAGATCCAGGAAGACTCTATTCTAGAGTTAGCAAACTGTAGCATGTGGTTCAAGTGAAATTTTGTTGGTACTCAGCCATAACCACCTAGTTATGTATTTTCTAGTTTCTTTCCCATGGGAAAGTACTTGACTAGTTGTGAAAGAGATCACATGGCTGCCAAGCCTACAATAGTATGTGGCTCTTTAAAGAAAATTATGTGTGCCTGTGCTCTTGGCTAAAACGAATGAATTGCAGATAATACCAAAGGCAGATAATCTCCTTTACAGAACATCAAGACCCAACTGACGAAGATAAACAGACAAAAAAAATAAGTGAACAATGAATGTGCCCCTTTGATGTTGTGGCAGGATTCACTTGGGGTACTCAGGGCCAGAGTAGTGATACTGACGGTTACGGATAACAAGTTCTGCTTTCCTCACATGTTGAAGTAGAACATTAGAGAAGCACGCTGAGGCAAGCATATAAAGCAGGGTTTATTTCAAAAGAGGTAACAGACTTCTCCCAGGAGGGAGAAGGGGGCCATAGCTGGTATCCTGATATCCCAAGAAGGGAGGTGTTCTGCCTTTTTATATGTCCTGGGCTTCCTTTCTTCTCCTGCTCTCTTCCCCTTTCCCCTCTCTTTCCTAGATGCAGGAGATGCTCAGTTTGGATGGCCAAAAGGTGAGAAGCAGATGGACAGGGGGAATGGCCAAATGGAGCAGCCCAGGGCACATTGATTAAAACTTTTGTAACTCCCTGCAGGGAGGGACAATTCCTGGGACAGGTTATTTTAGCAACAGGTTGGAACCTGGGCAGGTTATTTTGATAAGGGTGGAGGAAGGGCTCTGAAGGCATTTCTGCCCCTCAGGAGGCAGTCTCCAACTTCTCAGACTCAAATTGCCCTCTTTGATCTGACCTGACTTGATTTACCTATCTATTCTGTGTTAATTCTGGCCTCAGTAAGTGAGTCTGGACTTTCCAAGGTCACAGACATGGAAATTAAAGACAGGAACTTGAATTTTCTTGGAAGGGTCTCCTAGCCTCTAGGCTAACCTTGGAGAGTTGTTCCTTTTGCAATTCAAGGTGAAGCAACCTGTTTTATCTACCTGTGTTTGGCTCCTTATAAAGGACACACAGCTGTCTGAGGAATTGATGAGTCACAGGAATTCAATGTCTGTGCCGAGCTGTGGCCACTCATCACTCACTGCAGACCATGTGTAGCTTCTGTTTCTGTCTCAGTCACTGAGCTGCCAGTGAGGGTGCCGTGAGCAAAGGCTGACAGCCGGCTGACCTTTAGTTAATTGAACAACAGATTTCTGCAGCTTTCAGAAGCAGCAGGGAAAGGAAATGGAAGTGCCATATCACACCAATAAACATTTTCTAATTTAACCATCAAGTTAGTTATGTGTGTGATTATGAGACATTGGCAGGGGCAGGGGAGATAAAAGGAAAATATATAGTCAACTTTCAATGAAAGCCGCTTTAAAATGTACATGAATCTCAGTGAGGCACAAGACAAAACCAGGGCTTTGAGAACTGACAAGCAGGCATGATGTCAACTTTGGAAGTGTCGCCATATTATCATGTAAATTTAAATTAGTGTAGTACCTCATGCCAAGCAGGTATTTCATATGAAGAATTATGATGACAGTTTTGAAGATGTCAAAAAAGATGCTCTCCAGTGAAGCTCCCACCATAGCAGAACTTGATCTCAGATTTAGCTGATATTAATTTTGTATTACATAGGAATGAGGCCAGAACCTGAACACGGCTGTTGACAGTGTAAATGTTGTACTCTCTGGTGACATTTTCTAAAGCTCTTTCCAACACTACTTATCAATGTGTGTTTTAAATGATTTCTCTTGGATGGTTAGTTGCTCCTTTTGTGGCTAAATCTGAAGCGACCAATTTTATCTTCCCATGTTTGGTTTCCTATAAACCCCATACACCTGTCTGAGGAATTAATGAGTCACAAATGCGTTGCTTTTCCATGGTGAAATTCTGTGTAACAAACATGTCAAAATCCTATTATGGGTAGAGCCTTGTGTGATGATTAAGGTAGAACTGAGAAAGCCCTGATTCCTACACTAAAAGTGCTCAAAGTCCAGTCAGAGAAGAAAAAAAAAAAAACCTTTTCACCTTGAACTCAATTTTTAATTTTTATTATCTTTTGCTGAGAGCCATAGCCAAGTAGGAATGACGCATGGCAATTTCTTTGTCAGCCTACCCAATGTTGCTTAGAGGGAGGACTCGCCATTGTGGAAATGGGCTTGCCTTGGACCCAGGTCATTTGCAGTGACGTCGCATGAATGTTTGAGAAAGGTGACCTTGCTCAAGGACCAGGGTGGATCTGGGTTTAGGGAGGATCCTGTTGGATTAGGGTGGGTCCAGGTTTAGGGTGTATCCTGCTGGGAATAGGGAGTATCCTGCTGCCTCAGGCACCCGCCCACTCCTTGAGTTCCCATTGAGTTCTCGCGGGATTCAGAGAGTATTTGGGGATGCAGATCCCAGTGGAGTAGTAGGATTTTCCCCAGAACGTGGGTGTAGAGTGCTGGTGAGAGTTGGGGAATAAAGAATTGCTGTTTGAATCTACAAGGCTGTGAGTGGCTCGTGATTTTGTGCCCAGCCAGACTGGGAAATCTTTTTTAAAATTTCTACTCTTAATATTTGCATTAACAAGGGCTTCTGAGTGGCTAGAAACAGAGGAAGCCGTCAAGATGGCAAACGGAACTAGGTCAAAATGCTAGGATGATTTATCTTAAATGATTCTTGTTGCTTTAGAATTTCCTGAGATAACCATTATGGAATAAATTTCTCCAGGCTCACATGTAGGCCCCAGAAAAACAGAATCTTTAGCGACGTAACCTGGGACTCTGCATTTTAACAAACTCTCCAGGGGATCTTTGAACACATTCAAGTATGAGAACCATGTCCTCTCACTCCTAAATACAAATCCGTGGGTCATGATGGGTGTGTTCTTCATATCTTTACAAAAAACATTTACCAAGTATTTCAGAGTCAGCTGATGGGGAGTAAGGTGGTAAAATGAAGATTCCTGGGCCCTTCTTTTCAGAGTCTAACTCTGTAGCTTGAGGGTGGGGCTTTCAACACAAATTCAGTTTCCCAAACACACCTTGAAAAATATTGCAAAATATGTAACTCCTGAGCATGCCTATTGTTTCTACACCTTAACATCTCTAATTCTTTCATCTGCTTTCTCTCCTTACAATCACAGCATTGGGCTCCCTGTATCTCCCACTAGAATTTCAAAAAGAGCCTGCTAATTGGTCTCCCTGTCTCCAGTCTTAGGTGTCTCCTCCAGTTTTTAAAAAGGTTATAAAACTGGAGGGATTCAAATACACACAATAAAGCATGCTTCTTTCTTGCTTTCTTTCTATCTGTAATTCCCTATCCCTTTAGGGTAAAGGCCCTATCTTTGTCTGGTATCTAAGGCCTTTCACGAGCTTATCCCTGTTTTCCACTTCGACTCTACCTATTCAATAATTGCATCTTTTCATCCTCTGCTCCAGGCAAAGTGAAGACAGAGTCCCAAGCATCTCTCTCATATTCAGTGTTCCTGTCCTCTCAGTACATCAGTGTGCAGTTATATATTAATATGATGATACGGCAAGGGCCAGTCCCCACACTGCACCGTAAGTCTCAAGTGAGTGACAGCAGGGCCACATTCACTTACTGACACAGAATCTGGCCATATATGTGTCAACTTTTTATAACATAAAATGACACATAAGGCTCTGGGTGTATGTAGCCCAGTGATACAGTGCTTTCCCAGCAGGCATGAGGCTCTGGATTTCATCCCCAGCACTGACAACAAATAAAAACTAAATTAAATTGAAATTAAAATGTAGCACAGTGTCAAGGCTCCATGACCAAGAATGTTAATTTTCTTGCTCTAGATGATTTTCTTTCCCTTTATTCCTTTGCTTAGCCCCAGTTATTCAAGTACCAGTTCCAGAGTTCTAAGCATGCCTATTCCTTACTTGCTATTTAAAAGAAACTTCACAGCCATATAATATCCCTTGTGAGACTAAAGCAAAGTCTACTGTTTCCTCCTACTGCGCTCTTTACATACATCTCCAGTTGTACCTATCGCATTAAATTTCAATTGTTGGCTGGCAGATTTGCCTCTGCTATAACACAATGGGACACCAGGGAGCAAGAGCTGTATGTACTTCATTAAATCTGAATTCCCAGTATGTCACATAGAATAGTTGCCCAAGATATGTTGGTGAATGAATGATGGTATAAAGGAACAAGACAGTGAATTAACAGGTGAATGAACCAAAGAGTGAATCAGTCATCCCAGGATGGAGCAGAGAACTTTTGTGCTCCATTGGAAGTCAAAATTTCAGACATTTAGTCAAACTGGCAAACTTGGCCAGCATTTGGATTACTCACATAGAGATCACTGGTGCTATCCAGCAGCTTAAGTAGGACTAGGAGCACAGGTGGAGGATGGCTGGAAATTATCATCTTGGAGTCAGAGTCTTCTCTAAACAGACTAAAACATGCCACAGATTTCCTAATAGATTTTCAATCACCTGTCAATGTCTATAGGAAATGTTCAACCTGTCAGTCAAAACGACTGAATACCAAGATCAAATGATCTTTTATCCGTTTTCTCTGTGATTGCTTTCATTTTGTTTTGTTCCCTTCCGAACTTTCAGTGCCTAATCTCATTCTGATTTCACACACACACATACAGTATTCTCAAGATGATGGGTGCCTGATGAGTACTTGTGAGACTCGTTTCGTCACCTAGAATATGAGACAATACTTCTATACTATAAGGATGTGAGGATTTTATGAAAAAAATATATAGATTACAAAAATCCAGTCACTTTCCCTACATGCCTCACTCAGGGTAGTCACAGACTGGATGTCACTGTGGACATGGTATCCCTCAGAAGGGGTTTTGATGGTGGATGCTGTGCCTTAGGATCAAAGTCAAAGCTGGGGAGATCTTCCTTCTCTGAAACTGGAGTCCACATACTCCATGAATCTAGGTCTCCCAGATACCAGTTCCTTGCTCTTATTTTACCCGACCATGCCAGCCTCACGCTCCAGTTTCCTGTCACCTGATGCTGCCTCTTGATCTGGATGTCTCTCTGATCCATATCTGTCACTAATGAATATTTTTTTTAAAAAAAATGAATAAATGCTTGATGCAACCATGGGCATCTTTATTCCTTCCTCCATTATCCACTACCAGCCTGTTATTCCCACCCTGCTCTCTGGATGCTCTGTCCCCAAGATAGAGACAAATTGTATTAGAAGGAAATGTTCAAAACAATCCTAGGACCCGGAAGGAGGTAATAAGATTTGTCTTTGGTCTTGTTCCCTTTCTTTCTCTTTAAGCAGGAAGCAAAAAGAAATTCTACCAACTCCCCAGTAAAGAGTACTAGATTCTCTGATTCCCAAGGTTGCTGTTGATTTTTCTCTTAGGAAGAAGAGGCATTTCAAGTTAGAGTAACAGAAGATCACTTTCTTCCTTCGTAAAGAAGAATCACATGGGTTGCTAAATGTTAGCATGCAAGCCACTTCAGCCCTTGGTCAGACCCAAGGACAGGTTCAGGAGAATATAGATTAAAATGAAGATTTCAAAAAACCACCCAGTCTCCACATAACAAGAAATATTTTGCCAAGGATAGCATAGTAACTGGGAGAAATAGTGGCATTATATTAAAAAGACCATGTGTTTCCAACCACTTCCTAGGGAGGTTGGGAGAATTTAGCAAAGGCAAAATTAGAGCTGAGTCAGCTGATCCTCAGTCTGCAATAGACTAGGTTTTGACAGCCCTGGACAACCTAGAAAGAACTTCCCGGGGCTTCTCACTCCCTCTCTTATCCTTCCTTCCACACTGAGTTCTGGTTCTGCTGAGGCCTGGGGACACCAGTCATGTCATGCTTGTCTACGTGAATGTGGGGACAAGGCTGAGGGAAATTCCTTTCAGGGAAGTGGCATTCTCTGAAGCAGTTTTACTAAGGAATCCTCAACTAGGAGACAGGAAAATTTTGATTCATCTTCTGGTTCTGCCTCCAATGGATCAGATGACTGAAGGCCCTTGGATTAGTATAATTGGCATTGAAATTACCTGGAGAAGTTTGTTTGTTTGTTTTTTAATATACCAGTAAACAGCCACACATCAAATACATTAAATTTGAATCCTGGAGATAAAGCTGAAGCATCAGAATTTTTAAATTTTTAGACTTCACAGGTCTAGGAAGGCTTGAGAATCACTTGGGTAGATCATCAGACTTCAAACCTTGGATTGTTTGACAGTCAATTGAGGAACGTGATGAAAATTGCATACACTAAGATCCTAGACTGTTTCAAGAACTGAATAGCAAAGAACTTACATTTGAAATATGTTTATGGACAACAAAACCTAAAATATTTGACTAGAGAGTCTTTGAAGATACTTTCACCTTTCAAAAATTATAATTTTATGGATTCTTTAACTGGGATGAGCTCACGGTGAAGGTAGAGAAATTGAAATGTCAGTGGCTAAGATTTTATTTAACCTCAGAGCAACAACACTGGTTCTGTAGTGTAAAATGGAGCAGAACTGAGAACCAGCAAGAAGAGTGTGTGTGTGTGTGTGTGTGTGTGTGTGTGTGTGTTTCTATGTGCTAGAGTTGGCATAGTGGATAAAAAATGATACTCTGTGATATATGTACACAATAAACCATTACTCAACAACAAGAAGAGAATGAAATCCTGTCATGGTAGCAATATGGATGGAACTGAAGGATGTTAGGCTAAGTGAATAAATAAATCAGGCACAGAAAGACAAATATTATACACTCCTCGGTGGAAGCTAAAGCAGTTGTTCTGATAGAAACGGAGAAGAGAATAGTAGTTACCAGAGCCAGGGGAGAGAGGATTGTTAATGGGTACAGGGATACAAGCAGGCTCGAGAAATAACTTCTCATGTTCTGTAGCACAATAGGATAACTATGTGTTTCAAAATAGCTAGTAGAAAAAATGATAATATGTATGAGGTGATGGACATATCAACCACCCTAAGGTGATCATTACATATAATATATATGTATTGAAATATTACACTATATTTCCTAAATATATACAATTACAATGTGTTATTTTAAAAAAGAAAAATTCAAATTAAATTTTAAAGTTCTCAATCCAGATTACCTGATTTTGATCTGGGCTTTCAATTTAACAGTAGGAGAATTTAAAATTTTTATCCAAGTCTCATTTCTATAATCTACTAAGAGGGATAATAATAGCAGAGACACTTTGACAATATAGGGAAATGAAGGTAAAGAAATTATCACAATGGCAGTGTTTGGCACAAGGTAAGCACATGATGAACAGAACTCACCAATCAGTGTCATTCATAGTCCTAGGTACACCAGGTAAACTAGGTTTTCTCCTCTTATACACTTTTAGTTGGCCATGGAAGATATAAGCTAAAGCCCCACCTCTTCCATGAACCACCATTACTGGCTCCATTATTCAATCATCTCTCCCCACCTGTGACCTTCTGAGGTATCAATGACAAGAGGGTACAGTGGGCTTTCAACATGAAGTTTTATGTTTCCTTGTGTGCATTGCTTCCGGTATGCACAGTGGATATGCATCTTTAGTGGATTATATACTTCTGACAACTCTAACTGGATGTGAGAGGAGAGAAAGGAGAAAGAGAAGGAAGATGGTTGGATATAACAAGAGGTGACCTGCTTTGCTCAAAACAACTATTGCATCTTCCTTCCCTGCATCAAATTACCCTTTGAGAAAACAGCCTTCCTCCAATCTTAAGCTAGCTCCAGGGATAGAATGAAACTCAGGCTGAGCTAATTAGCAAATGCCATTCCCCTGTAGCAATGATGTGGGGGGAATGGGCACATATTCTAAATAGACCCAGAATAATCCCAACACTCATGCAAAAAATGATGAGAAAGAAGTGACCCATTTCTACTGGAGATCCCAATCTGATAGGGTGTAGGACTACAGTTACTAGTCCGAATAGCACCATGGGACCAGGGTCTGACTAACCACAGGCCATCAGACAAAAATGTATGACTGCTTTGAGGTACGGTGGAGACAAGTCTCCAGACAAAATGTAGGACGTTAGATCAGCATAATCCAATTTTGTCATCACCTCTCATATGTCCCAATAAAGAAATTAAGAAAGGCAGTAACATTTTCTGGATTCCTGTGATGTGCAAGGATTTATGTGACTCCTTTACTGATATTACCTCATTAAACACTAGCAAGAACTCTAGTATATATCACGGCATTCTCATTTCTTTTTCACAGAAGAAAAAAACTGTGACTCAGATCATTCAGAAGGCTTTCCTAAGGAGATGACTTAGAAAATGGCAGGGTAAAATCTGCTTCTCTATAAAAGCAACAGGACATTGACAAAACTGTCAAAGCTATAATTTCAGAACTCTGAAAATTAGCTAATGGCTTGCAATCTGAAAAGTGTTTATTCAAGTAAATGGCTGATCTGGTAAGAACAGAGGCTTTATGGCATTTCAACATGCACTGATCTCAGTCTCATCTCCGCAGCAACATGTTCACCTGGAAAACCAACTTACAACTGTAGCATCTGTGAAAAAACGGTGGCTCAGCAGAGACCAAACAGACCTAGAGATCCCTAAAATTTCATCACCAGAAAACTGCTAGTATTCTAGTATGGAAATACTCTATTCTCAAGGCTTATGTTTATTTGATGTGATGCTGAATTCTCTTTGTATTAAGAGCCACATACACACAGGGACTTGTTTATAACAATCAGTGACAATGTTTACTATTGTCAATGTCTGGGATCACCTTACCAGGGTGGCTTACAAGAGACAGACCAAAAAATCTTGAAAATAAAACTGGGTAAGATGTTCTGATATATCCTGTGAATCTATGAGTGCTAGGGTTTAGATACAAGGTATTCCCTGAAAGCTTATATATGAGGCAATGCAAGAAGGTTTATAGGAGAAATGATTGTGTTATGAGAGCCTTAATCAGGTCATGGACTAATCCCTGATGGGATCAACCGATTGGTAACTGAGGGTGAGTGGATGTGGCTGGATTAGGTGGGTCATTAGGGGCATGCCTTTGATGTATATATTTTGTATTTGGTAAGTAGAGTCTCTCTCTCTCTCTCTCTCTCTCTCTCTCTCTCTCTCCTACCTGATCATCATGTGAGCTGTTTCCTTCAGCCACATTCTTCTGCCATGATATTCTGACTCACCTTGAGCCCCTAGGAATGGAGTCTGCTGTCTATGGATTGAGACTTCTGACACTGTGAGCCCTCAAATAAACTTTTCCTCCTCTATATTTGTTCTGGTCAGTCTTTTAATCACAGCAGCAAAACATCTAAATAAAATGATGAGATTGTGCACAAGCACAAGGATGGTAGCATGCCATGGACAGATCTGAGAAAGATGTGTGCCTGATTTTAAGACCCTCTGCAAGCAGGAAGTGAATGCTAAGATAGAGCTATAGATTGCCTGCTCAAGAGTTGAAGGTAGACTCCAGCAGACAGCCACAGAGATAAATTGGTTCGGGCCATTTAAAGAAATAACTGTTTACTAAACTATCCAAGCAGAACTCTCAGCAACCACACATAATAAAGAGCACATGATATTAAAGACTCAACCCAGGACAATCACTAAAGAGTAAGCAATCACAGTCCCAAACCCTGAGAAGCTACACAGTCTGGTTTCCAGAGTTGACATATTATTTAAAATGTTTCATTCAACACAGAGACAAATGAAGATTTAAGAAAATGTAGCCTATATACAGGAATTTAAATATCAGTCAATAAAAAGTCATCCCTCAGGCAGCCCAGAATTACAAGACAAAGACTTTAGTCAGCTCTTTTAAATATGTTCACAGAGCAAAATTAAATAATGCATAAAGATCTAAAGAAAAGTATAAGAATGATATCCAACTAAGTAAAGAATGTCAATATCTCAATAAAGAGATTAGTATAAACAAAAATTCTGGAATTGAAAAGTAAACCAGGCACAGTGGCACATTCCTATAATCTCAGTGACTTTAGACCTTACCGCATAAGGATCAGAAGTTCAAGGCCAGCATCAACAACTTGGTAAGAACCGATCTCAAAAAAAAAAAAAAAGAAAGAAAGAAAGAAAGAAACAAATAAAAGGACTGAAGATGTATCCCAACAGTAACATACTCCTGGGTTCAATCCCCAGTGCTAAAAGAAGAGAAAAATTTTAAACCATAAATAATTAAGAAATCTGGCTGGGGTTGTGGCTCAATAGTAAAGGGATTACCTAGCAAATGTGAGACACTGGGTTTGATTCTCAGACACTGGGTTTTATTCTCAGTACTACAAATAAATAAATGAATAAAATAAAGGTCCATCAACATCTAAAAAACATTTTTTAAAAATTAGGGAATCAATAAAAAATATTACTTCTAGTAATTATGTTCAGCAAGGTTTCAGAATACAAAAGCAATATAGAAAATAATTGTATTTCTATGTGATACTTATGAATTTTCTGAAGTGAAACTTGGAATTCAATTCTATTTACAATGGAATTCAAAAATGCAGTATTTAGGAATATATTTTAAAAAGAAGTGTAAGAGTTTACATTATAACTAAGAAAAATTTTAGATGACCTGAATAAGTTAGAAGACATCTCATGTTCATGGAGTATGAAACTAAATATGGTTAAGATGGCCATCTGCCCCAGTTCACCTACAGATTAAATTAATTCTTATCAAAATTATATATTTTTTTGTATGGAGACATAGAAGAAATAATTGAAAATGTGACTTTAAAATATATACAGAAATGACCCTCTAGAAGCTAACACAAACTTAAAAAAGATGGCCAAGGTAGATCACCTTTATAGTAAGTTTCTCATTCTGAAACTTCCTATAAATGAACAGTACTCAAGAGGGTATGATAGTGGCATAAGATGTGACACAAAAGGTCCAAAGAACAGAATTTAGATTTTAGAAATAAACCCTGAAATGTAATCGATTGATTTTTTTTTTTTTTTTGGCAGGGGGCAGTTACTGGGGATTGATCTCAAGGGTACTCAACCACTGAGCCACATCTCCAGCACTATTTTGTATTTTATTTAGAGACAGGGTTTCACTGAGTTGCTAAGTGCCTCGATTTTGCTGAGGCTGGCTTTTAAACTTGCCATCCTCCTGCCTCAGCCTCCCCAGCCACTGGGATTAGAAGCTTGCACCACTGCACGCAGCTGATTGGTTGATTTTGACAAGAGCGCCAAGACAACTCAATGGTTAAAAAAGCAGACATTTTACAAATGATGCTTGCACAATTAAATAACCACATGCCAATGATAATCTTATCCCATTCACAAAAACTAACTTAAATCATAGACAAAAATGTAAGCACTAAAATTATAAAACTGTTAAATGAAAATGCAGGGGTAAATATTCATATATCAGATTACATTAGATTAGGCAATGATTCTTAGATAAAACTGCAACAGCATGAGCAAGAAAAGTAATGATAGTTAATATGAACTTTACCAAAAATAGAAAAAAAACATAACATTTTGCTTCAAAGGATACCACTAAAAAACTGAAAAGATAATGCACAGATGAGAAAAATATTTTCTATTTTTTTCGAAAAAGTTCAGGGAGGAACTTTTATCTAAAACATATAACAAACTCTTTTAACAACAACAACAACAAAACCAACTCCAATTAAAAATGGGGCAAGGATTTCAATAGACATTTCTCCAAGAAGTTATACAATGGCCAGAAAACACAAAACAAGATGCTCAATGCCATTAGTTACTAGGGAAATCCAATCAAAGCCACAGTGAAATGCCACTTCACAATTGCTGGAAAGTCTAGAATATAAAGAATGCACTGGAAAAATAGCAAGTCAGTGTGAAGATTTTTAAAGAGTTGGAGTGCTCACATATTGCTGGAGGGCATCAAAAATGGTGCGGCCACTATGTATAATAGTTTTCCATACCTCAAAAAATTAAACATGGAGTTACTATATGACCCAGCAATTCCATTCCTAGGTATGCCCAAGAGGATTGAAAATATATCCACATGAAAAAAAAATTTATTCATGTTGGTATCAGTCATACACATAATGGTCAAAAGTAGAAACAAGTCAAATACCCATTAGTTTAGTAATAAAAAATATTTGAAAGAATCCAGATGCTTAAAGCCACATATTTTGTGAATCCACAAATATGAAGTGTCCGGAATAAACCAAATCTGACCCACCACAGTTTCCAAGGGCAGGAGTGGTGGAGGGGAAGTATAGATTTACTACAAGTGACTGGGTACTGTTTTTGTGGTGATGAAAATCCTCTGTAAATAGATGTTGGTGATTGATACACATTCTCTGAGTATTTGGAAGACTACCAGATTGTGATTTTATAAAGGTCCACTTTATAGTCCCCAAATTATATTTTCATTAAGCCGTTTTTAAAGGAATTTTAGACATTTTCAAATACATACAACTGATAGTGAAAAATTAACTTTGCATTTGAGATATGCTATGTGACTCTAAATTCTGTGATTTTTATGTTACAGTTCTTCCTGGATTTAATGATGCCTCTGAGACTGCCGGTATGATCAAGTACTTAGAGTGTGGTGGCGCTACACTCTGCTCTCTGCCACTGTGCGCTTCTGAAGATTGTGGTGCTTAGTGGAAGACAGGAGCCTGGGAGATTATAAAAGATGTTCAGAAAGTCCAGGCCACAGCTAGAAAGAAAGAAGGGTGGCTGTGGGGAAGGAAACGGCTTACTCAAGGGGACACTCCACCTCTGAAAAGTCAAGAAACCTTGGAACAGAGGTCACCATCAACCTTGGTTTTGAAAATGAAAGCGGAGAAAATCAGGAGAGAGCAATGAGATGCCCTTATTCAAGCAACGAAGGTCAAGTCGTGTTCTCACGCTACCTGATGACAGGAGAGGGTGGGAAAATGTAGTTTTAGGCGGAAGCCAGGTGACTAGGGGCACAGTACCTCGGCATTTCTTGGTTGCACTCTTGAATTACAGCTTTTTAATTAAAAAGAAAAAAAAAAGGAGCAAGAACATTACCCATTGTTGATTTTTTTTAAAGGCAGGTGAGAAGTTTGACAGCTCAGGGTAGAAAGAATAAAAAGGGCAGGGAGCTAGTAATTACTGCTATCCCAAGATAAAGGCACGAGCATGTGCACACAGGCTTCCGTGTTCGCCCTTCTCTGGTTTTCGGTACATAATTTAATTTCTTTCTTCCTGCCAACAGTGGTAGCTCTCTCCTGTGACCCTGGCAAAGGAAAGTTGTGAAACAGAAAAGACATCAGAGTTCACTGTGGGGTGGAAATTTACCAAGTGCATAGATTTAGTTTCTAAGGTTAAAAAAAAAAAAAAAGACTTATTTCCACCCAAAGGAGTAGATATTTGTATTGAGGAGCATAGACTTATTTCTTTTCCCTGAAGCCCACATTCTTCCTCTGTTCTCCATGTTCTACCCACACAGCCAAATGATGTCTATCAGCACCTTTTTTTTCTTTTGTCTTTTTTACATAAATGAGATGCCAGTATTCAGAGGTTCTGCCGGTAGAGTTACACACTGAACATGGTCCCGGACCACAAAAGAAAAGACGGGAAAAGATCCAAGGAGAGAATGGACAAAGAGCAGGAAACTTCACACAATTTTCTCACATGCCGTACCAGAAGACACTGAAGGAATTGGTCAGCTCTTGAGTCTATTTACAGATTGGAACTAGAGTTATATTTCTACTACTTAGTATCTGTGTGATCTTAAGAGAGTTTCTGAAACTCTCTGAAGCTCAGTTTTCTCAAATATAAAGTAAGTATAACAGGAATTCACTTTTTTTTTAATTTGTGAAAATTAGAGATACTATATATTAAAGCCCTGAAAGATTCAAGAACATATAAACATTTGATACACAAATAAACCAGTGTCATTGTCCTACTAATCCAGTGATATTTACACTTACAAAAATATAGGTAATGGAATTGGTTGTATGAAGATGGAAAAGATAAGGTAGGTTAGACTGGTTAAGAGACAATGGGAGAGAATGTGAATGGCCCAGAGACCCCTCATGGAATCATAAGGACCCTATTCAACGTAGTTCCTAACTATTTCCTCCACACATCCTAACTTCTAGTCTCCTCTCCTCTTCCCATTGAGAAACTCAGGAATGGGAGGAAGAAAGCAATGTTCCCAAGGTTATACAGCTTGTTCACTGCCCAAGCCATTAACACACCTCCTTCTTCATTAATACACTCCCTACCCACAAGGCTTCCTCAATCCATTTCCCATTATGGTATGGTTATCAGTGGCAGAAAAGTAGTAGATTAGAAGAGAAACTAGATTGTTGGCACTAGGTACTCAGAACCTAGGAATACCTAGCAATACCTAGTAAGGAAGGAGAAGAAAACTAAAAAGACAAAAAATAAATTAATCTATATTGCCAGAGGGAGAAATTTAGCTTCAAGACAAACAACTACTCATTTGTGCCAAGAACAAGAACATGTGTCTCCAAGCGGAATTCAAAAGCTGTGCAACTCCCATGAGTTACTCCCATGGAGGTATCCAGGGGAGTCTAGAATGTTTTGTACAAGGACATATGTCCCACATGGATGAAATGAAACAATTGGACATTTACTGGATAAGCTTAAACAATTAGAAAAGTTCACTTTTTATCCAACATGACATACCTCAATGATGTTAATTTATTGGTGAGCTTTTTCTATTAGTGGGAGTACATTTATTAGTAGGTTTCCATCAACTAATCCCCATTGTTCTAGAACAGTGCAAACTGCAGAACATGTATACCTAGGAGAAGGGGAAAAAAGTAATGGATGTTTAAGGACTATGAAGGAAAAAAATTAAGGTGACCAAAGTCTTTCATTGTTTCTCACAAATGCTGGGTTCATACATATTTGTGGTATGTGGTCGTATTAATCCTTTAGTATCTTTCAATATCTAGCTAAACACCTCATCCACGACTTTCTCCAGCTTCTCTTGCTCACACAGACCTATCTTCCTCTATTCAGTTTGTGTAGCAGATGTAGAAAAGTGCTTTTTCTTTTCTTTTTTGCACTGGAGATTGAACTCAAGGGTAAAAGTGCCTTTTATCACTTCTTACATTATCTGTTTTGCACTGTATTAAAATTGTAGAGCGCTTATTAAAAACTCATGTGCATGTATCTGACATATCCAACTAAACCAAAGATCATTTCCATGCAGATTGGATGTTTGGTATTTAATTTCACAAGTTAGAAAACAATAGTAAATTAGTCATCAGTAAATAAATAAATGAGGACTGAATTAATTTCATACCTTTCACTTTCTTGGCTTGTTCTGAGGTTTCTTCATCATGTATTGGGAAAAAGATGCAACTGAAAATAAGTGCTGAATTCTTGACCAAATCAGCTACTGATTCAGTCTTGAGCAGATCCTATCACACCAGTTAAATCAATAGGCTGCATTAGGATCTCGAAGACCACTTCCACTTATGACAATATTTTATTTTCAACATGATGGGAACTAAAGAGAAATGACCAATAATTTCCTGGCCAGAGAGAAAACAGTCTCAGTTTGTTGGTTTTACTCAGAGTTTGGTGATTCTCAAACCTTTTAACACTTCAGAATCATCCAGGAAATTTCCAATGATACTTAAATATGTTTTGGAGCTTACACTGTACTTACTCCCCATGATTTCCACATTTTGCAATCTACAAGGGTTACCTACTTCTTGACATTTTTCTTATACTTAGAGATCAGCACACAAACATCTGCAGCAAAGAGCTCTGTTATAGAGCAACACAATACAATAGACACTAGTATGGCCCTATGTATAAACGTGGCTGTATAACCAATGTGATCCTGCAATCTGTACACGTGGAAAAATAAGATTAAGATTACGTACCCCATTTGAATCAAATGTATGATATGTCAAGATCATTGTAATGTTTTGAGCAACTAATAAAAAAATTTTAAAAAAGAGCTCTGTTATAAAACAATACCTGTGGATATCATATAGTAGATAAAACCCTGAAATTTGGTTGCAGAGAGATTTGATACAACAAGCAACACTTGCCAGGAAACAGCTGAAAAAAATAATAGAGGACTCATCATATAAGAGATTAAAACCCATTATAAAGTCTCAAGAATTAAATTATATTGACACATGGATAGAGGCCACTAGAGTAACCCCTGAACATTGGAAAGTTTAGGATAAAGTTTCCATTTCTAATAAGAGTTTCAAGTTGCAGTCTAAAATGATGTTGAGGGAAACAAATATCTTTTGGAAACAAAATCTTATTTTATATCATACATGAAGTAAAACTCCTGATGGACTAAAAAAAAAATCACAATGTAAGGGGTATATGCAAAGCAATCTGTCATAAATATTGAAACAAAATTACATGCAGTATATTTAAAACCAGAGGGTATAGAAAGCCTTTGTAATAAAGACTCAAAGTACAGAATCCATACATTACAGTCTTTCAAGCTTTAATGAAATTTTTTATCAACACAGAAGGAGGTAGAGGGGGTGGAATGAAGAACAGGAAAAGGGAGGAACAATCAGAAAAGCAAATCAAAAGGCAATCAGAAAATTATGGCATTTGTCAGTAAATGGTTGGAGTTGGAGAATATCATGCTAAGTGAAACAAGCCAATCCCACAAAACCAAAGTCTAAATGTTTTCTCTAATATGTGGATGCTAATTCACAATAAGAGGGGGAATTAGGGAAGAATAGCATTACTTAGATTAGGTAGAGGGAAGCAGTGAGAGGGAAGGGGAAGGGAAGTGGGGATAGGAAAGATAATAGAATGAAACAGACATTATTACTGTATGTACATGTGTGACTACATGACCAATATGACTCTGCAATGTGTACACTCAGAAAAATGAGAAATTATACCCCATCTATGTATTATATATCAAATCGCATAAATGCATTCTACTGTCATGTATAACTAATTAAAACAATTTTTTTAAAAAAAGGGAAATCAGAAAATTAACAAAGGCTATCAGAAAACAAAATTAAAAAGACAAAGAATACAATAGGGAAAATGAGGACAGGACATGGACAGAGTAAAATAAAGGCAATGTCTCTATGTAAAACAGACATTCAACCTTTCTTTACAGAGAAACTCAAACTAAGACAGCAAGAAGGAGCTTTGGTGCCAGAGGAGGAGAGGAGTGTGTTGATTAGCACTCCTACAAATATCAGTTAAAACATCAAATGTCATGCAAAATACAGAAGGCCTGTCAGAAGGTACAGGTACAAGAAAATGTGTGTGTGGCAGGAGAGAGGAGAGAGAGGAAGGGGTCAGGGGAGAGAGAGAGAGAGACTGACTCTGTATCAAATGAAAGACCCAGGCTGTGTGGTGGTGCAGGCCTGTCATCCCAGCAGCTCTGGAGGCTGAGTCACAGGATCGCAAGCTCAAAGCCAGCCTCAGTGAGGGTGAGGTGCTAAGCAACTCCGTGTTGTAAATATATACAAAATAGGGCTGGGCTTGTGGCTCAGTAGTTGAGTGTCCCTGAGTTCAATCCCCAGTACCAAATAGATAGATTGATAGATAAAATGAAAGACCAGGCCTGACAAATACATGGCAAGGTGTTCACGGTGGATGTATGGTACTTTTCCTATTTTATCAGTGGTATATTTTCTATTCTTCACAATTTTTTTTTCTGTAAAGTAAAAAAATGAATAAAAAAGAAATCAATGAAAAATAAATGGAAGAAGAAAGGCAAGTAGATGAACATGTAGATAGGAAGGAAAAAGAGACCTAAGGACCTGGATTTGTGATTCAACTCCACTAACTATTAGATGAACATGAGAAAATTTAGTTTTCTCAATTCTCATTGTTTTTTTTTCTGAAATAATCATGAGTCGCATTATAAGATTCATGTGTAGTTGAGTGATGCTACTGATGATCATCATTGCTAATTATTGGGGTTCAATTACATTTGTCCACTGTAGAAATCAGTGAATCAATGAGCGAGGATAGGAATTGACCCAGCCTGCAGTTCTCCATCTGGACAGTCACACTCAGTCCTCTGGGTGGCTGGCTGCCAAGCAGGCTCAGCCTGGGCTCTCTGAGATGGGATGACGCAATGGACTGGGGAAGCATAGGAACAGGAGCTTGGAAGACAAAGCCCCTGCACCATTGCCTACCTCTGCCCTTGTGGCTGCTGTAGGAAAGTGCATACCCAGGAGGCAAAGTTGTTGGTCAGATTAAGAAAATGAAAACAAAATATTTATCAAAGAGGTTTCAAAAGGGCTACATGTGGCAAAGAGTCATACCAGCAAATGAAAATTCAGCCTGGTGAGGTTTTTTTTGTTTGTTTGTTTGTTTTTTGCTTTAAATATTTTTTTAGTTGTCAATGGACCTTTATTTAAGTTATTGATATGCAATGCTGAGAATCGAACCCAGTGCCTCACACATGCTAGGTAAGTAGTCTGCCACTGAGCCACTACCCCAGCCCCAGCCTGGTGGGTTCTTATTAAAGCAATCTTATAATCTGTCTTCTTTTCTTCTAAGAAAATGTCAGTTGAGTTAATGGACATGAACTTATTTTGTGTGAATACAAAAATGATATTCAGTCTCCCTTGAGTTGAATGAGAGATTGATGAATGTTGGGAAGTCCAAGAGGTGGGAACAGGATATCCTTTAATGGCAAGAAGTTGAAGATCTGGCTAAACTTAGAAGATCTGGCTATTCTCATTGATGATATACTCAGTTTTGTTTTCAGTAATAAAATTGAAAATTGAAAGAGTAGCAGTAGTAGCAGCACAATTAATGAGCAGATGCAATGATATAAGTATAAAAATACTGTCTGCATTTAGTAGTATCCTGAATTCTCAAGGGACCTGGAGATTTTTGTACTCCACATCTTAGGAGAAAATTTCTCAGCATACCACTGTGAGAACTCACACAGATGCATCCATCTTAGAATTCAGGGTGGCTGACTCCTAGCTTCTCCACATTGTCCTTGTCTTACAGGAACTTCAAATCACTTGTCCCTCTGTTATCTTCCCCCAAAACCTATTCTCTATGCCTATATCCAGATGAAGTACCTCAGAGCTACCTGTTGAACTCCATTCAACCTCAGATGAAATCTCTATTGGGCACATGCACCTGGGAGTCCCATACAAATTTCAAAATCAAATTGTCCTAAAAATTAACATCTTCCGCTTTCTAAGGCTGCTTCTCCTTCAGCATCCCTGTGCTAATAAATGGAACCATAATTCTTCCAGGGAACTCAGGTCTGGATCTCAATTGCCATTCCACACTTCCTGGCTCTTCCTTAAATCACTCTTCAGATTCTAGTTCATCAGCCAATTCCACCTCATCTGCTGCTCATTCAGGCCTCTTCCATCCATCTTCTTGCTGCACATGGTCGCAGACCACCTTCCTATCGCAGCTGTGTAGCCTCCTGACTGAGGCTCTCCTGGCCTTGAGCACTTCCGGACCACCCTCCACCGCTCTTTGCCAATTCTCCTCTTACCCATGTGTCCATTTGTGAATTACCAGAAATGCTGACATAGCCGATCACTTCCTCCTTTCTGAACTCCACTAGGCTTCTAGGTCACCACTCTTGGGTTTTTTTATCCTCCTGACTGAACTGTCTCCATTTCTTTGTGAGATCTTTCCCTTCACTTTCTGTCTATTGATAATCATCCCTGGGAGAGATCTCTTCCAGTCATTTTTTTCTTTTAGTATTAGATACAAACATATACTGATAACATTCACATCTCTATCTTCAGCTAGATCTATCATCTGAATTCCACAACTGCCTCTCTGAGTTCCCTGTGTCATATCTGATGTTTAACAAGCATCATGAATTTAATGTCCCCAAAATCAAATTACTACTACCCTCTGCTTGACAAAACTGCTATTTCCACAATTCCTCTACCTAAGCTGATAGAAATGTCATTCCTAGAGTTCTTAAGACTTTGTCTTACCCAGATTACCCTCCTGCTACTCCTGAAGTGAACCATACATACTCCTGCCTCACGGTCTTTGTGCTGCTATTCTTTATATTTGGAATATTTTTTTCTCTAGACCACGTAATATTCCTTCTCCTCAATTATTTTCTTGACAGTAAGACTTCTTTTCTGGCCACCCCATAGAAAATAACAATTCTTAACAACATTCTCTACTCCCTATTCTATTTCTCCATGAAGTACATATCACTTCCTTTGTCTCTTTTCCTCTGCTAAAATATAAACTGTTAGGGCATGATTCTTATCTATTTTAGTATATAAGGAAAGACCTAGTACAATAAATAGACATCCGAATATCCGTAGAATTCATGGGTAAGTGGATGAGTTAATAAATAAATGAATATTCCATGTTTCTTTTACCACTATAGTTTATACATCTTTCAGAACTCTTATTGTTAATTTATCTCTCACTATATTATAATCTTCTCATATTTCCCAAACCCACCAATGGCTTGAAACTGGAATGTAGAATTGCTTGTCAGAGTGTCACCATGCCAACAAGGAAAATAGGAATATCGGTCCCTAGGGACCCTGAGCATCAATGCAATTTAGCTCTGTCTGCATCTTACAATACAAATACAGCCCAAGTAGTCTGTGGTACTCCCATATGGTATTGACCACTTCATGAAGAAGACTTTGGGTTGGTCTTATGACCAGCTCTATCCCAAATGCAAGAGGTGCTGCTGAAAGGTCAATAAACTCTTTTCATTAGATCCATGAATTGTTGGCATTTCTCTGTTTGGCTCTTTATTCTAAAAATAATTTATTTCATAGCCTCTGTATCAGCAGTTGTTTAATTTTCCTCTTTTCTGGATTGTTCTAATTTTTCCTTTCAGGATCTCAGATGATGATAACATTTATAGTCTCATCCTTAGCCCTTCTCTCACTGCCACACTCTGTGTATAAGACAACCCATTTCCATGTCTTAAAATATCATCTATCATCTCATGACTCCATATTTTTAGTTTTGCCTCCTGAATACTATCCCCAATATTCAATTTCCCATGGCGTGTATCTATAGGGCAGGCACTTCAATCATAATGTACCCCATGCTGAATCTTTATTGCACTCTCCTTGAACTTGTTCCTTCTCCAGAGTCTATCTCATTAAAATACACCATCTCCCACAGAGTAGTTTAAGACAGAAACCTGGAGTTTATTGTGGATTCTTCATTCTCCCCATCCCTACCTGATCATCCCCACTCCACCTTCACATTCCATCAACCACCAAGTCCTGGGGGTCCTCTGTCATCTGCCTCCTAGAATTTTCAATTTCTCCTGCTGTGTCATGTTAGCAACTTCTATGATTTGGTTTGTCTGTCTTCCCAGGCTGTGCCATATTAATAAGACCACATGTTTATATATCACTCTAGTACTTAGCAATCAACTTAGAGAATAAGGATTAAAACAACAACAACAACAAAGAGTTGTTGGATGGATGATTGGAGGAAGGAGGTATGAAAGAAAGGAAGAAGTAAGAAAGCACAGGAAAATAAAGGGAGAGAAAAAGAAAGAGGAGAAGAAAGGAGAGAGAAGGGAGGAAACAAACAAACAATAGAAAGTATGCAGTAAAACACTAAATAATTGTAAGAGCCTTCCACACAAAGCTATTGGTGATGGGAGGGTTAAAGCCTCTATACAAGTAGGAACTCCTCTAAGGACCAACTGGTACCAAGTCAGAATGACTTATTTGCTTCTCTTTTAATAAAAACAAAGGAAGAAGCACTGATCCTCTACAGCTAATCCCTAATGCTGGGCTGCATGGACCACAGGAAGAGGGAGAAGGGAGACAGACAAGAATTAATGTTGTGACTGATGAGATAGGAAGGAACTAGGCACACAAGTGTCCACCAGGGAATATCTGGTATCTGGCTAATCACCATGAGCAGCTGTGCCTGAAGGGTACACAGAGTCAAGGCTACCAATGGGACCCTAGGGTTTAAAGTAGTGGAGCCGAGGCAGTCTGATGGGCAGTCTGATGGGCAGTCTGAGGGCAGGAACAATGGTACCATCAGGCTAGAGTGTAATTAGTACAAAACTCACTAAAACTGTAGCTGGAACAGCCGTGAAAAGTCTGTGCCAAGAAATTGCTGCCTGAGGGCTTCCAGTATCTTCTAAGAGAGACTGCCTGGACCCTTTGTACATAGCCCAGCAACTGGACATCTGCTTTGAATGTACATTCTATCAAGACAATCTCAGGGACCACTATTGTCCTTCACAAACACCTGATCAGCACAGACACAGCGGGAGAACTCACAAGGAACACCTGGTCTACCTCAGACCATGGTGGTAACTTAACATTGCCATTGTCCCCTGATAGAGGGAATTGAACAACAAACCATGCATTAAAAGAACACAGCTGGAACTTTTACAATTGGAAAGGAAGGTAGCTTTTTCAAAACTAACAAGCGAAAATAAACACAATTCACTAAGAGTATGAAATACTGAATGTAAAATTATATATCTATATCTATCTATCTCTGGGAATTGAAGCTGGAGATACTTAACCACTGAGTCACATCTCCAGCTATTTTTTTTAATTATTTTTTATTTTTGAGACAAGGTCTTCCTAATTTGCTGAGGCTAGCCTTAATAAACTTGCAATCCTCCTGCCTCACCCTCCCAAGTTACTGGGATTACAGGCGTGTGCCATCACACCAAGATCTAAATATAAACTAATTTTAAAATCATTATTTGAATATTCATTATATGTCTTGACACTGGGCTAAAGTACTTTCATGCATTGTCTCATTTAATTTGTATTATAACTTTAGTAAAATCTGCATTTGAAGATGAGAAAGTGTGTTGAGAAGTTTAACTGGCTCAAGTCACAGGAACTAAATAATAGAATTGGAGTTTAAAGTCAATCTAACAGAGCTCAGGGCTCTTCCTCCTCTAGGACCCGCATCTCCTTCTTCATCTGGAAGATTGTATAGAGCGTTCTTCATCTGCATAGGCAAGTCCAACTGTAACCACTCCTTTTGTTCATTAAACAATAGAGTTCTTAGAGAGTAGAATATCCACATGTGGTGCCAAGAAGCCAGCTAGATACCCCACAAGCTTTGACAAAATCACCAGTATCATATCTCTAAGATCATATTCCTCATTACCTGTGTATGAAGTATAAAATGTGTAGGTCTTACAGTTGAAGATGGTAGATGGGAGATGCAAAATTGGCCTGAATCGTCATTATATATTCTTGGGCATCAGAGGAGAAATGCCTCTTAGAAAAAGAGGTTGTTTTCATAGAAGGAGGGTTAGCTCTAGGCTCTGTACCCAGCAGATGGATCTGGGTTTTGCCACTTTTCTTTCTCCAATAGCAAATCAAATCTGTGAATAGGGAAATTCTATATTTGGAGTGAAAATCCATGGGAACTTATGCTCTAAGTCCAGGCCAGAAGTGGATGGAGAACCCCCTAAAAAGTTGTGTGAATTACAACTCATAATTGGCAGGTTGGATGACTCAACCCCATGTGGAAATTTCATACACAAATTACTGTGGACTAAGGTGGCAAGAGAGTCAGCAGTCCTTAAGGATCAACCTAGACTAGAAGGATACCCAAAGGTGCAACTTCTGTGAGACAAAGACCATATTTGAGTTTAAAATAAGAAATAAATCACAGGAATGTGCAATCAGAACTGATAGGAACAGAAAGTAAGTGGATTATTCAGCCCAATCTCTCAAGATGAAACTGAAGTCCATAAAGAGGCTTGGACTCAAGGAAGGTCACGTAAGTAGTTGCAGAGTAATACCTTTTCAGAGTAAGATCCAAGTCTTAAAGCCCAAACTTCTAGTCTCTTTTCTCAACCCAACATTAACCCAGTAAATTTCACATTTTCTCTCTCTTGATGCAGTATTTCCAAAAATTTTTTTGGTAAGACTTACTAGGGAAACACAAGCCTCTTGTGTCCGGAGGTAATGTGAACTGGGGTCCCAGCTCACTCCCCCTACATCCTGGATGCTGGAACCCTAACCAGAATATTCTACTCCAATGCATAAGCTATCCCACTGCATGCACATGCCATCTACTCTGCCTGGGACGTTCTTCACCCAATTAGTGTGTACTCATCCTTCAGTTACCAGCTCGGGAACCCTTTCATCCAAGAAGTTATGTCTCAACTACTTCACCAGTAGGACTCTTAAGGATATCTCTTAAAATATACTTCAACATCCCATGTGTTGAAGGTTTTGTCCAAATGCAGTAGTGCTGAGAGGTGGGGAGGTATTAGATCATGAGGAGGTGACCTCATTAATGGATGGATCCATTTATGGATTCATAGCTTAATGCTCTCTGGCTACCATGAGCTAAGCAGCTCTGCTCCATTTCCTGCACCCCACCATGAGGTTCTGCCTCACCACTGGCCTAAGAGAAATGGAGCCAGTTGACTCTGCACTGACAAACCTTTCCTCAAGACAAACCTTTCCTCTTTTAAGCTTATTTTCTCAGATACTGTGTCACAGTGATGGAAGGCTGACTAAAACAAGGGCCATTTAACGTTATGCTGTGAGAGAATAGAATTGCCTTTCTGTAGAGCATTAGGTTCAAAATACATGTGCATCACCTTCTGGTGAGGCAGTAGGCAGCCAGATCGAGAACAAGGAGTGCATTTCTTTTGCTCAGATTATTCTCCCAGCCATTAGCACAGAGTGTATTGTAGGTTCTCAATAAGTATTTATTGGCTAAATGGCCAGGTTTCATATCCCAAGACTTGTAGATGAATACTCTGCCCTGATATGACTTCTTGTAGAAGTCATACTTTGATGCCATACTTTCTTCCCCTATAACGCTCTATTAACATTTGCAGACATCTCCAGAGCATACTTTGGGAAAGGCTGAAAGTGGAAAGAGCAAGATGTCAGCAGATCTGGATTCTAATCCAAATTCTGTTAACCACTTTCTGTAGCACCTCGGGAAAGTTATAGCCCCTTTTCTGTTCCTCAGGGGTCTCATCTGAACACAAATTGGCCTATTCCAACTTGAAGACTTCTTTATTTCTAGGTTATTATACTTTTCTGCCCTTTTTCCTTCACGTTAACTGACTTGTCCCATTTACTTGGAGATCCTGATTTCTTTTATGGTTACTCCATATGTATTTAGCTTCAGGGTCAGCTCCCGTTTGGATGAGTTGCTCTGTATAGGGAAGCATCACCGTTTTAATAAAAGCTTTCCATTTCTTCATCTACCATGGGATAATGCAAGCAACAAAGCAGGTTCAGGGTAGAGAAGTCCTTTGGGGCAAAGGAAGAACTTTCAGTGATCCAAGAACCATTTCATTCATCCCGGAACCTGGTTTCTGATGCTGATAATAGATCCATAAACATACTAGAAAAATCCGATTCATGTAAGGCTCTGTGAGACATCTCAATCAAAACCCCCTCTGCTGCTTCCCCAAGGGTAGGAAGGCACCCAGAGGGCTATCACACTGAGTCAGCAGGAAGATGGATCGAGATGTTGTGGGCCTGGCAATGCCAGCCTGCAAGGACACTGTAGAGGGGAAGAGAGATGCCCATCCAGTTGAGAAGACACAGCAGGAACATCAGGAATACTGCAGCAGAGAGGAGTGGAAGAATCCACACCAGATGCTTCACAGCTGGAAACAAAAGCATTGCTCATTGCTAGAATGCCATAAAGCAAATGACACACAGGAGTGGAAATTCACCCATTCCCAGAGGGTAAAAAATACCCTTGCACCATCGCCAAACATAGAATGGATATTATGGATGAAAACTTTGTTGGAGATTGAAAAAGCAACCCCCTCAAACATGATCATATGAAGCAAAGCCTTATAGAGCCAAAGAGTCACTTAGGCCCACAGTAAGTAAGGATTCAGAAACGCCTATGTGAGTCCATGCAGATCTCATCCTCATGAACAGGCTTTACAGAGCAAGATGGATTCCAAGATCCATTTCCTATGATTCACCTACTGTTGTAAGAGCTAGCAGACTTTCTACGAAAAGGGACAGAGAATGAAGCCTTATGAACCATGTTTACTATGTTGCAACTGTTCACTCATGCTGGGTAGCCTAAAGCTACCATGAACAATGTGTCAATGAGTGAGCATGGCTGTGTTCCAATATAACATTGTTTACAAAGATAGGCATTGCCCAACTTGACCTTTGGGCAACAGCTAACAAATCCCTGCTCTACAATAGATTAGGGAAAGCAGTCAACACCTTCCTTCTTCGTATTTCCTTAAACCTAGTGCAATACTCCATCCCAAGATCTATGCAGCCCTCAGATTCAGAGATTGGAATAATTGCCCTATGGTTATGAGTCCATTCCTCTCCCAGGTCACCCCTTTGTCTAGTCCTGCATCACAGCCACATCCTGGAGCCTTATTCATTCAGTGTTCTACCAGGAATCTGAAAGCAGGCATGATGGTACAGAGTGAAAGAACTCTGCAGATTAACCAGCAGGTTATCCATGGTATGCAGAGTTCTACCATGATTACTATAAAGGAAATTATACTCAAGAGTCTTTCTTGTTCAGGTCCCATTAGGTCCCATTAGACTAGGGGTTAATGAGCAAAGACAAGATGATGGGCACCGAGAGAATTGCTAGCAGTCTTTATTGATTAAAATTTTAAATAAAAAAAAACATGAAATAAATCAAGAAGAGAGGAGGGTGCAATATCTTTGACCAGGAGTGGCACGAGTGTGATTAATTGTATTATTTTTATTGGTTGGTTTTACTATGCTGGAGATCCAACAAAGGACTTTGTGCATGCCAGGCTAGCAGTTCATACCACTCGGCTAAACCCACAGCTCAGTTTGATATGTTTAGCTTTGGAATTAAGTCTCTTAGAACAATTTTTCTCACAGGGTCAACACCTTAACACATCTTATCATTTTCCGGAACAAATATTCTCTCTAAGCTTTAGATAATACCTACACTCTTTGATCACCTCTCTGGCCTTATGCTTTACGACTTTTCCCTTCATATATTACTCTGAAGCCATGGGGCATCTGACACCCCCTTTCCCATGGGTCTCCTTGTAGCTTTTCCCTCTTGGCAAATCATCACCTACATTCCTCTCCTGTCCTCCATGTCTCCCATTTCCATTTCTCCTTCTAGTCTCTACTGAGTCATCTCTCCTCTATAACACTTTTCTTGGCCTCCTAAAACTGGACATGATGGTTCTTCTTTATAAACCCATATAATTCTTTCTCTATGATTATTCTCAACACATATACTTTGGATTCATCCTGCTAGATAGTGATTTATTGAACACCAGAAATTTTTTGTAGTCTTTATGATTTCATCAAAATTCAATACTCTTTGACATATAACAAGAACTAGTTAATTAATAAGATAGTATGTTTAGAAATACTTTGAAAAAATATTCTGAGAAATTAAAACATAAAAAAAGTCATGAAAATTTTCTTTTGACATAAACTATCCATTTGATACTTAGAAAATACATCATCCTTCGCTTCAAAGGTTAAATCTATGCCTCAAATTGACATCTGAACAACTTTTTGGAAATGCTACACATCTGCTCCAAAATAATCCAATGGTGGAGAAGTAAAGAGATTTTAATAATGACATCAGACTGGCTATAAATTCTTCTGAGGTTTGGTGGTGTATACATGGAAGTTTATGCAATATATATGTTACAGTTTTATATGTTTGAAATTTAGCAAATTTGAAATTTTTAAAAATTGTGGAAAGAATAGTCTCTTTAATGGATGACAGGGGATAAAGTTTTAAATATTGTCATTCAATGAATGACATGGGGAAAACTGGATACTCATAGGCAGAAAATTCAAACTAGACTCTTTATTTTTTCATATTTTATTTATTTATTTTTAATTTTTTATATATGACAACAGAATGCATGACAATTCATATTACACATATAGAGCACAATTTTTCGTATCTCTGGTTGTACATATAGTAGAGTCACATCCTTCGTGACTTGTACTTAGGGTAATATTGACCATTCAACTGTCTTTCCTATCCCTTGACCCATCCCTTACAATCCCTCTTCTTTTCCCCTTTGCTCTATCTAGAGTTCATTTAATCCTCCCACATACCCACCCACCCCCAGAATATTATGGATCAGCATCCTTAAATCAGAAAAATCTTTGGCATTTGGTTTTTTGGGATTGGCTGATTTCACTTAGCATTATATTCTCCAACTCATCCATTTACCTGCAAATGCCATGATTTTATTCTCTTTTAATGCTGAATAATATTCCATTGTGTATATATACCGCATTTTCTTTAACCATTCATCTACTGAAGGGCGTCTA
Source organism: Ictidomys tridecemlineatus (assembly GCF_052094955.1). NCBI lineage: Eukaryota > Metazoa > Chordata > Mammalia > Rodentia > Sciuridae > Ictidomys > Ictidomys tridecemlineatus. Next base: position 164,867,294 of record NC_135477.1, read on the forward strand.
GGTTGGTTCCACAGTTTAGCTATTGTGAATTGTGCTGCTATAAACATTGATGTGGCTGTGTCCCTGTAGTATATAGTATGCTGTTTTTAAATCCTTTGGGTATAGACCAAGGAGTGGGATAGCTGGGTCAAATGGTGGTTCCATTCTCAGTTTTCCAAGGAATCGCCATACTGCTTTCCATATTGGCTGTACCAATTTGCAGTTTCACCAACAATGTGTGAGTGTGCCTTTCCCCCCATATCTTGCCAATACTTATTATTGTTTGTATTCTTAATAGCTGCCATTCTGACTGGAGTGAGATAAAATTTTAGAATAGTTTTGATTGGCATTTCTCTAATTGATAGTAATGATGAATATTTTTTCATATATTGTTGATTAACTGTATATCATTTTCTGAGAAGTATCTGTTCAGTTCCTTGGCCCATTTACTGATTGGGTTATTTTGGTTTTTGGTTTTAAGATTTTTGAGTTCTTTATATATTCTAGAGTTTAGTGCTCTATCTGACAGGCATGTGGCAAGAATTTACTCCCAATTAGAAGGCTCTCTTTTCACCTCACTGATTGTTTCTTTTGATGAGAAGAAGCTTTTTAGTTTTAATACATCCCATTTATTGATTCTTGATATTAATTCTTGTGCTATAGGAATCTTATTAAGGAAGTTGGGACCTAATCCCACACGATGGAGGTTTGGGCCTACTTTTTCTAATAGATGCAGTGTTTCTGGTTTTATTCTAGATTCCTGATTCACTTTGAGTTGAGTTTTGTACTTGATGAGAGATAGGGATTTAATTTCATTTTATTGCATATGGATTTCCAATTTTCACAGCACCATTTGTTGAAGAAGCTATATTTTCTCCAATGTACGTTTTTGGTGCCTTTGTCAAGTATAAGATAACTGTACTTATGTGGGATAGTTTCTGTGTCCTCTATTCTGTACCATTGGTCTACATGTCTATGTTGGTACCAATAGCATGCTGTTTTTGTTACTATTGATCTATAGTATAGTTTAAGGTCTGGTATAGTGATGCCACCTGCTTCACTCTTTTTGCTAAGGATTGCTTTAGCTATTCTGGGTCTCTTAATTTTCCAGATGAACTCAATGACTGCTTTTTCTATTTCTATGAAGAATGTCATTGGGATTTTGATTCGAATTGCATTAAATCTGTATAGTGCTTTTGGTAGCATGGTCATTTTGACAATAGTAATACTGCCTATCCAAGAACAAGGTAGATCTTTCCATCTTCTAAGGTCTTCTTTAATTTTTTTCTTTAGCATTCTGTAGTTTTCATTGTAGAGGTCTTTCACCTCTTTCATTAAGTTGATTGCCAAGTATTTTATTTTTGATGCTATTGTAAATGGGGTAGTTTTCCTAGTTTCCTTTCAGGGGATTTGTCACTGATATATAGAAATGCCTTTGATTTATGGGTGTTGATTTTGTATCTTGCTACTTTGCTGAATTCACTTACTAGTTCTAGAAGTTTTCTGGTGGAAATTTTAGGTTCTTCTAGATATGGAATCATATCATTAGCAAATAGTGTCAATTTGAGTTGTTCTTTTCCTATGTGTATCCCTTTAATTTCTTTCATCTCTCTAATTGCTTTGGACAGTGTTTCAAGAACTATGGTAAATAGAAATAGTGAAAGAGGGCATCCCTGTCTTGTTCCAGTTTTTAGAGAGAATGCCTTCAATTTTTCTTCATTTAAAATGATGTTGGCCTGTGTCTTAGCATAGATAGCTTTTACAATGTTGAGATATGTTCCTGTTATCCTAAGTTTCCCTAGTATTTTTAACATGAAGGGGTGCTGAATTCTGTCAAATGTTTTTTCTGCATCTGTTGAGATGATCATATGGTTTTTATCTTTAAGTCTACTGATATGATGAATTACATTTATTGATTTCCATATGTTGAATCAATCTTTCATCCCTGGGATGAATCCCACTTGATTATGGTGCATGATCTTTATTTGATTTGCCAGAATTTTATTGAGAATTTTTGCATCTATGTTCATTAGAGATATTGGTCTGAAGTTTTTTTTTTTTGTGTGTGTGTGTGTGTTTTTTGTGTGTGTATATATATTTTTCTTTTTTAATGTGTCTTTGCCTGGTTTTGGAATCAGGATGATACTGGAATCATAGAATGAGTTTTGAAGTGCTCCTCATTTTTCTATTTCCTGAAATAAATTGAAGAGTATTGGTATTAGTTCTTCTTTAAAGGTCTCATAGAACTCAGCATTGTATCCACTCGGTGGGCTTTTCTTGGTTGGTAGACTTCTGATGGCATCTTCTATTTTGTCACTTGAAATTGACCTGTTTAAATTGTGTATATCATCCTGATTCATTTTGGGCAAATCCTATGATTCTAGAAATTTGTCAGTGTCTTACATATTCTCTATTTTATTGAAGTACAATTTTTTTAAAAAAAGTCTAATTGTCTTCTGTATTTCTGTGACATTTCCTTTTTCATCATATATGTTAGTAATTTGAGTTTTCTCTCTCCTTCTCTTTGTTAGCATGGATAAGAGTTTGTCAATTTTATGTATTTTTTTGTTTTTTCAATTTTTTCAATTGTTTCTTTTGTTTCAATTTCACTGATTTCAGCTGTGATTTTAATCATTTGCTTTCTTCTGCTGCTTTTGGTATAGATTTGTTCTTCTTTTTCTAGAGCTTTGAGATGTAGTGTTAAGTCATTTATTTGCTTACTTTTTCTTCTTTTAAGGAATGAACTCTATGCAATGAACTTTCATCTTAGAACTGCCTTCACAGTGTCCCAGAGATTTTGATATGTTGTATCTGTGTTCTCATTCACCTCTAAATTTTTTAATCTCCTTCTTGATGTCTTCTGCAACCCATTGCTCATTAAGTAGTGTATTATTTAGTCTCCAGGTGCTGAAGTAGCTTTTATATCTTATTTTATCATTTATTTCTAGTTTCATCCCATTATGGTTTGGTAGAATGCAGGGTTGTATCTCTACTTTTTTATATTTATTAAGAGTTGCTTTGTGGCATAATATATGGTCTATTTTAGAGAAGGATCCATGTGCTGCTGAGAAGAAAAGGGTATTCACTTGTTGAAGAATGAAATATTTGATATATGTCAGGAAAGTCTAAGTTATTGATTGTATTATTGAGTTCTATAGTTTCTTTGTTCAGCTTTTGTTTAGAAGATCTATCCATTGCAGAAAGAGGTATGTTTAGGTCACCCCAAATTATTGTGTTGTGGCATATTTGACTCTTGAACTTGAGAAGAGTTTATTTGATGAATGTAGATGTTTCACTGTTTGTGGCATATATATTTATAATTGTTAAGTATTTTTGGTGTATGGTTCCCTTCAGCAGTATGTAGTGTCCCTCTTTATCCTTTTTGATTAACTTTAGCTTGAAGTCTACTTTATTTGATATGAGGATGGAAATCCCTGCTTGCTTCCTCAATCCATGTGGGTTTTATGATTTTTCCCAACCTTTAACCTTTAGTCTGTGGATGTCTTTTCCTATGAGATGAGTCTCTTGGAGGCAGTATATTGTTGAGTCATTTTTTTTTTATCCAATCAGCTCTTTTTATTGGTGAGTTTAAGTTATTAACATTCAGGGTTATTATTGAGACATGATTTGTAATCCCAGAAATTTTTGTTTATTTTTGTTATTTAACTTGACTGGTTTCTCCTCCAATTATTTTTTCCTTTAGTGTAATCCCTCCCTCTGCTGATTTTCATCATTGGTTTTCATTTCCTCTTCATGAAATATTTTGCCAAGGATATTCTGAAGTGCAGGATTTCTAGTTGTAAATTCTTTTAACTTTTCTTTATCATGGAAGATTTTTATTTCATCATAAAATCTAAAGCTTAATTTTGCTGGATATAAGATTCTTAGTTGGCATGTATTCTCTTTTAGACTTTAGTATATGTTGTTCCATGATCTCCTGGGTTTGAGGGTCTGGGTTGAAAAATCTGTTGAGATACGAATTGGTGTCCCCCTATATGTGATATGATTCCTCTTTCTTGCTGCTTTTAAGATTCTATCCTTATTCTTTATGCTAGGCTTTGTCATTATAATGTACCTTGGTGTAGATCTATTGTAATTTTGTACATTTGGTTAGCCTCTTGTATTTGGTTTTCCTATTCATTCTTCATGCTTGGGAGATTTTCTGATATTATCTCATTGAAGAGATTGTGCATTCCTTTGGTTTGAAACTCTGTGCCTTCCTCTATCCCAATAACTCTTAGATTTGGTCATTTTTATGCTATCCCATAATTCTGGGATGTTCTGTTCATGGTTTCTTACTATCTTCACTATATGGTCAACTTTATTTTCCAGATTGTATACTTTGTCTTCATTATCTGATGTTCTTTCTTCCAAGTGATCTAGTCTGTTGATTATGCTTTCTATTGAGTTTTTTATTTGGTTTATTGTTTTCATCATTTCAAGAATTTCTGACCGTTTTTTTCTTTTTTCAGAGTCTCTATCTCTTTCTTGAAGTAATCTTTTGCTACCTGTATTTTCTCTCTTATCTCTTTGTTTTAGTTATCAATTTTGCCTGTATTTGTTCATTTAGGTCATTGTTTAATTCACAGATTATTTTAATTATGAACCTTCTAAACTCCTTCTCTGACATTTCATCAACTTTGCTGTCCATGGGTTCTGTTATTGTAGATTCTTGTTTGATTTTTCATGTTGTCTGTGTGTCTTCCTTTCTTACAGTGTGGACCTGATATATTACTGTTTCTACCCTATTTTCTTGTAGTACCCCTGCAGATTGTCTGTACTTTACCTTGATGTTGGGCTTCCAGACCCTGCTGGTGATGCTTAATGTATGCTACTGCAACTAAAGTTGGTGGTGGCAATAGCCGAGGTAACTCTAGATAATAGCGGAGGTGCCCCAAGACGGATGCAATGTCTTATAGAGATGGGGTTGAGAGGGTGGGCCTCACACTTTCTTTGGGATGCCTGCTCTGAGATGCAGCTGCTTCTAGGCCCTGTCTGTTGTCAAAAGATAGGAGTTACTGAATGGGGGAAGGATATGGTGATGTCTGCGTGTCCCAAGGTGGAAGTGGGTTTGGCTTGGGCTCCCAGGTTGCAGGGGGGAAGGGCGGAGGCAGGGAGTAGTGGTGGCAAACTCAGACCTACACTGGGCCTGGGTTCTGCTCATGTTGGTGTGGGCAGATCTGGGCCAGGCCTGAGTTCCCTCAGTGGTCTGCTTGTTGGAAGAGGCAATCCTGTGCTGGAGCCTGAGCTCTGGTGGTGGGATGGATCCTGGCCTACTGTGAGCCTGAGTCCCACACAGGTTGGTGACTCAAACTAGACTCTTATTTCATGCCATTTGCAGAGATCAACTCAAAACAGATTAAAAACTTAAAAGTAAGACTCAAAACTATAAAACTACTAAAAGAAAACACTAGAGAAAACTAAGACATAGGTCTGGATAATTTTTTTTTTTTACATTTTTAGATTTGATACTAAAATTAGGCAACAAAACTTTTAAAATGACAAATGAGACTGCATCAATATAAGAAGCTTCTCCTCAACGAAGGAAACAACATATAAAGAGCTAGTCTATGAATTGGGAGAACATATATTAAGGGCCATACATCTGAAAAGGTGATATCCAAAATATGTAAGAAACTCAACTAACTCTTTAGAAAGAACATAACTGATCCAATTTAAAAATGACTGAAAGTTCCAAATAGATATTTCTCAAAAGGAGACAGAATTAAGAAGCAGATAGATGAAAGTATGTTTGGCACACTAATCATCAGGGAAAGGTGAATCAAATCAAAATGAGATCATCATCTTCCATCATTAAAATGGATAAATGGCTTTATCAGAGGTGCATGTGGTAAAGATTTTAAATGATGGTCTTGGAGAATATCATGCTAAGTGAAAATTTCAATTCTGAAAAACCAAAGGCCGAATATTTTCTCTAATATGCAGATGTTAATTCACAATAAGGCGGGGGGCATTAGAGAAGAATAGTGTTGTCTTAGATTAGGTAGAGGGAAGTGAGGGGATGGGGAGGGGATGTGAGGATGGGAAAGATGGTGGAATGAAACAGATGTTATTATTTTATGTATATGTGTGACTGCATGACCAATATGATCCTACAAAATGTACACTCGGAAAAATGAGAAATTGTATCCCATCTACATATATCAAAGTGCATAAATGCATTCTACTGTCATGTATAACTAATTAAAACAAATGGAAAAACAAGGCTAAATGGCTATTATTGAAAAGATAGACCCAAAGAAATGTGGGCAAGGATATGGAGAAAATGGAACCCTTTAACACTGAGACAGGAATGGACATTAGCTCCCTGTTATGAATGACTTCATGGAAGTGCCTCAGAAAAACTAAAAGTTGAACTACCATGAGATCCACAATCCCACTTGTGGGTAGGGTATTTACCCAAACTATTTGAAATGAATGTGTTGTGAGCCGTTTGTACTCCTGCGTTTGCCACAGTGTTATTCACAATAGCAACATCCTGGCATTAAGGTAAGTGTCCATCAACACAAGAATGGATAAAAAAAAAATAATGCAGAGAGAAAGAGAATGTGTGTGTCTGTGTGCGTGTGCACAGGCACACATGCATTTGTGTGTGTACACACTGGTACACTTTTCTGCCATTAAAATGTAAGCACTCCTATTATTTTTGTCAACTTGGACTGAATTGAGAAACACCATAAATGAAATAAGCCAGGCATGAACAAGCACCCCATGTTCTCATGTATATGGAGAATCTGAAACAAACTCATAGTAGCAGAGAGAAGAGTGGTGACTATAGAGTTGGAGGACTAGAGAACCTGGAGAAATAGATGATCAATGGATATGAAGCCTCACCCAGGAGGAATAAGTGTTGTTTTTTTGTTTTGTTTTGTTTTGTTTCATTTGTTTTATATGTTTGTTGCATGGACTGGTGAATATAGTAAATAATATTGCATTGTACATTTCAATAATGCTAAGAGTAAATTTCAAATGTTCTCAACACAAAAGTGGCATTTGAGGTGATGGGTATGCTAATTAGGTTAATTATCTTACTTAGTATTCATAAATCATAGCATCACTTTTTGCTCCACAAATAAATGCAACTATAAGTGTTCAACTTACAACTAAAAAAAAAATAGTTTTACAAAAAACAAGAATGTGTAAGAAGAAAACCAACATGAGGTTCCAAAATAGTTTTCACTCTCTACATATTCATATGAAGCTCACTTCAGACAGAACCGTACAGAGACAATTACTTTGTATTTTTAAAAACACAGATTCAAATGGAGAATCAATTTAAGACATAACTTAAAACTACTACTTAAAATTACATGCCAGGCTTTGCCTGGCTAAGTGTAATTTCTGAAACTGTTATACATCAGTAGTCATAACAGTGCAAACTATAAATAGAATCTATTATGATTTAAAGCAACTTTTATGAACAAGTGTAAAATGCATCAGTCTTTCAAAAATAAAAACAATTACCACCTTCAGAAGAAGCTCTCCAGGGGGTAGAATAGGAGAAGTTACCAGAACTCTCACCAGCCGTGGGATTTGGAATGTTTCCCATCATCAGGGTCTGCGGTGTTAGAAGTATCATCGAAAGTACTGAGTCTTCATCAAATCTCAGTACTTCTTCAAAGCTTTGTGTTGTTGCTGGTGTCACAAACTGGAGAGTCTTGGAGAGACATCCATGGTGACTCACAGTGACAGGCTCTATACGCATCACTCCAGTGTCCCCAATGGGGAATCAGGTTTTGCCGTTTACTTGCTGACAAAGAATAGATCCAACTAGAAAACCGAAGAGTTTTATTTTACTTAATTTATCTTCCTATTATTATTATTTTTATTATTAACTCATAAAAGCTAGAACTGTCCTTGAGGACACATAGAATTTTTTTTCAAAAACTGTGAGATCTGGTGGAGAAAGGCAACCCCAGGCTCGTACTTCTCACAGCGAGGTTCAAGGCCTTGCTAGGGCAGTTATCCTCTGGTCTGTGCCATGTCACATCCTGCCTCCAAATTTCTCATCCGTTATTTGCAGAACAGAGCTGATAGCAGGAGTAGCCGTGAGGCTGATCCGGTGTACTTCATGGCTTACTAGATTTCTATTTCTGGACCTACACTCACCAACTCAGTTTCTTAAAAACAATACAAGCTTATTATCTTATAATTATTATCTTGTAGTTATAACTGTATTATCTTATAGAGGTCAAAAGTTCAAAAGGAACCACACTAGGAGAGTCAAGGGCTGCATTTAGTTTAGAGGCCCAAGGGAAGAATTTACTTCCTTGAATTTTCTAGCCTCTGGAGCCTCTAGAGTTCACCTTCATTCCTTGACTCCTTCCTCCATTTTCAAAGCAGCAGGTGAGCATCTTCCACATACATAACTAGGTACACATTCATACACACATACAAATTCACATACATATATAGTGTATGTAGGTATATACTACATAGAAATACTAATATATGAAGATGTATTCTAAGCACTTGGTTTATGCATAGGGTAGGGGCTGGCTTTGAAAAATGTACAGGACAGGACAGCAGTCTGCAAAGAGGAGCTCAATCTGCCATCCACAAGTAGAATTTTTCTTCTAAGGGAAATTTCAGTTATGTTCCCAAGCCTTTTCAACTGATGTTTGAGGCTCGTACAGACTATGGAGAACAATCTCCTTTACTTAAACTCAACTGACTTGCAGATGATATCCACACTTACAAAATACTGTCACAGCAACACTTAGACTACCATGTGATAGAAGTACCTGTGTGCTACAGCAAGTAAGCACATCAAACTAATCATATCGCACTCTCTCCCCAATTCTGCCCTTCCATAGAAGAACTTCTGTGGTTATATTGGGCCTACCCTGATGATGCATGATGCTCTATTTACCTTTAAGCCAACTGGTTTACAACATAATTTTTATCTACAAATGCAATCTCCCTTCGTTATGTCTAACACAGTCCCAGATTCCAGGGATTAGGACATGGGTCTCTTTGAAGGAACCTTATGCAGATGACCATACACAGGAATGTTTGTGTGAGGGACAGTGAAAGGACAGCAAATCTAGAGAGGAGTGGTGTAAATCTTAGGAGCTAAAACTTCAGAATTGTGTTGAGTTCAAATTCCAATTTGCCACTTAATCGCTAAGGTCTTCCACAAGTGACTACCTCAGGTTTCCTGCTATTTAACAGCAAACATCAAAATCTGCCTTAAGAAATGGTTTTAAAGAAAGAGTGTTTCCATGTCAAGAATTTAGTACAGTACCTTGTGCATAGTAGGTATTTAATAAACATTACCTGTTATGTATATGAATATATTTATATACATGCATATATATATATATATTATAACATGAATATATGCCTATATGCATATTTTATAAATGAATGAATCCTAAGAGAGTGAGAGCCATACAGAGGTTAGGTTGGGGCAGGGTGGTGTACCAAAGGAGAGACAGAAAAGAACTCTATACTAAAATGATAGCTAATTGTCTTCACAAGTAAGATTATGGTCACTTCTTTGGGGACTACTGTTGTTCTGACTCAAATATTTCCTCATCATAAACAAATGTTAACTATTCGTTAGACAAACACACACATGCACTTGTATAAGTGAATTCCTAGTGTAACATCTGACATATAATAGAACTCAAGACACAATTATTATTGTTACTGTTACTATTATTATTATTATTATTAATCACTATTACATGACAGAGAGCACATGAACTTGTAAATGAAAATTTCAGGATCAAAAGAACAGAGCTGGATCCTGCCTCTCTATTAATGACCATATACCCTAAAACATGCTAATGTAGGCAGGTCTCATTTTTCTCATTTGCTATGCATCAGTGACAAACTCCATAAGCTTATACTGTAGGATTTTTATTAGCTGAGACAGAATTAGTCAAATGCCCGAGACATAGTGAGTACTTCATTGAGGATAAACACTTTTAATATCCTACCATGATTATTTGAGTAGTTTGTATTTTATATTTGAGTAGTTTATATCTTTTCCAGTGGATTTTTGAATCACATCTAGTTACCTCTTCTGCATTTTTACCCAAGCCTCCCAGGGGTCCTTACCCTGGCGTTATGTCAGCCTCCTTTCTGGAGGCTTTCACCTTTCAGCCCCTTGTTTCCAGTGGCTTCAATCCTTCTCTTCACAGTCACTACCTGCAGAAGCCATTTATTCTGTCAATCTCCCCTGCACACCTCCCCGGGGGATTCTGCTCCTTCCCTTTGATCTAATACCACCTGCTGCCAATCACAGTGAACTCTGGGAACCAGAAAAAAAAATAAGGCCTTCCAGGTAGATTAAGGAGCAAAGCCTATTGTGAAAGAAGAAAGCTTGGAAACTGGAAGGAGAAAACTGTGGAACCTCCTAAATCTGCCTCTGAGCTGCTAGAAGGCTCTAAGCGCTGGCACGCTGCCTGCTCAGACACCTCTGCATGAAAGGGTGAAACCACCCTAAGGGTGCCAGTTCCTAGGAGGCTGCTCAGAAACCTGGAGATCAGTCTGTCTCTCTATTCCCTAACCCACCCCATCTCCCCTTTTTCTGTTTGTTCGTTTGTTTTTAGCAGCAGTCCTGGGAATCTTACCTGGGCCTTCACTTATACTATCCAGGCAAGCACTCTACCACTGAGCTAAGCCCACAAGCTTTTTTAAATTTTTTCTCTTTATGAATTTTATTTTGATACAGGGTTTTGCTAAGTTGCTGAGGCTGGCTTCAAACTTGTGAAACTCCTGCCTCAACCTCCTGAGTCACCACTGTCAATACATGTTCCCAGCTACTTCCCACTTTTAATATTGTGAAGTTCATTTGATATTTGTTGAATGTTTACTATGGGCCAGACATCCTTCTATATATTGTACTTCATTTTATTGACTTGTTTAATCTTCACAATACCTTCACAATTACTTTTTATTATAATACTCATTTTATAGCTAATGAAAGGTCAAGCAAGTTGACTAATAGAGCAGAATTATTATTATTTTTTACACACAGAAACTTAACATCAGGTAATGTATACAATCTTAGAAATATTGCTTTCTCTTTTCTTATATTTCAAGAAACAAACTAATTCTCTGTGAAAATATCAATTCTATAGATAAGCCTGGAGCCTTATTTTATTTTATTTTATTTTTTCTTGCAGTGCCGGAAATGGAACCCAGGGCCTCAAACCTGCCAAGCAATGTGCTACCACTGAGCTACATCCCTAGCTCTGGAGCCAACCTTTGAATCATCTAACATAACAACCCAGGTCTCAATCCTACCCGAGATGTTTGAGAAGCAGTGCTTTACAAATATATAGGTCATTCAGATTTATATAGTCTATAAATGTTATCAAAACCCCCTGAGAAATTATTTCAACAATATCTGGACTCCCCCCATCCCTTTTGCCTTATGGAAGTATATTTTTGTGATCTGCAAAAAACGACTTACTGATCTGTAATATTTTTTCAGAAGAATAGGTGCAAATAGTATGGAATATATAAAATAGCTCTACAGAGCTTATAAAGCTTTTGAAAGTAGTATCTTCTCAACCCGCCTTTTACCCAGAAAGTTCCATTCCCTCTCCCTTTTTGTTATTCCATTTCCATACAATACATTTACTCTGCAATTTCATTTCCCAAAAATAGACAAAATCTAAGGTCATTCTGCGGAAGAAAGCGAGGATCTGGCGCCTACCTCTCTGACACTAGTCTCCCATCTGTCTCCAAGGCCTTCCCTCTACTTAGTTATGTAACTATCCTGGTAAGTAAGAGTTTATATTCATCTGAATAAGTACAGATATTTTTCTTGCTAAGGAATTACAAACTGACATTTCCTTTTATATTTTTCTATGTATTTCATGGAGTTAATAATTGCCTTATTTTTTCTCTTGCTGTCTCTCTGTGCACCTAACATTATCAAATCTTTCAAACTCCCCGACTTTGTATTAACACACTTTTGGTGCAGTCAACTGCATGGGTAATTATCTGTGTCATCATTTTCTGGGGGCTTACCACCTACACCTGTTCATATACCTGCTTCTACATAAATTACTTCTCTCCAGGAATGTGGAACAGCTTTTATCCTAGGGCATTCCTTTCTCAAAGATTCTTTATTTCACTTCTGTGCTGTATGTCCTCTTCCCTTAAACCATGGTCCTCCTTCTGGCTTGCTACCTGTTGCATAGAAGAACTCCTCCACCTTTTCTGAGAAAGGGTGTCCTGTTAAATTCCTGGTACAGCTTTGCATCTGCACTTTCAGGCTTCATTAATCATTTAGTCCTGCATAGAAATCTAGGTTGAAATTAATTTCCCCTCAAATTTTTAAAAATTCCATTCTAATTTTATCTTAACACCTGGTTTTACTGTTTATGTTTGTGATCTTCCTCCCCCTTCCCAAGTACTTTGAGCTTTGGTTATGCAGACAGCTTGGTCAGATCTCTCACTCTAGAAGCCTCTTACTGAGCATCCAGGTTTAGGAATCTTTCCCTTTGGAATGGTGGTCACCCAAGAATGAGTCATTATTATTATTTTAGTATTGAGGATTGAACCCAGGGTTGCTTTTTCATTGAGCTACCTGTACAATCCTTTAATTGTTTTTTTTTTCTTTAGTTGTGAGGCAGGGTCTGGGTCTGGCTGAGTTGCATAAGATTGGCCTTGAATTTGCAATTCTCAGGACCCAGGCTCCTGAGTAGTTGGGATTACAGGCATGCACCACCTTGCTCTGCTATGATTCTTTCATTCTGTTCTCTTATTTTAAACTCTTTGCCTTCTCTTCTAGTTTATAGATTTATTGAATTTTATCTTTCAATTGTCTACTGAACCCCCCCCCACACACACACACACTCTAGTATATTGATGAAAAGCACAGACTGCCTGAGTCCCATTTCTGACTTTACCACTTAGTACTTCACTGCCTTGTGACACGTCATTTAACCTGTCTAAACTCAGTTTCCTTTCACGGAAAAAGTGGATGATAATATTACCTACCTCTCAGCTTGCCTGTGAGAAGTAAATGAGTTAGAACTTGACTTTTAGATTTTTTTTTTTTAAAGAGAGAGTGACAGAGGAGAGAGAGAGAGAATTTTTAATATTTATTTTTTAGTTCTCGGCGGACACAACATCTTTGTTGGTATGTGGTGCTGAGGATCGAACCCGGGCCGCACGCATGCCAGGCGAGCGCGCTACCGCTTGAGCCACATCCCCAGCCCTAGAACTTGAATTTTAGAAGACTGCCTGATACATAGTAAATGCTCCATAATTTTAATTTAAATAATTATGCCCCCCCCTAGTCCCAGCTCTCTTTAACATGGGTGAATTACATGAAACAGAGAGCTGTACCTTATGTCCACTCTAACTTTGTCTTCCTACTTTTTCATACCCATCAATTCATAAAAATCAAAAGGAGTCCTCACCTTTTACATCCTTCACTGCAGGAGTATTAATATCTTAATAAGTTATTAATTACAATTCCCCCATAAACCTACACACTTAGACATTAGCTTCGGAATTTCTCTCCACCTCTTTCTCACTTGGTCTACAGTACATTCAACATCTTGGCCACTCAGAGAATACCCAGATTAATAAGAGGACTCTGAATCCTGCCATTTGAAATACCAGAATTCCTCACCCCAAAGTAGGAATGACTCAAGTCAAGCAAGAAAATGTTTTGCACTTGCCTGTTGTGGGGACCCACATAAAACCCCACAGTTGGTATGAAAATTATTTTAAGATGTAGACTCTTCACAACAGATGCAAAAAAAAAAAATAAGCCTTCTTGGAGCTTCTCTTATCTGATCAAAAGCAGAAAATTCTGGCAAATAGGCTGTCGTGAATTTTCATTTCATGCTGGCTTTTTTTCCAAGAAGGAACTCTTTATCAAGAGTAAATCTACTCCAAATCCCCCCTTTAGGGAAGTTTGATGGCCATGGAGAAGATGGAGATCACTCACATTTGTACACCACTCAGACAGAACCTATTATGAAACAATAACCCAAATTTATCTCTTTTTCCTCTTCATGCCCATCTATTCTTTCCAGAGAGGTCTCCCTCACTTTTTTTTTTTTTTTTTACTGTTACTTACTAAGCCTTTAACTTCAACCCTTTCTGAGCTGCTCCTTTTGTTAACACCTATAAGCATATCAATCCCCTTCTTTTTCTTTTGTTAGTCTGTTTTCAGTTTAAATCACAGACCTACAAGCACAGAATATAAATAGGTGAAGCAAACTTTTCATCCCTGACACTATACAACATCTAGTACCCTTCCCCTTCCGCTGGTCATAATTCTTTAGTTCTCCTGTGGAAAAACATTTTTTTCCTCCTCATCAGTCAATGTAGTTTGAGTAGGACTGACTCCAGACATTAGCTCCAGGAGTGGACATGAAATATGAACGTGCACAAAGTGAGAGCCCTGGTTCATCAGAGCACTGATTTCATTGAATTAGGTCCATCCCTGAACTAGTCAATCAAATCAATGATAAGGCTTATTTTTGCATCTGTTTGAGACTTTTCTAGAAGTGCCCAGAAAGGTATGTGTTCTTTCCCAGTGGGGTAGCATGTGAGACATGATTTTACTACATTAAGATTTTATTTGGCAATAAATTCAACACAAAAGAAAGACAAATAACAGAAGGGCAGAGAAAAATTGCTAACTATAGCATTTAACCCTGAATCCACTTGTACCTGAAGCTATTCTGGGGATTTTTCATTTATATGAGACAGAAAATTTCCTTTTTATTTTTGTAAGTAATTTTGAGTTGTGATTCTGTCATTTTTAAGTAAGGCAGTTCTGACTGACTCAGTGGGCATGAAAGCTATGGGCAAGGTAGCATTAATGAACCGAATTCATTCACTAGGAAAATGTCTCTTGGCAATGATGTGCTGCAGTCTTAGGGATTTCTGAAAAACTCTGCTTCTGACAAGACAACTTGTTCAGCAATTGACCTTGACCTAGATAGTAAAAGAAGGTTTTATTAAGCCCAGCTTGAAAGGATATTCTTTAAGGAGAGAGAATTAAAGGATAACCTTTTCTATTTAGATAAATATTTACAGTCATCAAGTTTTAATTTTTCTTCTAGTAAGGTAGACACTGTAGAAATTGTCTCTTCATGAGAGAGAAATAGTGACATTTCGAAATAAAAAAAAAAAAAACTGCCGAGAAACTATGTATACAAACAAGAAAGAAGCAATAAATATTGTATAAGGACATAAGCCCTAAAATCAGATTAAGTTTCAAATCTGGGTTCTGCTACTTATTAGCTACACATGCTTGAATATTTTAAGTCCTTTATATTTTAGGTTCCTCAGTTGTAAATTATCAACAATTGTTGCACATCTCAGTGTGCTGGGAGGATTAAATGAAATATCATTATGTAAAGAATTTAGAATCTTTTTGGACACCAGTGTTATTACTGATATTATACCAATAAACAAGGTCTAAGTCTAAATATGTTTCTCCAAAAACAAAAATAAAAAACAGAACAAAAAAAACTGCTGAATTTAATTGATGTGAATTTTTTCTCCTTGTGTCTTAAATTTTGTTTGTTTTCACTATGTACCTTAAACAGGATCTGCCCAGTCTGCCTTTGTGGTTTGAGTTGGTAGTTACAGGGGTTTGGCTTGCCATGTTGAGAAACTCTTCAAAAGATTAGAACATTCCATGCTCTGATAGGAGAGGGAAAAATCTTTCACATGGAGATTTTTTTTGCCTATGCAACCAGGTGCTAAAGAGCCATTTCTGTGGAGTTTTTATCCTAAGACCTCTTAAACCAACAGACAGGTGACCACATATTACAGGTATTAATAAAAAAATACAGTTAAAAGCTTAGGGCCATGTCTAAGATATTCACTTGTTGGTGGATATCTGAGAATCAGTCCATAAGTGATCCATCAGCCACAGCTATTGACAAAATGGCCTTTCATTGGGAATCTACTCATTGAACAGATCCTGATATAACTAATCAATGATATACCATAAATATCAGTTTCATATTCATCACCAAAAAGAAATAGGTTGGCAGTGTGTGGTTTCTTTCTTGGGTAATAAAAATATTCTAAAACTGACTCTAGCAATAGTTGTACATATCTGTTGAGATATTAAGCACCAGTGGGTTTTATACTTTAAGTAGGTGAGTTGTATGGTATAGGAATCATCTTAGTAAAGCTGCTAAAAATAATATATTGTATTATTATATATAACATATATTAAATATATATGTATTTATATATATATAGTATATATATACACATCTATACAGTATTACACTGTCTTGGAGGAGGCAGGAGAACAAAGAAACAACACCAACATGAACTAATTATTTACTGTGGGTTAAGGACTGTAATAAGCATTTTAGCAACTTATTTCATTATCACAACAAGTTAGTAGGCATTATTTTCATTCCCAATCATTAGAAAAAGTAACCAAAACTCAGAGTAGTTAAGTGGCTTGTCCAATATCACAGGGAGTGAACCACAGATCTGGGACTCAAATCAATAGTTAATTTGACATTTAGACATGTTTTCTTTACCACTAAATAATATTCCCATATATGAAGTTCACACCTTTGTCTAGTTCATATGTATGAAGAAAACTATAATTGGTGTCAGTCAGAATCTCAGGACGACAACAGCTTGAGTTGGAACTAGAAAACACACTGATTTCTTCTGTTGGGAAGATACCAAACATAGAAACATATGTGTGTACACATGTATGTGTGTGTGTGTGTGTGTGTGTGTGTGTGTGTATATATAATATATATATATATATATATATATATATATATATATATATATATATACATATATCCTGTTTTCATATGTATGCATTCTGTTTCTTAACTCAATAGATTGGATTATGAGTATGTGTACGAATTTTATTTAACTCAATTTTTTAATGTATCACCTTAACCAAATGAACATAAATTTATAATTGTTTTGAATTTAATCAAATTGTTTTATTCAACAGATTATGTTTTATATGTCCAATTCAGTTACTCTCTAATTTTGGGCTCATTCATTCAATTGATTTGAACCTTCATGATAATTAATTGATTTGTGTGTCTGTGTGTGCATTTGAGTTTATAAAAAATGGGTAACTGCCTGCCCCTCACCTCTTAAATGAGGAAACATAAATGATCTAGTGTAATCTCTTTTATTTCCTGGGTGAATAAAATTAGGGTCAGAGAGACAAAGATCTTCTTGAAACTACTACTTTAAAAAAGATGTAGGAAAAAAAACACCTAGATTTATCTAACTTTAGAAGAACAGCAAGTTTTGGCCATATTACGCAGAAGTAATTGCTCTGATTTTTACCACTTTTGGTATTTTAAGTACAAATGTTTGGCATGTTCTTATTAAATGTTCTCCAACATTTTTTGTCAACAAAGACCTAATGTATTATCTCCCCAAGTCTCCATTGGTTTCAGTGTCTATAATTTACCTTAAAATACTTCAGTGTAGACTGATTTATACATGCCAGTGTCAGTTTTCATTTATAACCTGAGAACAGCTCGTTAACATTTTCAGTATTTTAATTGAGAATGCATGCTTAAGGATACATGCTTGAAAGACTAATCAAAAGCTCACACAGGGTTTGGTGACCTGCATCCTTAATCAAAATGAGATGTTTAATTACCGTAAGAGAGACCAGAAACACCCTGTATGAAGAGAGATGGTAATACAGCCAGCCTGGAAATAGTTGCCCTTCAACGTGCTGCCAAGGGCTACGATCAGTGTCTCACTTAAGATACCAATGCAGAGGATCCGCTTCACTTGACTCCAACCAGAGATTCCCATGACTCAGTCTTGTCTTTCTCTAGGGGACATTTTGGGTGTCTGAAAAATCATTAAAAAAAAAAAACACTTCATGATTATTTGTATGTCCACTTGCTTGTATTTGTGATATGTGTGAATTGTTTGCTGATTGTCTAAAAATATGGTTGTAATATCATGAAGGAAGAAATGTGCCAACCCTCACTTACGTCTAAATCATAAAGCCAGTGGATATTATGGATATTAACAAAAAGTGAACCATAATCAGGAGTGACTAAATGAGTTGGGGCAAGTTTGCAAGAGCACTATTTAAAATGGTTTGGTGTTCAAACAGAGGCTGGTTGTGTACTGTCAGGATGCTTTGGGGCTAGACCCAAGAATGAATTAGGGAACAGATGCAAATCCAATGGTTTCTGAGCTACCTGGGCTGGAATTAATGACCTGAAGAGGTTTTAATAACAGAGGACAGTGGGCCCCCAAATTCTTAAATCAGAATCTCCAAGGAGCAGACCTTAGTATCTGTTTTTCTCAAAAAGCCAGACAGACACTAAATCATGAGCCAGCTGGCCTTTGGGAATCACAGAGCATGATGGCCCATAAGGTTTCTTATGTGAATCTGTCTATGACTCTTGATTTTTTTTTTTAAAAAGGCCCCTGAAAGATCACTTGAAATAACTATAGCAGAAAAGTACAGGTTCAGATAGGAACGAGCATCAAAAGATAGGTCATGGAGAGAAAAGGTGGTTATTGATTAATGGGGAAACATGATGAGAATTCTAATTGAGAATCTTCTCGTGATTTGGGAAAATAGCAAGGACCACTAGACAGATTTCATCCTTTCCTTGGAACTGAGAAATCAATCATAAGCTAACAGCTTACCTTTGCCAACTCTTAGTTAAATCCCTGGCTAGAGTTTGTCTCAAGCAAATGAATTCTAGTTATTCCTCCTAACTCTTGTTGGCAGAACACAAGACATTTACCATCTGCTCAGCTTTGCATTGGCAATAGGTAAACACAGCCTATTTCCCCAAGGCAGAGAGAAGAAAGAGGTAACTATCACAGCAGAACTGAGGGTGGGGCTCCAATGTTGTGGCTGTGGGATTACACTGATAAAAGATGCCTACAGCAAGGGGGGCTTGGTAAGCTAACTGGGGTGTTGGACCCGATTGTTAGGAACCATACCAATGTGATTCTATGATGGTGAAAATTCAGAAATCTTCCTTACATCTTTTCTTCTTTTCAGCCTTTACAATCCCCCGACTGCCAAGCTTTTGGATATGCTTCATGCTTAAGGTGAAGTGAGAGATTACTTTCTGTTGAGTCCTCTACAATCACGTCTGAGACCCAAGGTTCTCTATTCTTGTGAAGCTTGCAGTGTAGCAAGAAAAATGATCGAACCAGGTTATTGGTAACATTTTAGGCATTATAAAGACATATCAGGTGCCCTGCAGGTACCTAGGAAGGGCTACTCTTGCTAGGCTGAGGATCTGGCATTTCATCTGGGAATAATGAGACCCGACATCAAGTCTATCACCCATTAGACCCTAAGTACATCTGTTCATTCTACACTCACATTAGCAACACATTTCGTATTTCACAGCACTGCTTTCGGAAGAGAGTTACAGTGATGAACCGACAGAACAGGAATGTGTCCCATGAAGCAGGGCACACACACAGAGACACACACAAACACACATGAGACTTGCTGACAGGTACATTGTAAGGACAAAAAAGTGACAGAGGCAGAACATGGGAGGCTCTTTTTGACAACATCAGAAAGACCCTCTCTTGGGCAGAGATACTTAAGAAAAGAGACACATTTAAGTATTTGGGTCATGGGTGTTCTTGGCAAAGGGGACAACAAGGGCAAAGGTCCTTCCTGAGTTAAAAGAGAACCTGGCATGTTAAGAAAAAGACACAATATTGGTGCAGTTTCATCAGTGCCCCCAGCAAGGGTTAGAGCAAGAGGTTGTATGGGAGAAGTCACATGGAACACTTACTTCCTGTTAGTGCTGCAGAAATAGCATTTAACTCAAGGGAAGCTTTTCACTTCCCATACTCCTACTCTGCACCTTTGCTCTGACTTTTCCTAATATGAAGACTCCCCTTATTCCTTTATTCATCCTCAGCACCCCAGTTCTTCCAGATTTTCTTTAAGAATAGGGTGAACAACTCATCCTCATTTTCCTAGATCATTTCCAGTTTTAACAGGAAAAGCCCCACATCTCAGGAACCTTCTCCAACCTAGACTAACAAGAACAGTTGGTTACCCTGGGGAAGAATCCTACCTTTATCAATCCAGATCTAAGATACCATAGACACTGAACCCCATTTCCTCCATCAATTGTATGAAGACATGAGTTGGAGAGGTTGGCAGGATTCAGATGATGAGGGTCTTGTGATCATGGCAAAGAGTTTGGATTTTATTAAAAAAAAAAGAGGGGTTTGACTCTAAGGCATTAGTGATGCTGAATTATCTACCGCTACATGGCAAATTCCTCCAAAACTTAGTGCTTCAAACATTTACTTTCTCTCAGAGGTTCTGTGGGTCACAAATTCAGGTATGATTTGGTTGAACAATTCAGGCTTGAGTCTCTCTCACAGGGCTACAGTCAGATGTCAGCCAAGTTTTGCAGGCTTCAGTGGACAGAATTATCTTCCAAAGTGGCTCATTCACCTGGCTTCAGATTGGTGCTGGCTGTTGGAAAACCTCAGTTCTTTTCCATGTGGGCATCTCCATAGGGCTACCCAAATGTCCAAGTGATATAAGATGTCCAAGAGGTACAAGCTCAATGCCATCTATTGTTAAGCTCAGAAATAATACACCATCCTACACTAACCATGGGTTAGACAATAATATTCCTTTGGTCACAGCTTTGATTTACTCTGTGATATAACTGTACAAGGAAAGAGAGACCAGTAAGTGGCGGATCAGTGGGTGCCATCCTGGAAGGGTTTACTAATTCGTTAAACAATGTTCTTGATCAGAAATGTAAACACGTGACTCAGTGTGCTATTTGAAGTTAACTTCTACTAATAACAACACTATCAGAAGGCACATTCATAAAATATCATCTATTGATTCTGTTTTCACAGGTACTAGAGGGTTATTGTGATACTGAAGTTATGTTTTTAAATAAATACTGCTTCCAAATTACCAGACTTCCATTTATGGCACTAGGTAACCATATAATGCCAATCCACTCATTCATTCTTCCCATGTTCACTGGCTAGCAGGTGTACAACAAACATGGCCAAGGAGGAAAAGTGGCACTTATCAAGATTTGGGACTGTTGCTGCTTAGCTTGGAACACCTTGTGGCAAATTTGTCCATCTATCTGTTTTCAAAGATTTACAGAAGGCTTAGAGTCAGAAGATGAACTATGATCTCTACCTAAATAACTAAAACATATCTAACAATATCAAAAAAGACAAAGCTCTTGGGGCAGGAGTGTTTGTAAACAGGAGCATTGAGTCCTAGAAATGAAGAGAAGGGAGGAACACAGAAATACCAGAGACCAAATTTCCAGGTCCTTTAATAGAGATTAGGACTTTGGGTGTTTTCTACTACAATAGAAGACAGGAGAGCATTTGAAGCATAGGGAAAACACAATCTAACATTCTTTAAAAGGATTACTCTGTCTGTTGCTTTGTCTGAGATGCTATCTCAGGAATTCACATCTTCCTTCTCACTTCAACCAGGGATTTATTCAAATCCTATCAAATACATCTCCCTGGCCACTCTGTTTAAAATGGAAACTTCTTTTCCCACTCTTCTGTCCCTGTACTAAATTATTTATGCAGCACATCTTCTCTGACGTTAGGGGTATATTCAAGTATTCAAGTGTTTCTTTCTTTCTTTTTTTTATCTTGTCTATTCCCCCCTTTTAAGAGCAGGCTCTTGTTTTAGGCATTCCTACAATACTGATGTAGCATTTTCTGAATTGATTTTTTTTTCACGAATGTCAAATGCTGAGTTGTTTTTATGTGCCCTTTAGAAAGGCTTTTTCCTACCTCTCATGTTTTTTGGTAATAAACGATAAGCTACATCTCATGGAAACAGATCAGTTATTGTGGTTATAGGAAAGTTTTATAGAAAGTAATTCTTAAACAGTATTTGGGGGCTGGGGATGTGGCTCAAGCGGTAGCGCACTTGCCTGGCATGCGTGCGGCCCAGGTTCAATCCTCAGCACCACATACAAACAAAGATGTTGTGTCCGCCAAAAACTAAAAAATAAATATTAAATCTCTCTCTCTCTCTCTCTCTCTCTCTCTCTTAAAAAAAAACAGTATTTGGGAGGGGATAAGGGTGCCATACCTGCTGTGTGTGTTGCAACTCTGCAAAGGCTTGGAAATGACCTCTGTTACCTCAGGTTTGTATATGAAGATGGATGCCCTTGCACTATCTCCCCATTTGATAGGCAACTTTTCCAGATCATGAACCATGTATCTGTGCCTCACTTTCTCCATCTGTGAAATAAACTTGATAATTACCTACTTCATACTTCATATGAGAATTACAGAAGACAATGCATTCTAATCACCCAAAATAGCCCCCTAGTCCACAAAATGTGCTCAAATATGTTACTTGCTTTTGTTACTATTGCAACAATAATTATATATAAAAGTTATATGTAATATATATTAACTCTTAGCAATAAATACAAAGCCTCACTTACAGTACAGAAGTAGAACAGCTACTGAACAAAAGCAGATAAAAGCTGTTCCTGAGACTAAACCCAGTGAGCAAGTGGCTGTGTTATAGGAGCACTTGTTGTTTGTAGGAATATACTAAAAATCCATGAGCAAATGCTCGGTTTAATGGAGCCTTGGCAAAAAGATGGAGCAGCACTTTGAGAGGTTTTTTGGAAGCACAAGTTCACATCTGAAAGGTAAGAAAGCGTAAAACTAAAAGGGTGAACTGTCATCAGCACATCGGGATGGACGTTTAATGACAATTGGGTGGCAGGGCTTCATCTCCTTGCACCTGTACCATCCTGTTCCTTTCCCCTAATCATAAATTCCACAGAGCATTTTAAGAACCTGTGCAAAGAGGCCCCTGCTGCCTGAGAACCCTTATTCTGCCAGCTCCTTGGACAGTGGGAACCTATCCAGGGACCTTCAGAGAGAAGCACCAGATGTCCATTTTCTTTCTTGGTCAGAAGCACCATGGCACATAAAAATACAGCTTCCTTTACCCACTATTGCACAGTGTAAGCTGCTTCTCCTCTTTTCAGCAGCCTGTCCCGGATACTTATAGCAATCAGGTAAATTAAATCTGAGGCCTTATTCCCTTCGAACTTATCAGGTATCACCCATAGCTCCTCTATTCAGAGATGTCAAGTCCTTGTATTTTAGGTACATTAGACCATTCACTCAATGCATCCATTTCACTCAAAATGCATTAAGTCCCTAAGGATGGGGAAATTGTATTATAACAGAACTATAGGCAATATAGGCATCTCCATTTAGAGAAAGATATAAACTCTGTGTGGTACCAACAACACACAGGAGATAACTTCTTTGTGCCAGTCAGCAATGCACAAAATAATGATATTAATCTTCTCCTCAGTGCTAAGCATAATGCCAGGCAGACTGTGAGTCATAAAAAGAAATGAGACATGGCCTCCATCTTCAGGAATCACATCCTCCAATAGGGCAAACAAAATGTGTCCAGAAATAAATAAGAAATTGGGTGATTCTGACCAAGAAAGGACCATATACCTCTGTGGCAAGACAACAAAAGGTTAAGAAATCCAGGCTTTAGATCCAGAGAGGTCAAAGTCTGAATCTTGGCCCTGTTGTTGTAACTATGTATTTCCCTACCAGAGCCTCAGTTTCCCCATCTGTTTATAGTGGGATCCACCTCTGAGAGGTATTATAAGGATGTAATAAGAGAAAAAAAAATATATATATATGACACATGGCTAGTACAGCCCATTCACTCAATGCATCCATTGTCTCAGCAGATATTTATTATACAAACTGTTCAATGCTAGAGCCCACAGAGCCAGCTACTCCTTTCATTTTAGTAGAAAGAAGATAAATCCTGACATCAGCTGGACCATTGCTATGTGCCAGGTACCACAATGAAGCGAGCAATCAGGTGAGATCAATATTTTCTAATCAATAAGATTTGTAATAAATTAAAAGAGATGCAGTGTTTACAATGAGATGGACTATTTGGATAAGGTGTTATATGAGCTGAGGTCTGAAGAGCCTGCCATGCAAATATCTGAAAGTGGAATCTTCCAAACCAAGTCAGCTCAATCAATGCTACAAATATGAAAACCAGGCTCCCAGTTTCATGGGACAGGAAGGTGGAAGAGTTCAGGAAAGTCATAGCCAGAGTGGGCTAAGAGGGACAGAATATTCCAAGTAAAGAAGCATCTGAACTAAGATCCTTGCATAAAGATGATAAAATAAAACATTGGCATCATATCTTCATACAGCACTTTAGATAAGGGCTCATAAGAATTTAAAGACATTTTGCTCATTTACATACGATGTGACTGCTTTTGAACTAAAACAGCAAAGGTAAATGGGTGAGGACGAGACCACTCACCAATAATACCTAAAATATAGACTATCTGGCCTTTTACAGAAAAAGTTTCCCAGACTCCACTTTAAGATTTCAAAGCACACAAGTAGATTCCACTGTTGGAATACTCAAGTTCATTTGGGGTGAACTCTAAGCATACTTAGTGCACACAAGTCTATAGATTTCCACCATGGTCTATCTCCAGAATTGGACAGGTGGCTCAAGGCATGAGATTGGTTTTTACTCAACCCTGGTTGCATAAGTATTATTATCAGAAAAAATTTTTTCCCACATAAAATTATTAAGGTCTTCCATACTTATAGGTAAGGAAATTAAAGAGCTAAAGTGTAAAGTGTAAACTAAGTCTAGAACCAGGTTTCTCACAACCCTTATCACCATGTTCTTTTTTATCAACATGCTGTGGGAATAGTGAAATCTGATATGGTCTCTGTCAGCCCATACCAAATCTTAAAATAGGAAGGATGGCTTCCTTATTTGCCATCAGATGCTGGCCTTCAATTACTGACATTTTGTCCTCGTTAGCCACCATAGGACACTACTTCTGTTTGACCGCCACTTTCACTCACCTCAAATTATGGTCAGTCCTGGAAGAACAGATGAGAAGGTCCACCGTGTGTCCTGATGATCATTCCCGCCCAGCAGTCACTGGAAATCCTTTGGTTAGATGAAAGGTCATGCCCCTAGAAACTTCTTAAATGTCCATCTCTTACCCAGTCCACTGCATGGAAAGGGAAAACTTCTACCACTTAGGAGTCAGTGCTTCTTCATTCATATCACTAACTTTAACAAGGGAGAGTATTTTAAATTCTGCCTATATTACAGACAGAATGATGATAAATCACCATAAACAGCAAAGCAAGGGTCAGAATTAGCCTATGGATACAATGGACAAGGTAGTTAAGATGCCAGGCTTTGAGGACTGTGATATTCAAGTTCAAGTCCTACGTCTGCCACTCATTAGCTGTATGAACTCTGTTGTTAGGGTTTAGCTATGAGGTGTTCCCAAAAACTCATCTGTTCACTAGTGAAAGGATTTTCAGAAGTGAAATTATTGTGTTTTTAATTCTTGCACTATAGGAGTCTTATTAAGGAAGTTGGGGCCTAATCCCACATGATAAAGATTTGGGCCTACTTTTTCTTCTATTAGACGCAGAGTCTCTGGTTTAATTCCTAGGTCCTTGATCCACTTTGAGTTAAGTTTTGTACATGATAAGAGATAGGGTTTCAATTTCATTTTGTTGCACATGGATTTCCAGTTTTTCCAGCACCATTTGTTGAAGAAGCTATCTTTTCTCTGGTGCATGTTTTTGGCACCTTTGTCTAATATAACTGTAATTTTTGGGGTTAGTCTCTGTGTCCTCTATTCTTTACCATTGGTCTACCAGACTGTTTTGGTGTCAAGACCATGCTATTTTCGTTACTATTGCTTTGTAGTATAGTTTAAGGTCTGGTATAGCGATACCACCTGCTTTGCTCTTCCTGCTTAGAATTGCTTTAGCTAAAATGGGATGGATTCAAACTAAAAAGTTTTTTTCTCAGCAAAAGAAACAATCTGTCAGGTGAACAGAAAAGCCTACATCCTGGGAGCAAATTTTTACCCCTCACATATCAGAGACAGCACTAATCTCTAGGGCATATAAAGAACTCAAGAAGCTGATAACCCAATCAATAAATGGGCAAAGTACCTGAACAGACACTTCTCAGAAGAGGATATACAATCAATCAACAAATATATGAAAAAATGCTCATCATCTCTAGCAATCAGAGAAATACAAATCAAAACTACTCTAAGATATCATCTCCAGTCAGAAAGGCAGCTATTATGAAGACAAACAACAGTAAGTGTTGGCAAGGATGCAGGAAAAAAAGTACACTCATACACTACTGGTGGGATTGCAAATTGGTGCAGCCAATATGGAAAGCTGTATGGAGATTCCTTGGAAATCTGGGAATGGAACCACCATTTGACCCAGCTATCCCTCTTCCTAAAGATCTTAAAACAACATACTACAGGGACACAGCCACATCACTGTTTATAGCAGCACAATTCACAATAGCTAAACTGTGGAGTCAACCTAGATGCCCTTCATTGAATGAATATATATATATAAAGTGGCATTTATACACCATGGATTATTACTCAGCACTAAAAATGAACAAAATCATGGCATTTGCAGGTAAATGAGTGGCGTTGAAGAAGATAATGCTAAGTGAGGTCACCCAATCCCCCCCCAAAAAAAATGCTGAATGTTTTCTCTGATATAAGGGGGGTGACTCATAGTGGGGTAGGGAGGAAGAACATGGGTGGATTAGGTGAATTCTAAGTAGGGAAGAGGGGTGGGAGGGGATGGAAGGGGGAAGGGGATTAGCAAGGATGGTGGAATGTGATTAATATCATTATCCAGAGTACATGTATGAAGACTTGATTTGGGTGTCAACATACCTTATATACAAACAGAGATATGAAAATTTGTGGTAACTCTGTGTATTAAGAATTGTAATGCAAAAAAGTACATGTATAATGCCATAAATTGATGTGAACATACTTTATATACAGAGATATAAAAAATTGTGCTCTATATGTGTAATAAGGATTGTAAGACATTCCACTATTGTCATGTACTTAAAAGATACTAAAATAAAAAAATAAATAAGTGTGTTATGAGAGCTTTAACATAATTGTGCATTGATATGGATGAACTTCATGGTAAGTGTAGCAGATATGAGATGGCTGGAGGAGGTAGGTCACTGGGGGTGTGCCTTTGGGGTTTATATTTCATCCCTGGTAAGCAGAGTTCACTGCTTACTGATTGTCATAGCCTGAGTTGTTTTTCTCTGCCACACTCTCCACCATGATGTTTTGCTTCACTTGAGCCCCAAACCATGGAAGTGGCCATCTATGGACTGAGACAAACTGTGAGCTCCAAAATAAATTTTTGCTGGACATAGTGGCACATGCCTGTAATCCCAGCAAGTCAGGAGGCTGAGGCAGGAGGCTCCTGAGTTCAAACCCAGCCTCAGCAACTTAGTGAGGCCCTAAGTAACTCAGTGAAACCCTGTTTCTAATAAAATCAAAAAAGAGCTTGGGATGTGGTTTGGTGATTAAGTGCTCCTGGGTTCCATCTCTGGTACCAAAAAAAAAAAAAAAGACAACACAAAATAAACTTCTCACCCTTTAACTATTTTGTCAGGTCCTTTGATCACACTGACAAAAAAAAAAAAAAATACTGACTAAAACAAACTTGGACTAGTTACTTGACCTCTCTGAGCCATAATTTTTTCATCCATGAAGAGGGGACAGTACGTATTTCATATCTCATAGGGTTCTTATTATTTTTTAAATTCATTTTATTATTTATGGATTCGAAAATATGAAATATACTTTTGGAGGTTTGAGTATTCCTTAGTAATATCCTAATCTTCTTTTACTCATGTTTATATATTTTAAAATTTTATCGTTCTTTTCAGTTATTACATGACAGCAGAATTCGTTTTGGTATAATTATACAAGCATGGAATAGATCTTATTCCAATTAGGGAGAACTAAATGAATTAAAGCAATTTGTGCAAGCGTTCATCAGGCTCTGTGCTGTTAAACAGCACTTGTCAATAAAAGAAAAAGATAACATGAGGGTGCTCTTGCAATGGTTCTAGCTCTGGACATTCTCAGCCAGATGACTCTGCAAGGTGTCGACATCTTCTGAGCTCAATTTTTTCATCTATTAAACAAGAACAGAGTTTTCAGAGCTATGAGGACCAAATAATGTAGGAAAAATAAAGTTCTTAGCAAAAAACACTGGCATTTATTAAAATGTCATTCAATGTTACCAAATTAAATCAAATAAACAAAAGATATTAATACCTACTTGGCCAACTCTATGTAGCTGTTCAAATTTTTTTTTTATTATGGATATCAAAGTGCCTTCCATCACCTAAACTGTTCTGCATATAGTGCAGGTTAGCAGGATTACTACTCAGCTGGGCAAGCCTGTCTAGCATCTGTTTACTTGGCCTGTGATTTGCAGGTCATTCATGGGAGTTGAAAGCTTCCGTGGCCAGGTGAAGTGAAGCTAGGGATTAATTAACCTGTGATCTATGAGTTTTAATTATTGTTCTCAAGTCTCCTGTAATATTTTCAAGTGACTCTTTAAATAACCATATGGTCTAGAAAAAGCAATTGGGACTGAAACATATGGCAGAATTACTCTCCTGTGTTAAACTACTGCCCTGATCAGGTGTGTGGAGAGAGAAGATGTGCTGAGCTGAGTTCTGGCAAGCTTCCAGACTGAAACTTAAATGTATATATGTGCACATAGGTGTGTACTTCACATGTGTTCACAAATTTGCACAGTGTGATAGTCATCACGTCACACTAGAGATAACATGGGCTGAGGGGTCAAATGTTTTCCAGGTTCTACCACTCCCCACTCTCATGAGCCTATGATGGTCAGTGGGCCCCAAAATATCTCAAATTCTTTACTCAAATGGGAATAATAAAAATCTACTTGGGAGTGTTGTGGCAAGGCTAAGAAATGAAATATGTCGACATCTAGCCGTAATTAGCAATCGATATAAGGTTCTAACTGGGTTAGTACCCTGAGTTTTTAAACTCTAGTTCTTACATGTTCCCCAGTCATTTAGTTGAGTCTTTGATTCATTATTAATAAAATGGGGCTACTATGATCTACCCCATGGATTTATTCAGCAAATATTTACTAACCTCCTTCTCTGTGCCAGAGACTGGATTAGTTGTGAGAAAAACAATGAAAAATCATAACAGGGCAGCTCTTTACTTAATAGTGCCTAAGGAAAAAGAAACATTGGCCAAGGTTTAATATGACTACTTATAATAAGGACTATAAGAGAAAGCCCAGAGACTTTAATGGGAGAACTTGTATTGGAATGGGAAATCAGGGAGTAGCTTTCAAAAGAAGTGACATGTGAGCTTAGATATTTAAAATAAATAAGAGTAGCAAAAATGGCGTGAGGAATGTCAGAGAACAAAATGCATAAGGACTCTGATGGGGTCTCATTCATGTTGAATAGTGAGTGGAAATAACTCTCTTCCAGGGTCTCTGCATATGGTGGTAACAATATAGACAGTCTCTGACTATGTGGCTTACATCAGAAAAAGCAAAAGCAAGATAATGCAATTACATGACTTAGCACTGCCCATGGCACAAGAAAAACACTCCAGATGTCGCCAATAAATATAAAGATCACTGTAACAGCTATAATAATTATAATGGTAGTAACATATGCCTCTAGGAAAAAATAGCTCTGTCCATTCAAAGCAAAGCATCACAACACCTTATTTTGCTGCTTAAATGAAGAAAAATCTCCTACAAATGTGTTTCATCAAAGTAAAAGTTTGGGGTTCATTATTAAAGTTTGAGAACTGGTGTTTATTCTGAATTCCCTTGGCATTCGATCCCACAGTACATGGGAGTTTGGGCAATAGGCTTGTGAAATGGAAATCCACATCTCTCTTGCCTTCTTCAAGTTGGAGCAATGAAAATGGTTTACTTTCTAAATGCCCTGTATGTTCCACTCATGGAGGGGTGCAGTGACCACTTGGCAGAGTTGTGACAGGAAAGATATTCAGTCCCTCCCCCCAATGACAACAGCTGAAATGGTTCTCAAAGAATCAATGATCTGTGTGTTAGGGCCAGTGATGTGAAGGAGAATAATCAGTGAATTTCAAAGGCAAGGGAAGCTTTGGGAGAAAGGTCTTCTCTGGCTAAGACCCTTACCTCTACTGATGCCCCAAATGCCTGTGGTTCTTCGTTTCAGGCAGTCATCTTCTAATAATAACCTGGCAATACACATTAGGCATTCCATGTTTATATTGGCAGAGAAACATTATTTTCTTTGAGTTAGAAAGAACTTTGAATGTCCTATTCCAACATTTTTTTATTTCAATGAAGCAATTGAGACCTCGAGAAAAGTTGTGATATGTCCCCAGTCACATGCCCTGGCAGTTACAGATGGAAGACTGGAATCAGGATTTCTTTTCCTGGAGCTTCGGTCTCCAAATTCTGTATTTTCTAATTTTGCTTTCCTCAGTTATTTTTCCACCACTGAAACAATAAGAAACTTTTGAGCTGTTAGTTCAGGAGTGGTAGTTGGCCAGAAGAAAGAATACGTAGCAGTTTCCCTGGTGTTGGCCCTGCCTAGCAGGTTCAGACTAAACCTCCCAAATCTATCATCTGGTATCAACACCTAGTTGCAGCTTGAACAGAGTCACTTCTAACAGTGCCTGGGCCTCAGGATGCTCAAGGCTGTAAGTGTTCCTTTCTTAGTGCTGGTTTCTCCCAGTGAAATGCACCGCAGATCATAACCAGTGCCTCAGAAGATAACTGTCATGAACCCAAGGATGGAGACGTACCAAGCATTTTTTTTTCTGAACCTCCTTGTGCTGATAATTCAGAGAATGAGCATCTTCGCTTTAACAAGCAAACTTCTAGAACATTCTGTGTCTTGGAAAATTTATGCACTGGCAGTAGAGCCCTTTCTTGAGAGAGGCTTTTAGGAAAGCATTGTCAACCATTTCTTAGGCTTAAAGTTGTGTGACTACAATACCAGCTTGCTACAACTACTTTGGAACTGGAGATGTTTTTCTAAATGTCCCTGTTTGGAACCTAGATACTTCACCCTTACTGATACGGAAGTGGAAAGAATGGAACACAGACTTTTGCTCTCCAGGCAGACAATAGTGAACCCTAGAACCTCACATTATAATTCTGGATATGCTAACTTTAGTTGACCCAATCATCCTGGGTAAGTCCCTCCTCCCTTCCTTGTCTCAGGACTATTGTCAATAAAAACAATAATTTGTATGACCAACACTCTTCTGGGTTTTTTTCTACTTTTATTATCACCCGAATGTTTTAATGAATGATTTTTTTATACAAATGGCATGTCCACACTCACACCCCTGAAAAACTGGAAGATCTAGTGCCCTGACTTAATAATCACATATAATAAACTGCAAGTTTTAGAATGGCTGCTCAGTGTAGAAGGTCCTAAACACTCTAGGATATTCTAGAACTCCAGTCCACATCAGGGCTATGTGTGGGACCTAATAAGTCTAGGTTACCTCTGTGGACTCAGGATATTATAACCTGGACTTGTTTGTAAGTAGCTGTACCAAGCTAAACATCCTCCTCTTCTAGCACAGCTTATGTGTTCACAAAATGTTATTATATGTATTTGGTGTATTTAACATACACCAGATACAACATCTGGAATAACAACATACCCATGAGACTCACATTTCCTACACTATGCATTACATTCTGATTAAAGCTTCTTCATGACTTTTACCTAGTCTCTTTAATTAGTATTAACACGTTTTATTGGTCTCATTTCTAATCCAGAGAAAGCACTAACACAATGGGAGAAGATACTACTGGCTCTGCCCACATGGTAGAAGGAATAACATACGGTCTGTTTTTTAGAGGTCCCCTATGAAAAAGGAGCCACTTTGTTACCAAGGAAGTCAGTGACAGATCTGTTGTAAACAAGTTTATAGGAAATGTTACCAGAGGTATTTCTGAAAAATATCTCCAGAGGTCTCTTCCTTGACGTTCTAACCATCAGAAAATAAAGTTCAGGCATTTGGTTTTGACCAAACCATAGACACTCATAACAACTCTTATATATTCTTAACATTTTTTGTATTTTTAATTGCCATAATTTTAAGTATTTTTTGAATAAAGTGTGATATTTCAATACAATAAATGAGCTGTTGTGAATCACCTGCTGTCTAAGTAAACTGGGCAAATTTAGTCAGTTCGACTGGTCTTTGGATATCTGTCACTAAACTTGCAGTTTTATATGAAAACATCCCCACTAGAGCCAGTGATGTTAGGAGGATATTCAATTCTAGTCACAGGACACCTCCCGAGTCACCACTCTTAATGAATGAAGCACCCACCACATGCCTTATTCCTTGTCTTGAATTTTATCCTTCAAGGCCCAGTGGACATTCTACTGATAATTTTTCCCCCCTCAACTACCTAGCTTAATGGCAGATTCTTTCCTCATTCCTCTAAATTGTTTGAGGATTTATTAATCATGCATTGACAATCTTTTCCTTGGACAAGATTTAATATTAGAAAAAAGGATAGTTAACGTGGCTGCACTTAAAATGAGGATTAAACTTTCAGAGTAATGGATAAACGAAAATACATTTAACTGTGATTTTTATCTTGAAAATTACTATTTTATGTATTTAACAAGATTTAGGTCAATGTAGCTATGAATTTAATGTTTAGAATAACCAAGGAACTAATCAAAGGTTGGAAATGAAGATGTTATTTTTTTTTCTGGAAAAAAATAAGATAGCATGAAAATACCACCTGTACTTCATATTTGCAATACTATGGTTAAGTTTTTGCATCAATATTTGTGAACCTGGTCGATTAATCCAAGGCCAAATTTCACTCAGTATTCAAATCATCATTTTTTGAAGTCTGTATTGTTTCCTTGCACCTGGTTATTCAATGCTCCCGAAAAGACTGGCCTTACTCTGACAGAGCGTCATGTGTCAGTGATTTTTCAGACCTAGAATGCTTTACTCTAACAGCCTTCATCCAATACTGCCTCTTCTGCCAGACTTGCAATTTTGTTTTGCAATTAATTGTTAATGAACCTCCACTGTATTGTTTGACATTTAAAACATGCAATAATCAGCAAGAGGCTATTACAAATGCAAAGACATAGCAAATTTTTCACATACATGTAGATTGTGTTAAAATTAATAAAAAATTGAAATAATTTAATTTTTGATCATAGGTTTACCATAAGTTTAATTATAGATTTTAAAATTATAGGTTTATTTGACCAAACAATAAACTAATAAAAATACATTATTATTATTATTATTATAAAAGTACATTATTATTATTATTATTATTATTATTATTATTATTTATTATTATTACTACTACTAATGCATGAAAGAAATCTCTTCTTGAAAAAGTTGGCAACACATTTTTTAGTCCAGTGGTTCTCAGAACACCAAAGTTTGCTAAAACTTGTTAGAAATGCAAATTCTCAGGTTGCTGTATCAGAAGCTCTAGGAATAGAGCTCATAAATGTTTTAATTAACTTTCCAGGTGATTTTGATGCATGCTAAAGTGTGAGAATCATTTTTGCAGTCCCATCTTGTTTTACTAATGAAGAAGCTAAGACCTGGGGAAGAGATGTGATGTTATTGAGCGGCAAGAAGAGCTAAGAATGAAGTCCAAACCTCAAGCGGTGTTCATTCTCTCTTTTATTTATTCTTTAATACATTCCTCTCTTGGTATTTCCCTGGTGTTGGATCCAGGACCCCCTAGAGATAATGTAATTTGAAGATGCTCAAGTCTCTCATATAAAAGAGACATTTTTAAGTATTTACATATACTAAGAAGCATATGAAATAATTTACACAAAACCTCCACACATCCTCCCATATAGTTTAAATTATCTCTAGATTACTTATAATACCCAATACAACAAAAATATGATATAAATAGTTATACTGTATTGTTTGAAGAATGACAAGAGGAAAAAGTCTGGATGAGTTCAGCATGGCTGCACATTTTTTAAAATGCCTTTGCCATCTGAAGTTGTTTAAAACCAGTGATGTGGAACCCATGGGTAAGGAACCTATGACTATGGAGAGCTGACTGCATGCTATGTATTATTTAATTATCACCACTCTTCCATGAAGAGTTTTTAATCTTTATAATAGATGAAAAAGTGCTAAGAGAGAGGAGAGTGTATAAAGTCTCATTTGGAAGCATTTTAGGCTTGCGTTATGTGAATAGCATCTGATCTATACAAGCACATTATAAATTCTCAGAAGGTAGAGCTACACTTTATTTATATATTTTTCATTGTCACAACATTTGAGTCAGCACTATAAGATCACCTCTTGATGGCAAAGCCAGCACAGTGCTTTGCAGAAGGACTATTTCTTGTCTCTGTATTTCCACAGCCACAATGGATTAAATTTACCACTTCTCTAAACTTTATCAGCAAATACAAAAACCAACCTCTCTATATGAGACTGGCCAGAGAAGCTATTTTTATTCCTTGTTGTTACGTATAAGATGTTTCTTGTTGTACATGTGGGGGCTGTTGTTTAGGGTTTTTAAAAATATTTTAAGTAGCATTCATTTATTACATTTGAGGCTTCAGGCTGTGTTAGCAAATGCTACAATTTTAGAAATCTGAAAAAAACAATACCATGTGGTAAGAGAATAATAGGGTAAAATATAGATTCTCAATATAGTTTGTTTTCTTTCTAAAAAAAAGGGTACTGATAATGATTATCATCAATAACCACTGACACTGAGAGCTTGTTAAGAATTAAATGAGGCATTTTATATATAAGATCCCCCATAATTCTCAAATAATCCAATGCTAGTACCATTGTTGTCCCAATTATATAAACTTGGAAACAAACTTTGAGAGATTAAATAAACTGCCTAAAGCATCAGAGTCTATAAGTTGTATCTTTTGTACCCATTCCCAGAGAATTACTCCAGTGCCTGGATGTGGATGACCACTTTATACTGATTCCTACAGTAACGGCCTCCACAGCCCTGCAAAATCCTCAAGATCTCCTGTGTGGATTCTTACATGTGTAGGCGGATGAGCAAATGCCCACAATCTCACCATAACCTGCCGGGATCCAGATGATTACTTTTGTGCTGCTTCTGTTCAGTTTATATTCCAAATACCTTGGCCATTTCTCAGCTCAGGCACTCCTACCCTGACTTCATCACTAATATCACGTCCTCTACCCCTCAGCCTATTCCACTTCAAGTCAATTTTATTCAGCTCATTGGGAGTTTCAATAATAATAATAATAACAATAACAATGGAATCTCCCTGATCTGTGGTTATGTGGTGAGGATGAGAATACACTCTCGGTGGTCTGAATTGTGTCCATGGAAGCCAGCAGTTGTGGTCTGACATTTAATTTTATTTGGCTATGCTGTGGTTCCTGATCTCTGTAGTGCTTCCACACATACCTGATGGCAAAACTTCTTGAGATGTACACGAGTGAGGTAGTTATTCAGTGTTAGATTAACAGACTTATTGCCATATTATTCTAAGAAGAATATGGTGTACACAAATTTAGGCCATAAAAATTTAGGCATGAGTT
This sequence comes from Ictidomys tridecemlineatus, assembly GCF_052094955.1. Taxonomy (NCBI): domain Eukaryota; kingdom Metazoa; phylum Chordata; class Mammalia; order Rodentia; family Sciuridae; genus Ictidomys; species Ictidomys tridecemlineatus. The sequence continues at coordinate 164,902,765 of NC_135477.1, forward strand.
ATGGTTTCAGATTCTGCCCCAGTGATAGAGCTTCCCTAGAATTTCTAGGATTATTTTTGTCTCTAGCACTCATTAGCATCTGTATTCATTATCTTATGTTTCTGGAATTTTTCCATGTGTTCATTTTATAAGTTCAGTTCTTAAATTGGAAATACTCTGACAGCAGAAATTAAGATTTCAATTTTTGACTTATATAAATGTAGCAGTCTCTAAACTCAACTCTGAATTTATTATAACATTAGGTTCCCATCCATTCTCCACATACCATATAAGTGAACTAAAATATAAATTGTCCAGAAACCATATAGAACATCTCAACAAATTTGACTACATATCTACAATTTCCTGTCGGGGGAGAAAGAAGTCTTAAATAAAGGAGCATGATAATTGAATAGACAGTGGAGATATAAGATAAAAACAAGTAAAAAGAATGTGTTTTTGTCTCTTATATCACTGAAACAATTTACCAAATAGGAAAATGGGCAAAGTCTATTCAAAAATGTCAAATAACATGAAAAAACAATGAGTCTCAGTTTTATCTGAATAAAAGTAAATTTTAAAAATAGCTTGACATTTTCCATCTCACTAGTAAATACTTCAGAATTTTGTAATAACTACAATTGGCAAAACTGAGATATTACTGGTACACTTATTCCTCAGTGTGTATATTGGTAACTAAATTAATCTATAAATATATCTACACATAACCAAAAATATTATAGTGCATCTAGATCAAGGGTCAGTAGACATTTCCAAAAACTGCCAAATAGTAAGCTTTCAATCCCATATAATCTATCACAATCACTCAATTTACACAGAAGCAGCCAAAACAATATATAAATATAATGGATACAGGTGTGTTCTGAACTTTATTCACAAAAACAGGTGAGAGGGCAGATTTGGCTCAAAGTCTATAGATGTTTTAATCTCTGATCTAGATAAAAGGATCTTTAAGCTATGAAAGTATTAAACCAGTGAAACCACACACACACACACACACACACATACACACACACACACACACACACACACACCACACACACACACCTTATTCATTGTGTAGTACAGAAATTGTCTGTTTTCATCTCTGGAAAGGGGAAAAGTAAATGTACTCAAAGAACGAAAAAAAAAAAACACACACAGAACAAAAAAAAAAAAAAAAAACACACATACAGAACAAAAAGCCCTGGCAAAATGAGAGAAGGACAAGAATATTCTAGGCCTAACAGAGGATGAGCAGAGAAGTGGAGATTTGGAGAACAAGCAACTTATTGAAGCCCTAACTAACTTAGTGAGACCCTGTCTCAAAAATAAAATAAATAAATAAATAAAAGGGCTGGGGAGATGGCTCAGTGTTTAAGTACCCTTGGGTTCACTCCCTGGTACCAAAATAAATAAATGAACAAGCAAAATGTGGAAAAACCAACAGAGGTATCTAGGGGTCAGCTACCTATTTCGAATTCCAGACAGATTTCTATATTGGCCAGGATCACAAAAAAAAAAAAAAAAAAAAATGAGAGAAAATAAAAAGGACAGTGCAGAGCAGAGAGGACTAAGGAGCTGCTGAGCACCTGCTCCCCCAGGGGACCTCAGCTCCCCAGTGCAGCTGATCCTCATTGTTCATGGATTCCATATTTGATAATTTGCCTACTTGCTAAACTGTATCTGTAACTCCAAATTTAATATTTATTGTATGTTTGCAGTAATTTGAGGACAAGCCCACTGTGATTAAAAAAAAATTAAACCACTCAACATGCAGGTTTCCGTCTGAGGTCAAACAGGGTGATGCTCTGCCTTGTTTTTGCTTTTACACTGTAAAACAAGTCTATATTTTACAGTCTATTTGGTGCCAGAGTTTCTACATTTTTGTGATTTTTTTTTGGCAAATTCACTGTTTAAATGGGCCCTAAACATTATGCTGGAGTGTTGTCCAGTGTTCCTAAACACTAGGAGGAGGTATTATATTTTGGCATGAAAATGCATGTCTGGTTACATTACAAGAGCTTCAGTCAGACATGATTTATGGTATTGTCAGCTGCCAATTCAATGTTCATGAATTAATCAGGTATGTTAAATACAGTGTCTTTGAACAGAAATATTGATAAAGCAAGGTTGTATATTGATCAGTTTACCAAAAGGTTATGATCAGAGGCTTTCACAAACCTGACTCTATTCTCCCAACATGCAGTGGTTCTGCATTTTCTAAGTGAGTATTTGCAGTGGCTTTATGGAACATAACTACAGTAAATAAGAAGAATCAATCACAACAGAAAAAAGAAACACATTTCCACATAGCTCATAGGAATATAGGACATCACTAAACCTTAGAAACAGCCAATCTCTCCAATCTCTTCCACGGGGTCTTTTAAAGGAGAGTAGGAGACCATGATTACAAAGCCCAGTATATAATAGTGGACAGGCAAACTAATTTAAGGCCTGGATGGAAAACATGGCCATATTTAAGATCTATAGAAGTGGCTAATATACAGAAGGCCCTAGATAACAAGGACAAATGCCTGAGTTCTGTCATATAGTTCCCAATACTCAGTCCAGACTTACCCAGCCTCCTCAAAGCAGAGGCTCATGAAAACCCACATGAATCATAAAGATGCCTCCCCTGGAAATCCTAGAAATCCTGACTTAGATTTTGATTCACCAGATACACCAGAAACCATTAGAGAAACAAGTGAGAGACCAGGCATCCAACTAAATGAGATGAAACTCACCAAAAGGAAACTTCATGAAACCAAGAAGAACCCTCTTAGATCAGAAGAGACCACAAGTCTGAGTTGTTTTAATTTTATCTCCTCTCCCCCAGCCCTAAGGCTCCATCACCAAGGATAGGTGGAGCAGGACTTGCTAGAAGACTGAGTTTAGTTATGGGAAGTAAAACAGACTATGATTATTAACATGTTTGTGTGCACCATAAAAAGTCTGTAATTCTTTCACAATCCTATGAAGAATTTAAAGGAAGGAAGGCATTCTACATATGCTAACATAAAAATAAGTCCAAAATATCCTTTAAAATATAAAAAGGCAATTATAGGACATTGTATATAATTCATGTTGCTATGATTTGAATGTTTGTCCTCCCCCAAACTCATGTTGAATTTTAATTGTCAATGTAACAATATTGAACATTGCAGCCCAGAAAGAGGAAATGTTGTTTTAACAAGGATTTAGGGAATGAGCTTTTTGTTCCTGCCCTTCCACCATGTTAATATGTATGAAAAACATCCTCACCAAATGATACCACATTGTTCTTGAACTTACCAGCTTTCAGAACTGTGAGAAAATAAATTTCTGTTCCTTGTAAATTATCCAGTCTCAGGTATTCTATTATACCAACACAAAATGGATAAAGACAGAAATTGGCACCAAGAGGATTGTATTGCTGTAATACCTAAAAATGAGGAATTGGTTTTAGAACTGGGTAGTGAGTAGAGGCTTGGAAGAATTTGGAGGATCAGGCTAGAAAAAGCTTGTAGTGCATGAAAACAGCATTAAGGGTTAATCTGGTTATATCTCCACACAAGAGGAGAATTCAAGAAAAATCTGAAACTTCTTAGAGATTGCTTAAGTGGCCATGATCAGAATGTTGGCTGAACTATGGATGGCAAAGGCAATTCTGATGAGGCCTCAGGTGCAAACGAGGACAATCTTATTAGAGACTGGAGGAAGGGCCATTCTTGTAATAAAGTGGCAAAGAACTTGGCTGAATTGTGTCCATGCTCAAGGGCTTAATGGAAGGCAGAATATAAGGGATAAACCAGAATCTCTGGCAGAAGAAGTAGCTAAGCAAATCAACGTGGGGACCGTCTATCTTTTCTCAAATTCTTATAGTAAAATGTGAGGTGAGATGTGATAGGGAGAGGAAATTTATAGTCAAACGGGAAATAGAACATAAAGATTTGGAAAATCTTCAGTTAGCCCTAAAGAGTAAAGAGTGTATGTTTAGGAGAGAAAAATCAGGGGTGTGGCAACCATTTTTTAATAGGTAAGGGACATGAGCTGTGGGAACATGAGGTTAAGAGGATAATTCTATAAACTGGGTCCACTGAACAGACCCCAACATACTTTCTATTAAAAAGCAATTTACCTGCAGGTCCTCCTGGCTTAAGTCAATAGGAATGTTATATCCCTCAGCAAATAACCTGTTAGGGGAAGTATAGGCCCCCAATACTGCTTCTGACTGATAAAAGCCAGATTAGCCTGAAGTGAGAGACCTTTGTGTCCCTATCACAGACAAGATTCCAGAATTCACGGAGACAAGAATGATTCTCTCTAACCACAAATATCTGTAAGAGCAAGTTCCCGTTAGGACTGATCAGCATGGGTCAGTATCCCAGAATTTCTTTGAATTTTTACCATAAATAGTGGGTACTTGAAAGTCTAACACAATGCTGATGTCCTTTTAAAGTCAAGGGGTAGGCCTGTGCAGGGCTTTCTGGAAACTTTCTTGGATCCCAACATAAAGCTGGAGGGACACACTATGCCTCTCCCCCAAGAATCCCCTCCCTTGAGAGTTCCCCCTTTTTACCATTTCCTACATCTTCTCATAAACTCAAGCCTGCTACTCTGAGCACTGTCTTAAATCTCTCCTGTGATTGTAAGAAGCAATAATGAAGGCCCCCAGCCCAGCTGCCTCAGCTTTGTGGTGGACCCTTGCTCTGTAGCAATTTGATAAGAAAATTAGTATCTATAAAAGGAAGAAGATGCTATCCATCAGGATAATGGGAGAATGACCCCTAAGGCATTTCAGAGATCTCCAAGGTTGTCACTTCACCATAGCCCCAGAATGCTATGGACAAAAATAATTCAGATGGGAGCTGTTATGGTTTAGACATGTGGTGTTCCCCAAAACTCATGTGTTAGGAAATGCAAGAATTTTGGGGGGCAAAATGATTGGGTGGAGAGCTTTAATCTAATCACTGCATTAATCCACTGAAAGCGGTTATGGGGCGGTAACTATAGGTAGGTGGGGAGTGGCTGGAAGAGGTTTATTGGGGTTATGCCTTTGGAGTTTATATTTTGTCCTTGTTGAGTGGAACTCTTTTTCTCTTCCTCTCTGCTTCTTGTTCCATGTTCTGCCCCACCTCAGGTCCCAAGCCATGGCATCAACTATCTATGAACTAAAACCTCTGAAACTCTGAGCCCCAAATAAACTTTTCCTCCTCTAAATTTGTTCTTTTCAGGTCGTTTGGTCACATGGTATAAAAGCTGACTAAACCCAGGTCTCAGTGTTCCTGCAGGACATCAGCATTCACTATCCTGCATGACCTTGAGTGTCTGCTGCCTGCGTACTAGCAATGAACCCCTTGGCTATTCCAGCTGTGGTCAAGTGGGCTCAGCTGTATCTGGCCACCATTCTAGAATGCACAAGCATTCAGGTGGTGGTAATTCTGCAATCACACAGAGCATACAAGCTGTATGTCTACCTTCATCTAGATTTTAAAGAATGCTTCAGAGACTGCAGAGAGCCTCCACTAGGCCTAGCAGAACACGAGGGCAGGGTTCTCATGAGTTCCCAGAGTTGGACCCACTGGAGGGCCACAGCAGCCTGGGAGAGCTGCAGGCACAGACTCCCTTCTTTGAGACCTGCTGGCTGGGGCTGCCTTTGTGCCTTCCTTATGTGGAAACAAATTTCTTCTTCCCCAGGAGTACACAGCATTCATCAGAATTGCCACACCTCTCAGCACCTTGACACTGAACTTCCAGGCCTCTGAACTGGGGGAAATATATTTCTGTTTTAAAATGATTCAGTCTGTGCTATGCTCTTATAGCATCACAAATAGACTTAGGCACACTTAAAATGATCCGTATGTTAAAATATACCCATATGTAATATTTCTGGAAAGATACACAGAAAAGTACTTTTAAAAGTATTTAAAGTATTTAAAAATACTTTAGATCATAGCTTCATAAAGGCGGTTATTCCTACTGTCAGTTGTGCCTAATGTGTTCCCTTTCATACATTATGTATTCTTTTAATATATGTTGACTGAACAAATTAATGAATAACACAGTGAATGAAAATGAGGAGATAGAACTGTCTGGAGGCATTTCTTCATATTTTTATAAGATTTATTGTTCGCACTTAGGGATATGATCATGTACTACATTTAGCATAAAATGTATCTGAAAAATTACACCCCTTTTTGTGCTTCAAAAGCTGCTGAGCCCCTCTCAACATTATCATGAAGCTCTACATTCCCTGGTAACTGTTCTGTCTCCTCACCTTTCCTTCTCTAAGCCACGAAGAGACACAGAGTGGCCTCTGTATTATCCTGCTTATACTTTGGGACTGACCTTTGCTTTGGCTGATCTATACCAGAGGTAGATGCTTGATTTAAGGATGATTCTATTTCACGTAAAAGTGAACTTGTAAGGGCCCAAGGGATTACATGTTGGACTCTCTGCTGGATAAATCCTACGGTGTGCATTTGTGAAGTATGGATATCCATCATGGACCTTGAGTAGCAAAACAAGCCAATGATTTGGAGAGAAAGGTCAGGCAGACAGGCAGAGAGATGACGGGTTGCCAGAAGAGGCACAGAGAAGGAATACCCACAGTTCTTGCATTTTTCAATTACTGTTTACTTTTTGAGAATCAGTTGTATTCCTGGCCGAGGGCCCGGAAGATATGCTTTTTATACTTATAATAAATTATCTATTTAGCATATGGCACTTCAAATTGGTTTCTGTTACCTGTCATTCAAAACTCTGAATAATGTATCTCCATATTGCCTCAATAATAGGGGTAAACATTACTGCCCATATGCAAAGCCCTAAAGATCTCCCAAGACTAACATGCACTCACTGGCCTCTGCATCCTCTTCTCCCCCTACTCGGTTGCATGCCCCCTCCTTACATTGGCCTGAGATACTATTGCATGCCTCTTCACTAAGTTAACATGGATTATCTCAGTACTAATTTCCTTGGGGAAATCCTTGCCTAGTCATTTCAGCCAGCACCAGGATGATGTTTGCACGAAGGCCCTAGTGCGTGCCTCTCTATAGGTAGGACACTGACCACACCATAATACACTGTTTTTTTTAATATTTAATTCTTCTACCAGATTGCAGGATTCTTGTTGATGGAATCCTTTCTTATTTGTGGTTTCACAATCAGTGCCTAACATTGTTAGCAGCCCTAACATAATTGTCCTTCAATACTTACAAATGAATTATGATTGTCATATTCAAGCCCTATAAAATCTTAGATAATATTTTATTGCTTAAAATAAACAAGAAAATGCCAGAACAATAAAAACTTGACTAACTTGATATATTTATATGCACTAAAGTCCCAGAGTCAAAAGATACACACAGAATTGGTAGATAAAGTGACCACATGCACACACATGATAAAAAATACAACATGTACATCAGAGAAAGCATGCAAACTTGATCTTATTACATTTATTTGAAATTGTTAGTATGACAACCAGATATCAGATAATAAAAACAACTTTCATAGTTGCAGGCTTTTTATAGTCATGAAGCAAAAGATAAAAAATTATAATATCTGAGATAAAAGTAATTCTCTCCTCCCTACTTGAAATTTTACTTTTATCTTTTTCACATTCTATCTCCAAAATATTTTCTAATAATTCCTGGTTTTCAAAAAGATAATGCACATCTGTATATTTTGATAGCTAGATATTTGTTTACATATATATGTATACATATATATGTCTATTTGGTTTGCACATCTTGGAAATACATATGGTAAATCAATACATATATACAATGTGTTAGACAGAAGTAATGCGACCAAGATCAGAAAGTCAATTAGAAGCTGAGCTGTGATTAGAACACTCGGCTTTCTACTTTCTTCTCTGATCAAAACTGATTTCCTTCATCTTTAATGGACATTTTCCAGCTCCATCTCAGTGCCCTTAGCCCCTGAGCCCACCGAGAATTTAATCTTGCAAGCTTGCCAAGCTCTAGCCCCTAGATACCAGCACTATGTAAAAGCCAAAAGGAATTTTATTGGAAACTGATTTCACAGGCAGAAATCAAAATGACATCAGCTACAATAAATAACTGCAGCATTGTCTTGAAGTAAAGGTTGGCTGTGTCTCGAACGAGGTCAACTTTTGGCATCCATGTGAAATAAATATAAGGCAACTTATCTTCCTGAAAGGAGGAGACTATAAAAGCACAATTGTCAGAATGGAAGAAAATTGAAGCTGATTTCCATGGCAACAAAAGAGTTATGTGGATGAAATAGAAGCACATAAAAATCTATGTATGCTACATTAAAGATAGAAAAATGGAAAGTAAACAATGGGGATTGACATTCATCAAGAATTTCTTGGGAGGAAGCAACCTCCAAGACTCCTTAAGGCTCAACTGGAAGTTCCAAGTCTGGCTTATTTTAGTCTGCAAATGCCTTGGTGGCTAAGTTCCCCTGTTATTTATATGGAGTGAATTCCTTGATAGTTCTTGGGGTATTTTTGTAGTCAACTTTTTATGAGCTTCTTAAATCTCTGGTTGTCCAATAGGTTAACAATATTAGGGATGTCTTGAAATCCCAGTGTTCCTCTATCCTATTAACTTTACATTAGTTCAGTCCCCTTTATCACCTTCTTTCCATTGGTACCTTCCCGTTCTTAGATAATATACTTCACCACCCTCAGGAAGTTCCTTTTCTACAACTCTCAGTAGGTTTCTTCTACCTTACAGCTATTTCTTTGGATTCTCAAATCCCTTAGCATGGCATACTGACTCTTCACGTTTTAACTCCTGACATGCATACCATTTCATGTTTGAGTAAAGACTCTAGTGTGTGCCTCTCTATAGGTAGGGCACTTACCACACCATAATACACTGTTGTTGTTGTTTTTCATGTTTTACTCTCCTACTAGACTTCAGGATTCTTGTTGATGGAGTCCTTTCTTATTTGTGGTTTTACAATCAGTGCCTAACATGATTAGCAACCCTAACATAATTGTTCTTCAATACTTACAAATGAATTAATGAAGACACATTCAGGCCCTATGAAATCTTAGATCATATTTTATTGCTTAAAATATACAAGAAAATGCCCAAACAACAAAAAACTTGACCAACCTGATGTATTTATATGCACTCTGAGCATACCTTTCCTCCACAATTTCACGTTTTCTTGGAAATTCAGACCTATGTATGCTCAAATTGTCTATTCCATCTAGTCTCCATGGTCCTCCAACCCTCTCTTTCTTAGCCCTCCCTCATTTAGAGTGGGAGTAATATGCTGAAAGCCTCAGCTGATTCTTCCATTCCCCTACATGGGCCACATGTCCCTGAGAACATGCCCCAATGGCACTCTGCATGCACTGAGAACAAATGCTTATTATACTGTATTGTAATTGCCTGTTTACTTGCTACTCTCCCCTGCTAGGCAGTGAGCTTGTTATGATTTATCTGTCACCACAGCCCTAATGTTTGGCACAAAGTACACATTCAATACATATTTATGGTCCAAAATGAGTCCATGATAAATATGCCTTGTGGGTATTTTCCAGGTTCATGTTGCATGCTATTTCTAACATGAAGCTTATTTCTCCTACAAAATCTCAATCCCTTCTTAAATAGTGAAAATACTTAGTTCTTCCTTGCTGTTACATTTTAGTGGCATATATCATAACTTTATGTATCATAACTGTTTCATTCTGTTGAAGTTCTACAACTTCCAGCAGACTCTTAATGGCCTCTTTCTGTAACTTTCTGTAACTTTCTGTAACTGATTCTTTCCTAATCAATTGATTAGGAAAGAATACTTACAGAAACATACAATCCAACACTCTACATGCCCTTTTGGGGTTACCTACAACCTGGGTTGCATTCTAGTTTAAATTAAAGAAAATTAATGAAAGCAGAGAAAATAAGAAGCCATGTGAAATGAAAGCTTATATCTACACAATAACTTATATAAGAATGTTCTTAGCAACTGATTTAAAATACCCCAAAACTGGAAATCATGTTACATCAGCAATATGATGGAACAAGAAACTACAGACCCTCCTTTTCTCAATGAATACACTAATTAAACAATATTTTACTGAAAAGTTCCCCTGAAAAGAAACCAGAAACTAACCAATATTCTGTACAATGAAAGAATCAGAAACCAGACATATTGAAGCCACATCTGGGATACTCTCACCAGAGACCCTTCCCTTAGTCTAGAATCATAAAAATCAGAATCCTCTAGTTCCCACACCCAGGGGAGGTGAAGAGGTTGGTTTTTACATTCAGTGCCCCAACTTTTCCAAGATTGCACCTGGGAAGACTAACATCTAGCTCTCTAATGCTAAAGCTCTGGTGCATCCTGCACAGTCTAGCTGGCCCTGGAGAGAACACAGGTAGTGCTTTGAGCTGGTAGATGATATTGAGCCTGCCCCCTCTTCAATACAGAGCTTCAATACAGAGAAACCAGATGAAAAAAATCCAACTTGAAACTTCACTGTGGGGAGGGAAAGAGCCAATCCATGCATTGTGGACCCAACTCATCTAGGACTGCCCAAAGAACTAGCATCTATCTTACTATCTTGAGACTTCGGTGGATCTAGCATAGTCTATCCAGCAGGAAGAAAATAGGGAGAGTAGAAACAGATATCATAGCTTCCTCTACCACAAACCACTTACCACAGAATGAGAAGACAAGACAAATACAGCTGCATTCTTCTCCATGGAGAGTAAAAGAGTTGAAAGAGACCCCTAGAATCTCTGGGATTGTATGATTGGTAGGGTCTTCTATCTGAGGCCAGTTTGTGAAGACCTCAAAGGGCGGCTACTTTGACTCATGAGCAGACAGAAAAGCACAGGGTCAAGAAAAAGAAAGGATGAGCTAAAGATATTTCAAACCAAGAAACAATATCTCCCAAAGCTGATTCTAATGAAATGGAGTTACATGAATCACTTGACAGATAATTGCAAAAAAATTTAATAAAGTTGCTCACTGAGATCAAGAGGAAAATGAATAGACAGACATTGGTAACTCCAACCAAGAGCTAGAAAATATTAAAAAGTACTGAAATTATGAGGCTGAAGAACTCAATAACTGAACTGAAAAATTCACTCCAGGGTTCAGCAATAGGCAAAATCAAGCAGAAAATACTGGTGATCTCAAAGATAGATGACGGAAAGGAATCAGAGCAGCAAACAGAAAAAGAACAAAGAAAGTAAAAAATTGCACAAAATCTATAACATTATTAAGTGCACAGATCTACAAATTATGTGGATTAAAGAAGGAGAAGTGATAAAAGAATCAAGCACAATGGCACACACTGTAATCCCAGTAGTTTGGGAGGCTGAGGAAGGAGGATTGAGAATTCAAAGCCAGCCTTAGAAAGAGTGAGGCACTAAGCAACTCATTGAGACCCTGTCTCTAAATAAAACACAAAATAGGGCTGGGGATGTGGCTCAGTGGTTGAGTGCCCCTGAGTTCAATCCCCAGTACCTGCTCCCCCACCCCCGAAAAAGGAAAGAAGAGATAAAGGATTAGAAATCTCATTCAAAAAAAAAAAGTAGTGGTTGAAATATTTATAAATTTGGGGAAGGAACTAAATACTGAAATACAAAGAGTACAAAAAAGCCAAAAAAAAAAGTCAACCCCAAAGAAATCCACATCAAAGCATGTCATAATCAAATTGACAAAACTCAAAGAATTTTTAAGAGAGCAGAGGAAAAAATGGAAAAAAAAACTTGCTCCATACAAAGGAAACTCTGTAAGACAATAAGTAGAATTTTTAGGCGAAACTGCAGACCAGAAGAGTGGTGGGGTGATGTAATTAAATAGTAGAAAGTAATATATGATTAACCAAATACTATACCCAGCAAAACTGAATTTCAAAAATGAAGGAGAGATAAAGGTTTTCTGCACAAAGTATGAAGGATTTTTATCAAAACTAGATCTGCCTCACAAGAAAATCTAAACAGAGTTCTTAAAATTTAAGTGAAAGGCACTAAACAGCAATACAATATCATGAGAAATTATGACACTCGTTGATAAAATACAAACATAGGTGAGCACAGAACACTTCATTACTGAGCTAGTAGTGCATTAGTCATTTTTCTTTTTAGTATAAAAAATAAAGCACAATATTAAGATTATTTCAAATAAAATATGTTAAAATCACATGATATATACATTGTGACAATAATAATACAAAAAAATGTGTTTGAGGTGAAAGTTATCATAGTCTTTCCATGTGATTGAATTTAAACTGTTATCAGTTTAAAATATTGTTTTTGTTGTAAGAGATTTTATGTAAACCCCAAGGTATCCCACCCTCAAAAATAAATCCTATAGATGTTATAAAGAGGGATCAAAATATGTCAATAAAAAATCAACAAAACTAAAATAACAGAAAATACAGACAAGAACTATACTAACAGAAAACTAAGAAAGTGGCAACAGGAAATCTTCCCCATCAAAACATAAAAGCAAATTAATTAAATTCTTCAGTCAAAACACACTGAGTAGCTAAATGGAATTTTTTTAAAATGCTTTTTATAAGAAACTCACTTTACATTTAAAGTAAAAGTAAACACATTGAATAAATACTCCATTCAAAAGGTAATCAAAAGAGAAAAGGATGGCTATGGTAACATTATCATTACATTTTATAATATATATGCTCCATTACAAAATAGATTTTAATTCAAAAATTGTCACAGGAGAGAAAGACATTGCATAATGATAAAATGATGAATCCATCAGGATGATAAAACTACAATAAGTCTGTATACACACTTGAGGATCTAAATATATAAAGCAAAAGTTAACACTAATGAACAGAAAAATAGACAACAGTACAATAATATGAAGGGTGTTCAATAAACCACTTTCAATAATGTAAACTTTAGTTAGAAGATAAATGAAGAAAACAGGTCGTATATAACATTACAGACCAACAGAACCTAGCAGACTTATCTAGAACATTCCACTCAACAGTAACAGGGCACATATTATACTTAAAACCTGTGTTGCTCTTTCTCCAGAATGGGCCACATGTTAAATTATAAAGATTCTAGCAAAAATGAAATAAAATATATAAAATTATACTAAAAATCAGTAAATCTCAGTTTGCTTTATGAAAGGAAAATTGACAATTACATAGCAAAACTAAGAAAAAAACAAGAGAAGCCTCAAAATTGCAGGTGAAAGAGGAGATTTTACAACTAATGCCATGGAAATAACAAGGATCACAAGAGACTACTATGGACAATCATATGCTGGCACAATAAATGCAGAAATTTCCAAAACAAGAAACCTTCCAAGACCAAAATATGAAGAAATGGAGAACCTGAGCAGACATAAAACCAGTATTGAAATTGAATTAGAAATCAAACTTTTCTTTCAAATTCCAAATATAAAGACCAGTACAGAAGCCTCATTGGTTAACTGTACTAAGCACTTAAAAAATTAATGCCAATCAGTTTTAAACTCTTTCATAAGATAAAAAAAAGGATCAAGCACATTCAAACTTACATTATGAGTTGATCTTGTCTCAAAGCAAAACATTGAGAAGGACTGAGGATATAACTCAAATGGTAAAACACCCTTGCATTCAATTCCCAGTACAACAAGAATAAAACTAACAAACAAAACAACAACAACAACAAAAAAATCCCAATAAACTAGAAACAGAAGAAAGTTGCCTTGATACACTAAAGGCCATATATGAAGAGCCCACAGCTAATACCATATTCAATGGACACAAGTCAAAAGCTTTTCCTCTATTACCAGCAACAAGACAAGAATGACAACTCTTGCCAATTCTTTCTCTCTACAGGACTGGAAGCCCTAACTCAAACAATTAATTGAATAATTGCTTAATTATTAAATATCTCCCCAAATAGTAAAAGGATAAGCAAAATTATCTGTTTGCAGATGACATAATTTTACATGTATAAAACATGTAATACCCTCTAAAAATCTTTTAGAACTTTTGAACGAATTCAGTAAAGTTGCAAGATACAAAATTAGCATATGAAACTCAGTTGTGTTCTATATGTTAACTATATACTGTTATCGAAATCAAGAAATAATCCCATTTTCAGTAGCATCAAAAAGAAAAAAACACCAAGCAATAATCATAATGAAAGAAGTGAGAGATTTATATAATGAAAACTACAAAACATGTGTAGAAGAAATTAAAATAAAATGCAAATAGAAACATCTGTATTCATGGATTGGAAGACACAATAATGTCAAAATGTCTGTAGTACCCAAAGTAATCTACAGATTCAATACAATTCTTAGCAAAATCTGAATGGGAGAGTGACATTTGTAATATGGTAGAATAGAAGGTTGTCTGTTTGTATGCCCTCTCAACAATAAGAATTCTGTACCCAACCACTCTTTGTAGGAGCCTTGGAATTCAGGTAGGACATTTTGAAATCCCAGAGGAGTGCAGACCATGTACTTAGTATAGACTTGCCAATCTTGCTTCCAGATTCAAACCTATAATGACCTCATTCTGCAATGTACTTAGCTTCAGCCTTTTTTGTCCTTGAGCCTGTTACCCAAACCACGCAGCCAAGAGATCCAAGGGAGTCATAAAAAAAAACTAGACTTGTGCTTGAGCAGAAAGATTTGTCCAGCCACTGACCTTGATCTCATCAATGGACCTCAAATTTACCATGTAATTCAGCTCCAGTTCCCTCAGCCATGGGTCTCAGTTTACTACTGCTTGCATGGGAACCCAGAGAGAGACTTGCCCTTCTGAGCCTCCATGTCAGGTTTGCTAACCTGTGAGCCTCAAGGGGCCCAATCTCACTTCCAGGTTCTCTGTGCTGTATAGCTTGAGATATCCCACCTTTACAGGGAATTTGCCAGCAGACACACCTATTTTAGCTACTGGGACAACAATGTCAGACTCTGTCCCAAAACAGATTCTGAAAGGGGCTGTCTCAGCTCCAGCCCCTATCTAGCTACATTGAAAACTGTGTTCAAATAAGCGACCAGGACAGATTTACTAGCTCCTTTCACGCAGAATATCCTGAATATGCCATCTCAACACCAACCATTCTTGCCATGTTTAGTGAAGGAACTACCCCAAAGGCACAAAGAAATGCTGGGAGTCACATCTTTCTTAGCCACCGGGCAGGGTAGGTCTCCATTCTGAAGCAGATCCTGAAACACTTCTCTCTATTGTAGCCCAGGAATGATCTTATCCAGGTACAGAACTACTGAATTATTCATCGAACTTCTAAAATGAGCATGCTACTCTGTCATACAGCAGACCTCAGAGAATTTTGACAAGAGGCACTTTTTCTTTTCTTTTTCTCACACGAGGGAATTTAATACGTGCTCCCCATGGCCACAAGTTCTACCCTATATCACATCCACAGAGGAAGGGAAATCTTCACTGTGCATCTGTACTCAATATAGCAGTTGGTCTACTCATCCTCATCCCACCTGACCTCCGTGCCCTTCCTGCAAACCTGTTCAACTACTGAAACCAAATAAAGGTACTATCTATCCAAGGAATACATCCTGTGGCTCAATCTGATCAAAGATGACTTCTGTTCTTATTCAGCATCTCAGCTTGATTGTAAAACTTTTAAATAGTGATCTACTCAGATAACAGAACCGAGGCAGATGCCCCTTGCGAATTCAGTGCTGAGGTGGTAGCCCAATCATTTAAAGACTCTGAAAATAAGCTCTGTATGCCCAGGAGAATTACCAGCTAGTCCATCAAAATCACAGTTTTAAAGTAGATAGTAAAATTCTGTCCCTGAAATCACACATTAAAAAAACAAAAAGTGGTGGATGTTTCCACCAATGCACAAAAAACCTGTGCAAAGACACAAGGATTAAAAAAGCTCAGGAAATCATGACACATGCAAAAGTAATTAACAAAACTCCAAAAATTGACCCCACTGAAGGATATTTATGGAATTTCAGAAAAAGAACACAAATTCACATTCTTTCAAAAATCCAGTGAACTTCAAGAATATGTGGATAAAAAAATTAAAATTTGGAAAACAATCCAGGAACAAAATGAGACATTACATAAACAAGTAGAAACCCTAGATATGAAGAATACAATAACCAAAACAAAAAATGCAATTTAGTAAGCTTCAATAGCTAGCTTTATTAAACTGAAGAAAGAATGAGAGATTAAAGAAAGAACATTTGAAATTATCCAATTTAAAAAAAAAAAACAAAGAATAAGAAAGTCTGCAAGAACTATGGGACTTCATCAAGAGACCCAACTTATGCTTAGCAGGTATTAAATGAGGAGGAGAAAATGGGCCAGATGGCTCATTTAAATAAATAATGGATAAAAAATCCTCTAATGTCAATGAAGAAGTGAATGTTCAGATACAGGAAGCAGAGAAATCAGTAAGATTCAATCCAAAGAGGAATTCATCATGATATAATGAGTTTTAAAAGAACAAGAATAGAAAACTGAGGAATTAAATCTATGTATTTATGGCTGACTGATTTTCAATGAAGGTGTCAAATATACACAGTAGCAAAAGGTTAGTATTTTCTACAAATGATGCTAGGAAAATGATATCAATGTGAGGAAGAACAACATTTGACTCTTCTCATACATCACACACACACACACACACACACACACACACACACACGCACACGCGAAAAAATTAACATGTGGGACTACATCAAAATGAAAAGCTTCTTCAGGGCTGGGGATGTGGCTCAAGTGGTAGCGCGCTTGCCTGGCATGCGTGCGGCCCGGGTTCGATCCTCAGCACTACATACCAACAAAGATGTTGTGTCCGCGGAGAACTAAAAAATAAATATTAAAAAAATTCTCTCTCTCTCTCTCTCTCTCTCTCTCTCTCTCTCTCTCTCTCTCTCTCTCTCTCTCTCTCCTCTCTCTCTCTTTAAAAAAAAAGCTTCTTCATAGCAAAAAGGCAACCTATGAAGTAGGTACAAATATTTGCAAACCACACAACAATGAGAAGTTAATCTTTAAAATATTTAAGAAGTTTCTCTACCTCAAGGATTAGGAAAAAAATAAAACTAAGAACACAATTAAAAAGTGGACTAAGAACCTCAATAGATATTTCTCAAATGAGGATGTATGAATGGCTAACAATTGTAAGAAAAACATTCACACATCAAGGAAATGCAAATCAAACTCACAATGAGATTACTTCACACCCATAAGGCAATAAGTACTGCCAAGGATGTACAGAAATTAGAAACCTACATACTGTGGGTAGGATTTCAAAATACAGACAGAATTCTGTGCATTTGTGCCTCAGACTCTGGAGCCACCATTGATATAAGTTAGTCATCACCCTGAGCCCTGGAACTACTATAACTGCACACATTTGCACTCCAAAATATGATTAGCTAGCTGCTCCATTAATAGACCGCTGCAACCAGTACCAGTGTGGCAGCAGAGACATCAGTATCTCAGGCACTGGTTCCACTTCCACTCTGGACCACAACCCCTCTACCCCTCCCTGAGTGATATGCTTCAGGCTTCACTCACATAGCATCTCAACAGGTACCATGCATCAGAAAGTAGTGCTACCATCAGTGTTCCTGCAAGTTGGACCCAGGACCATGGAGAATACCCTTGACCTCAGCTTTCCTGGTGGGAGAAAAAGAGATTGGGGCATCCTAGCAGCCTTTTCTACCAAAGACTCCAACAACCCTTGTTGCCACTGAGGACACCCACAGTTCTTAGCTTGTGACTGTGATCTTCACCAATGCTTTCTCAGTGTACAGCATTGTGTGGACTACACAGCTACATAATCAGCAGAACCAGAACCATTGTGCTTCACTCACTCACACTTTACACTCATTAATAGGGAAAGAACCTCCTACACCAAAATCAGTATGTCAAGTTTGAAAGAGGTGATTGCTCCATCAAATGCAGAGATATGTAAGACAATACAAAATATGAAACCATAAGGAAACATAGCACCAAACACCACAATCTTCTTCAAGTAGCCGTAGATCTATGAAGTGCCTGAAAGAAAATTCAAAATTTTAACGGAGCCAAGAACACTATATAACACTGTCCTTACAAAATCAAGGCAAGATAAAGATTTTATCAGACAAAGATAAAAAATATTCATCTCCACCACCCTGGACTTGTATGAAATCCTAGAAGGGAAGTTTTTGGCTAAATGAAAAGATGCTCATTAGTAACATGAAAATATATAAAAGTATAAAATTCACTGATAAAAGAAAGTACACAGTCAAGTTCAGAATGTAATAACACTGTAATGACAGTATATAAATCACTTATATTGCTAGTACAAAGGTAAAGAACAAAACTGTTAAAATAACTGGAGCTACAATAACTTTTAAGTGATACAAAGTATAAAAAGATAAAAATTGTGACATCAAATACATAAAATGATGTGAGAAGAGTGAAAGTGTAGAGTTTTTAATGCAACCAAAGGTAAGCTATCATCAGCTTAAAAGAGCCTGTTGCCACTGTAAGATGTTTTATATTACTCTCATGGTAACAATGAAAAATACCTACAGTTGATAAACAGAAGATAAGAGAGAAATCAAGGCATATCAGTACAGAACTTCATCAAATCACCAAAGAATACAGCAAGAGAAAATGACCAGAATATCTATAAAACAACAGAAAAACAATAAAATGAACGTACTATGTCTTTACCAAACAATAATTACCTCAAATAAAAATGGACTAAATTCTCCAAAGACTAAGTTACTTACAAGACACAACTACAGGCTGCCTTGAAGAGACTTGCTTTAGCTATGAGAATATATATAGGCTGAATGTGAAAGCATGGAAAAAAAGATATTTTATGCAAATGGAAACCAAAAGAGAACAAGCACAACTATACTTATATCAGACAAAATAAGTGAACAATTTAGAAACAAGACAAGGATGGTTATATACTGATAAAGAGGTCAAATAATTCATCAAGCAGACATACATTAGAAAATGTATATTCCTCTAGCATAAGAATAAATATATCAAGTATTAATGGAGCAGAATAGATACAACAATAGGAGGGAACTTCAATACCTCACTTCCAAACAGGAATAAATAATCCAAATAGAAAACCAAAGATAACACTAGTCTTGAACTACGTCTAGAACCTAACAGATCTCAGAGATGTATGGAGCATTCCATTCAATAGCAACAGAACACATTCTTCTTAAGGACATGCTCAATATTCTCTAGAATAGATTACATGTTAAGCCACAGATAAGAAAATGTAGGAAGACTGAAATCTTATCTTGTCTGATCATAATACTATAAAACTAGAAATCAACAATAGTAGAACATATGGGAAATTTACAAATACATGCAAGTTAAGTAACATGTTCCTGGTGAATCATATTATATATATTGTTATACAGCTATGATATACATTATATATATATAAATAAAGTAATATATAATTATCATATATGTACATATACCATATATATATGGATGGATGAGATGGAACAAGAATAGGGAACTAAGAATTAAATCCATGCCTAGCCTGATTTTCAATGAAGATGTCAAGTATGCACAATAGAAAAAACTTCATCTCTTCAACAAATGATGTTAGGAAAATGATATCAACAGAAGTAACAACAACATTTGACCTTCCCAAATCATATACAAAAATATCTCCAAATGGTTTAAAGACTTAAATGTAAAACCTGAAAATATAACCCCAGCATACCAAAAATAATGAGATGGAGTAAAATCAGCTCTGAAATGAAATCCTCTATGTATAAATGACTTTACATTATAAAAGAAGGTTAGATTTCAAATTAAAAAAAAACCTAATGTGTAACTTAAGGACTAGGAAAAAAGTATAAACTAAGCCTAAAATAGAGGAAGGAAAGTAATAAAGACCAGATGAGAAATAAAATAGAACTATACAATGATACTAAAAAAACTAAGAGTTGGAAATTTAAAAAAAAAATAAACAAAATTGAATTTGAAAAAAATGACAAAATTTAACTAGGTCATGGGAAAAAGTTATAAAACTCAAAATCAGAAATGAGGACATGCTCATTCCTAAATTACAGATGACATGACAGAATTACCCAAGATTCTATGAGACTATGATTAACAATCACACCAATACACCAGATGGCCTGAGGGAATGGAATGAGCATGTGGAGATAGCTGCCCTCCTAACATTCATGCAGCAATATTCACAATAGCCCAAGTATGGGATCAGCTAAGTGTACATTAATGAACAAATGGATACAGATAACATGGTATATATACACAGTGGCATACTATTCAGTAAAAGGAAGGAAATTGTGACATTTATAACAACATGGATGAAATTGGAAGACACTAGGCTAAGTGAAATAAACTATGCACAGCAAATACTGCGTTAGCTCACGTATGAGGAACCTAAAAAAGCAAAATTCATGGAAACAGAGTAGACCGGTAGCACTAGAGATGAAATAGGCAGGTGCAACTGTGGGGATGTTGGTCAAAGGGCATGAGGTTTCAGAAAAGAAGAAGTTCTGGAGGTCTTTTATGCAGCATGGTGAGTAAAGTTAATAATGTGTTGAATACTTGAATGTAGCTGATTTTTAAATCTCCAATAAGTATGTGAGGTTATAGATATGTTAGCTTGATTTAATGATATATAATATATATTAGGTATTTCATTAAATGTGCATATATATATAAACAAATATGTTGTATCCCATAAATACCTGTATTAATTTTGTCAAATAAATAGTGCAACCACTATGGTAATAAGTATAGAAGTTCTTCAAAAAATTTTAAAAATATATAAGTACCACATGTACTAGTAATCCCATTTCTAGGTATTTATCCAAAATAATTGAGATCACAATCTAAAAAAGCACTTGTATGTTAAATATAGTACTATTCACTATAGTTAAGATATAGAAACAACTTAAATGTCCATTGACAGTGAAATGGATAAAGAAAACACATACATATGCACCTACATTCCTCACCTGATAAAAATATTATAAGTTAGAAATACTGTAAGTACAAAAGGCCTTCAATACACTTGACCTACTAAACATTAGAGCTTAACACAGTACCCTGAAGATATCAGTGTTTATCCCTGTGGTCATATAATTGATTGGGACCTTTTGTCTGCTGTGGCTGTCTAGAATCACAGAAGACTGTGGTATGATATATCAATAGACTTTGAAAATATCAAAATTAAAAATTCAAGGACTGGGGACTTAGCTCAGTGGCAGAGTGTTGCCTAGCAAGTGCAAGGCCCTGAATTCAGTCCTCAGCTTTAAAAAAGTAATTCAAAGTATGTTTTCTACTGGCTGTGTAATTTCGCACAACTGTACAGTCATATTATATATTAAATATTATAAATTAGGGACCATCTTATATGCAATGAAATATTATGTTGCCTTAAAAAAGTTGCTTTGCAATATGCAACATATGGATCAATCTTGGAGACATGTTGGTAAGTGAAATAATATAAAAATTACAAATACCTGTATGATTCCACTTATATGAAGGGTCTAAAATAGTCAAGCTGGTGAAAGAAGGAAGAAGTAATGGGCACTTAGTAATTAAAGAGCATAACATTTTAGTTAAGATGGATAAGCTCCAGAGATTTGCTATACACAATTTTACATGTAATTAATATTGCATTGTGTACTTAAAATCTGTTGAGGGTAAGTCTAATATTAAGAGTCCCTACTAAAATTCAAAAGCTCCAATAAATTTGTATTTCAAAAAAAGAAACTAGAAAGAACCTGGAGGTGCTTCAAATGAGTGGACACATTATAACATATCCATACCTTGGAGCAACAGAAAGGAAGGTGATGTCAGTACATGACATAACCCAAATGAATCTCAAGATAAAGGTCCATGAAGAACCTAGGTTTAAAAAAAATACAAAATGTATGATTCCATTTACATTTGATTCTAGAAAGTGAAAACTTATCTACTTTATTGACATAAAGCAGTTCAGCAACTGCCTGAGGGTAAGGGAAAGAACTAGGAAGGAAGGGAGAGAATACAAGTTTGCATGAGGAATCTTTTTGAGGGGAAAAGCTTCACAAGTACATATGTAGATCAAAACTCAATTGTATACTTTAAATATGGAGATCTTATACAATAAAGACAAATTTGCATATTATACCACTATGCTTTATAATAAAGATAAACCACAGGTAAGAATTTAAGTTGAAATATTGCAATTGTTTCCTACTGCAAAGATAACACCCAAGTAACCATAGGAGACATATACACAGAAATGCAATATGTGGATTAAAAATGGAAGCTGAAATACAGGGAATCAATCAAACCAAAAGTTTTTCTTTGAAAAGACAAGTTTCTAGTCAATTAAAAGAACACATCAGAAATGAACGAGGAGTCATCATTATAGATTCCATAGACATTAAAATAATAATAAAGGAATTTTTAACAACTCAATGCCCCCAAATTTCATAACTCAGAGAAAACAATCCAATGTTTTGAAAGACACAATCTACCAAAGCTCACAGAAGAAATAATCAACCTGAATCAGACTTTATCTATTCAAGAATTCAATGAATAATTAATAATCTTTCAAAATAGAAATGACCACGACCAAACAGGTCCACTGATGCCTTCAACCAAGCATTTAAGAAAGAAATTGTACCAATTCTGTACATCTCTTCCAGAAGACAGAAGCAGAGGGAATACTCCTTCACTCACATTATGAGGCCAACATGACCTTAATGCCACAGCCACACAAAGACATTATAAGAAAACTACAGACAAATACCTTATGAATATAGGTACAAAAATCATCAATGGAGTATTGGCAAATTGATTCAAACAATACATAAGAGAATTATACACCCTGATCAAGTGGAACAAATCCCAGCTAGGCACAGCTGGTTTAACATTCTAAAACTGATTAATATCATTCATCATATTGACATGCTAAAGAGCTACAATAAGATCATCTGATCATACCCATAAATGTAGAATCCTCATTTGAGAAAATTCAGTGCCTATTGATGTTAAAAAGGTAGAATTAACTAAGAACAGAGAAGTTCCTCAACTTGATAAATATTTTCTCCAACAGACCTACATTTGGCATCATACCTAGTGGTGAGAAATGAGAAGCTTTCCCATTAAGATTAGGAACAGGGGCTGGGGATGTGACTCAAGTGGTAGCACGCTCGCCTGGCATGCGGGCGGCCCGGGTTCAATTCTCAGCACCACCAAAAACTAAAAAATAAATATAAAAATTCTCTCTCTCTCTCTCTTAGAAAAAAAGAGATTAGGAACAGATCAAGGAGGTCCCCTCTACTTATTCCTTTCCTGGAATAAGTAAAACTTTGTAGACAGTACAATTTCAGTAGTTATGTGGGAAGGGTGAATAGGCAGAGTAAAGGATTTTTAGCCCAGTGAAATTATTCTGTATGATACTACAAAGGTGGATAAATATGTCATCTTTATAAACTCACATAATGTACAACACAAAAAGTAAACCCTAACACGAAGCATGAACTATGGGTAAATATGATGTCTCAATTGTCACACATCAATTATAATAAATGGCTCTAGTGAAGGATATTGGAAATGGAAGAAGCTACAAAGATGTGGAAGCAGGAAGCACAAAGCTCTCAGCTGTATCTTCTGTTTGATCTTATTGTGAATCTAAAAATTCCTTCCCCAGAAAAGTTTCTACAAAAATTAAAAAAAAAAAGAAAGAAAAGAAAAAGAAAAAAAAAAGTCATGGGATATTTCTACCCTCTAATCATGACAGGAAGATGCTGAGAGATCATAATTTGGGGTTCTGCCTGGTAGGAAGTAACAGTTTTGTGATCCCTCTATTCAGTTTTTAATTTTTGTATGCTATGGAAATACTCTGTTTACAAAACTAATGGTTTTCTGTCATCAAAATCAAGCCTTCATCTCAGCAGGTGTTGGAAGAAGCTCTAAAATACTCAACAATCTTATTTCTCATTACCTCCCTCTACCATCTAATTGAAATCCTTTGCCTCAAGTCACACCAGGCTTTCCTGTTTGCTTAGGAATCAGTCTCCATGCAAGCAACCTCATAAAATACCATCCACTTGCATGTTCAAATGCTCTTTTGATGAAGATAATTACTGAAAGAGCAAATTCCACCTTCTTCCAGAAGGTGGTGTCTGACTGCCTTCATGCCCCTGATGATTCCATACCCAAGGGTGGAAGGAATCAGAGATGAGATCAGAGAAATTAAAGTTTAAGCTTCATTCTAATACTTTCCTATTGCAACTGTTTAAAAACAATACACCAAAATTTTCGTGGCATAAGACACCAGAAATTCAGTTTCTTATCATTCTAGATATTAGAAATCCAAAATGTACATCTCAGGGCTAAAATCAAGGTAATAGAAAGGCTGGGCACTGCTTCTGGAGACTACAGAAGAATCTGATTCCTGGTCTTTTCCACTCTCTGAAGCTCCATGCCTTCCTTACTCAGGGCCCCCAGGCAGAATCATATCACTCTGATATCATCAAATTCCTGCTTGCCTCTTTCGTTTATAAGGACCCCTGTTATTACATTAGACTCATCTAGATAATCCAAGATAATCTCACTATCTCAGTGATCCTTAATTTACAAATCTCTCTTGCTGTAGGGAATTGACATACTCTCTCCATGGGAGAGACTCTGGACATATTTCAGGTGGGGATTACTGTCCCCACCATACCATCTTTCCCACTATGTTAAGGGGCATGTTTAAGGTTAATGACACAGTGATACAAATATCGAATTAATAAATGACCATGACAAAAAGTAATATTTTAGTTTTTGCCATTGAAACCAGCAAACATTCATATAAACTTTCACAATCAGTACTATCCCATTAGCTATTTTATGTAATTGCTTTCCAGCTTAGTATGCTTATTTCCGTTATCACAGGAACTCACTTTCCATGACGAGTGGCAAAGGGATCAACAGAAACACGCAGTGAGCCCCAAAACTAGCCAAGTCTGAGGAGGTTTCTTTGTTTTGAATATTGCTGGGACTCCCAGAATGGCCCATATTGGATCAACCAGATCTAGTGCAATCAGTTCCATTCAGACAAAATATTTTACTGGAAGGAACTGCATTAAGAGTCAGTGACCTATATTCCAGTTCTAGAATCATATTTTGGCATTCTGCTTCATTAAACTGGACAAGTCACACACAGCTGTTCTGAGTCTCAACATCCTCAGATGTGAAACGAGGTGAAGAACCTCTCCATTTTCTCTCTCCCCTTCTCTCAGGGCTGATGAAAAGACCAAATGAGATCATTCACACCACAGTGCTTTGTAAGCTGTAAAATGTATAGCTAGATGAGCAATCAGTGTAATAATTATGGGTAAAGATTGTGCAAGGTCCATTGGAAATATAAGGACACATAAGGAAAAGTTTTTGTTTCTGTAGGAATCTGCAGCTCAATAGAGATTAAGTCATGGACACAGATAAGCTTGTTCATATAACCCTTACCCGATAGCAAGAATTTTTTTAAACCTAGCAAAAAAGGAGCATTATCAAAGAGTACTGGTAACCTAATACTGATACTATTTCTCCACTCCTGATATTCATTTCTTGTGAAGGTTGCTCAATTAATAGAATCCCTCCACCTGTTTGTTTGTTTGTTTGTTTTTTAAGATATACATGCAGTAACGTGTATTTTGATATATATTTCACATACATGGAATGCAACCCATTCCAATTTGGATTCCATTCTTGTAATTGTACATGATGTGGAGTTTCACTGGTCATGTATTCATATATGAGCATAGGAAAGTTATGGTGATCATTCTACTGCCTTTTCTATTCTCGTAACACCTCCCTTCCTTTTATTCCCCTTTGTCTAATCCAATGAACTTCTATACTTCTCCTCCCTACATTCCCTTGTTATGGGTTAACATCTGCATATCAGGGAGAACCTTTGCCCTTTGTTTTTTGGGGACTGGCTTTTTTCAATTAGCAGATATTCTCCAGTTCCATCCATTTGCTGGCAAATGCCATAACTCCATTCTTCTTTCTGACTGAGTAATATTCAATTGTGTATATGTAGCACACTTCTTTTCCATTCTTCTCTTGAAGGGCACCTAGGTGGTTCCATAGATTGGCTATTGTGAACTGCACTGTTATAAACATTGATGTGGCTATATCATTGTAATATGCTGATTTTAATTCCTTTGGGTAAAAGTCAAAAAGTGGGAAAACTGGTCAAATGGTGGCTCCATTCCAAGCTTTCTAGAGTGGTTGCGCCAATTTGCAATTCCACCAGCAATGTATGAGTGAACCTTTCCCTCCACATCCTCACCAACATTTATTTTTACTTTTATTCTTGATAATTGCCTTTCTGACTGCAGTAAGATATCTCAGTGTAGTGTTAATTTGCATTTCTCTGATTGCTAAAGATGTTTAACATTTTTTCTTTTTTTTCTTTTTGCAAACTCTTATGCTGCTTTATTTTTGTTTTAATTAGTTATACACGACAGTAGAAGCATTTATGCACTTTGATATGTCATACATAGATGGGATATAATTTCTCATTTTTCTGAGTGCACATGTGGTAGAATTATATTGGTCATGCCGTCACATATATACATAAAGTATATTTTTGATCATTTATATTTCTTTTCTGTGAAGTGCCCATTCAGTTCCTTTTCACTTTTATGGATCGGGTTATTTTTGTGTGTATGTGTGTTGAGTTTTTGGAGTTCTTTGTACATCCTGGCAATTAATGCTCTGAGATGTAGGTAAGCCTGTAGTAACAAGATTGGCATGGTACTGACACAGAAATAGAATTGAAGACCAAGTGTCTTTATGAGTAGTATGGTTTGGAGACCATGCTAAATACTTTTATATTGTATTCCATATAATTACTATGGTCCACATGATTAAAGAAATTGAGGCAGTTCAAGGAAATCACCTATGATCTCTCAGCTAGTAAGTTGGCAGTGTTAGAAGTTGTTATGGAGTATTTGTTCCCCTCCCCCCAAATTCATGTTAAATCTCTAATCATTAATGTGATAGTATTGGGAGGTGAGGCCTTTGGGAGAATTAGATGAGGTCACACAGATTAGTGCCCTTTTAGTTTGAAACAGAGCTTCCTCTCTCCTTCCAAGCCAGACAAAAAGAAAGCAACCATCTGCAAACCTCTTTCTAGAGGGCCCTCACCAGACACTGAACTGATCTTAGACTTTCTGAATGACTGAGCTAGGAGACATAAATGTCTGTTGCTTATAAACCACATGCTCTATGGTATTTTATTGGAGAAACCAGAATTGACAATAAAGTCAAACCCAGATCTCTCTAAATCCAAAGCTGAGTTACTTGCACACAGATGACTCATGAAGGTAAATCTGTAGTTCCAGTCAGGGAAAACTTAGACCCCAGCAAAACCAAGGAGATGTCCAGTGTCTGGGAAATCTCTTTGTTGTTGTTGGTTCTTTGCCTTTATAACTTCTGATGATTCATTTATCTGTATAACACTGACGCTGCCTGGGGCACCTGGCTGTTGTACTGAGCACGTGAGGTAGGGTGCAGATACTCTGAAGATGTGACCTTATAGTAGCGTTGGACTAGATCAGAGTTCTCACAATAAGCCCTTGAGACTTTAAGACGATGATCACATGCAGACAAGTTTTAGGAACCGAGTATTGAAATTGTACATAGAGTTCAGTACAAATTATTTTTTGTGATGCTGGCAGTGAAACCTGGGTCTCACACATGCCAGGCAAGAGTCATCACTGAGCCACACCCCCAGCCCTCAGGATAATTCTTCATGAGATTTTTTTTTTTTACCCCAAGTCTTACTGCTCTTGTATCACCTTTTCAGAACCTCAGCCCCATCAGTATCCATTTGTCCCTTCGATCAAATAAATACAAATGTGACTAGAATAGCAGTTTCCAGGTATGTGCTTAGTAATTGAAAATCTGCAACCTATACATTCAGAGGCATAACTACATCTTCTGACATGCAAAGACATCTTATGTAACAGGTGCAGGATTTCAGAACAGTATATATTCTTTTCACAAAGATTCATGAAGCCATAATCCTCATCTCCATCATAATAATGAAGCCTGAAATTAGGTTCTGATATTGCAGATGGGTTATATGTCATGATGAAACCTTCTCTAAGTCACCAGAGAATTAAATACAGAATTAATTAGGGAGCAATAATACCCATCAAAAAATGCCTTAATATTAAAGCTAAACAGCATGTTGATTTATTTAATTTTATCATCTTTGCTTGAAAAACCAAGTGGAAAAAAAGAACTGCACTCATGATGAAGACAAATTAATGCTTAAACACAGCAAAATGACTCAAGGCACATTCTGAATAAGACTCAAATTGATCTTTAATTTGAACAGGAAAAATTTGTTACAAAATATACATAGCTAGAATGTTTTGGTTTTTTTTCTTTTTTTCTTTTTTCTTTTGCCTTTTAAAAACTAAATTCTTGACTTTTGGTAAGCTGAATTTTTGTCACTTGATGTTATCTTACACATCCCATGACATTACCAACTGGGCCAACCTGCCCAACTGAGACTACAACATTTACTGTAGTAGGATATCAGATACATGCAGATGGAACTTGTCATTGCTTCAAGGGTGATAAATTCCCGTGCCAGATTAGAGCTACGTGATAGATGCTTTCTGGAGATGAAGCATACTTCTCCACAAGTCTGAGTTTGAGTTTGGCCGTGTGACTACCCTGACTTATGGAAAGTGGCCATCTGCCAGGTCCTGCTAGAGGTTTGAAGAGGCATCCTGTGGTCTTAGCCCAGCCCCATGACCTTCTGCCTTTTACCAGAACAGCATGTCCTGGCCGTGACTGCTTCTTCTGGCTGAGCAGCTCTAAATGAAAAGGCATATAGAATCTGGCAATAGGATTGGCTACATAATTTATAGGATCTGGTGAAAAAAATGAAAACCTGTTCAACAATTCAGAATCAGAAGATAGTGATAACAGACATTAAAACAAATGCAAGACCCCTCTTAACACAGGGTCCCTTATGACAGTCTAGGTCACAGATTTATAAGGGCAGCCCTGTGTTGAGGAGCTCCATCTGAGCAGCAGATCTCTTTTGAAATAAGAAATAAGTGTTTGCTGTGTAAACTACTAAAATTTTAGAGTTACCCTCTGTAGCAGATGCAGACCAATGCAGCAGATACTCCAAATGAGTACAGCATTTACTGTAAATGTGTCATTGCAACGAACTGCAGAGCCATTCCCCATCCAATGCAGGGAGCAGCTACTCATTTTCAGTCCCCTGTGGCACTGTGAACATGTACCACAAGCCAGTGTTCACTACCAGTGCAACTAATTGTTTTGACTCTAGGTGAAAAATCCAGATTTTTATTTGGACTATTCCTGTTTTGGAACATGAGTAACTTTTTATAAACGATGTTACACAAGAAAAACAAAATATGTCTGTTGTCTACATCTTGCTTATCAATAACCACATGATTTATTTTCTGATATTGTTTCTCATGGTTAGCCCAAGTGACTTGTGAACCATAGGTCATAAGTTTTGGTTCACAGCTAGGAGGCATTGAAGTGACTGCTATCTTGTATTTTTCCAGTATACCAATGGGTTCCTCAAAGAACACTTTCTATAAAACCTTACTGTCCAGAAGTAAAGGTAAAGGATGAGTGGAGAAAATCGTCATCTAAAATGTCAAACAGATAAACAGACTTGTCCTCCATATAGTGAAGATGAGCTAAGAGGGCTTTCATGGAGCATTAAGAAAGGCTGACAGACCATAAACGATGCCTTTCAAAGCAGAGTAGTCAGAGAACTTACTACTCCAACAAAGAAACCTATTTTCATCATACATGCACACACACGCCATTTCAAAAGATTTCAAAACTTGACTTGAATTTCACCTTTGTTACCTTTGTCATGATCCTTAACTTGGTGAGATCACAAGATTTCTCATTAGAAAAATGCTGATTTTAACAGAAGCTATCCCAGAGGGTTGTTTATAGGTTAAGATAATACCCATAATGTTTTCACCATTTCAGCTGCTATATAATAAGCTGAGCTATTATTATGTTAACGGCAGGTATTCCATGTGAATTTACTTAGCATTGCATATCTAACCTTTAGAATGGTGCCTATCAGAGTAGACATTTAATATTGGCTAAATAAATTAATTCTGCCCAATAAGCAATTCTGTTCAATTGAGCTCTTAGCAGCCATTGTGAGAAATGCAGAGATAGCAAAGCCAAAATTGTTGCCAATATTTCACCTACTGAATATAGATTCCATATATTCAAATATTCTTGACTCTGTTTAATAGAGCCATTTCCTCCTTGATTGCTAATGGAACTCCAATTTTATGCAGCAGTCAGGCAGATGGCAACGTGTTCAGCAAAGCCAGCCCCCTCCTCAGTCGCAAGGGATGCATTTGACTGGTTTAAACTATGATTGCTCCAAACCATTCCCCTTTTCCAGTGGTTGGTTTGGGGTGGGAACATGAATAAGTTCTGGCTGATGAGAATTTAGAGGAACTACATTGATGAACTTTTGGGTCTGAGTTTCTTCCAGAAAATACACAGGCTTTTAGAGGCAGTAGGTTTGCTCCCCCTTTGTACTTTCATCCTCAGATGTTGACTTCTAATTGCTAAATATTCATTTCTTAAAATTACTATTGCCCCTGCAGAGGGCTGTGGCATCTATCATAAGTCCAGAGAGTGAAAACAAAGAGCTTCCCAGAAAAAATTCTCCCAGGTACAGAATTGTTTATCATACAACTAAGTAATACTGGAACTCTGCATTAGCTCAGAATATCTATTTAATGTGATCAAATTTCCCCCCCACCCCCTGCGTAAGTTCCTTTCTTGGCTATTCTACTCCTTGGAAACTCAAAGCCTTCTGGTTGATATGATAATGACTATCTTGCTGAAGCTCTGAGTATGAAGGATAAAACACACGTACTGAGAAGATATTTTAGAAGTTAAAAACATCACAGGCCAGGTAAAGGGACAATGCTGGGGAATTTCAGGGGCAGGTGAAAACTATATCCAGGTGTTGTGTTTCTTTGGTTGGGGAGGGGTAGATAGCCAAATTTAAATAAAAACATCTGATAACTTGGGTCTACTATGGTTGAGGTATCTCCCTAGAGCTCATGCATTATAAAATGAAAGAATTTTCAGAGGTGAAATGATGGCGTGACAAGACCCTTAGCCTAATTGGCAGGTTAATCCACTCATGGATTAACAAGGCAGTAACCATAGGCAGGTAGAGAGTGGCTGGAGAAAGTAGATCACTAGGGACATGTCTTTGGGATTTATATTTTGTCCCTGTTGAGTGGAGCTCTCTGCTTTCTACATGCTATGTCCTGAGCTGCTTTTCTTCACCACATACTCTGCCCTGATGTTCTGCCTCACTTTAGGCTCAGAGCAATGGAGTCAGCTGTCAATGGCCTGAGACCCTGAAACTAAGTGTCAAATGAACATTTCCTCCTCTAAGATTGTTTTTGTCAGGGGTCTTAGCCATAGCAGTAAAAAAATCTGACTAAAACAGTGTCCAAGACAGCTTTTGAAATCAAATCTGAACAATGAGTCAAAGTGTACTAGACAAAGATGATGCATTTATTATAGACAGATGATACGTTGGAACAAGTATATGGATTACAAAATGTAAGCCCTATGAAATAAGTTCATGGATGGCTTAGATATAATGGGTTACTAAGGAGCAAGGCAGAATTTTTTAAAGAATGAATGGTAAGTACAATAGCCCAAAGAGATAATCTGCCTAACCAAGTAAGAACAGTAGAGATATTCTCACTGCAAAAACAGCTTCCTTTCATGACAGAGGATTCCTGTTAATTGCAAGTGATAACAAACACGGGGGCATTCTAGGACTTAAAGGGCAGGTCTACAATTTGAGAATGATACTAAGGAAGACAGAGACTACCCAACAATATTTCCTCAGGAGGCAGAATTTAAGAATAAATGGTATGTGGGTCTGATCAGGAATTAAACTCAGGTGATGATAAGCTTTCCCACAGCTCTGGTAGACATCTCTGGGTGAAGGTGTAGTAGCTGATGAGTTGGCATCTTCTCCATGGAGAAGCTCTTATTATGCTCAACTCTTAATCATGGGTTTTGAATCAGTCATTAAAACAAGTCACCAACTCCACTGAGTTGTGACAGAAGACTCTGTATCATCGGTCCCTCTTGGCATTATGGCATATTGTGGGTACATATTTTGCTTGGTGTAAGAATGGCCTATACTTTAAATCCTGGCTCTGCCTATTTTAACTCATTTGACCTGGAATAAGTTAATAAGTTAATCTACTCAAGTGAAAAAAAAAAATGGAGAAAATGCTGACCTTGCCTTTTCTGTATGAGGTGAATAAAATAATTATGTGTACATAAACATCTTGCTCAGCGAGCGACCTCTGGTAAACACCATGGTACTTTGAGGGAATGATGGGAGAGGAAAAAATCTGAATATTCATGAAAATATCAGAAGTTAGTCTCATTTGAAATCAAAGGGGGAAAACATGACTCTTGGAACCGAGGAATTTAAAAAAAAAATCATTTATTTCCCAAACAAAAATTACAACTCTCTGGCATTGAGAAAGCAGCGTGCAGATCCAAAAGGCTTTATAAAAGTGAAAGTTTAATTACACAGAAGAAAAAAGGGGTGAAAGGAAGGAGGGGCAGTTGGTATGTATCAGCACACCGGGTCCAACAGTGCCTGGTGGTTTATGTGTGACACACAGAACCACCACCCTCTGGGGTCAGCACTATTACTTCCAGCACTTTATAAATGATGGTAGATTAGTTTTAGAATTAGCACCCCCATGTTGAATAGCCTGTGATTCACAACAGGCCCCACACTACTCCCCTGCTCCATAATCACAGATTGGAATCAGACCTGTATTCTCTGCCGCCTACTCCCAACAGTGTCCCTTCCAGTGGTTATATTCATGTGTTCTAAATGACTTGCTTGCAACTGCAGCTTCAGGTGCCAGATATATATTTTTTGATCTTCCCAAAAACAGACTGTAAGGAAAATATGTTTAAATACACATTTTCCTTTTCAAATTTAGTCACTAGTCTTGTGCTTCCAAATTGTACCCATCCATTATGTTAAGCACGAATTAAAAAAAAAATCCTCTAAAACCACAGAGAAGAGTAACAGTACTCATGTACACTAAGAAAATTTGTAAACCAAGGTCTCTCTGTGGGTGGTATAATTGCTATTTAAAAACCAGTTAGCACCAGGCAGCCCAAAGGGGGACAAAATAGGAAGATGTAGAATATATAGGTTCTTTGCTCCTCACTATGAAAACCATCTTTTATTCTGCATCTAATTAATATGTTTATTTAAAGCAGTAGAGATGGAGGGAGACTTTATTAAAAAGGAATAAGAGATTTGGGATTTTACCTGTGAAAGTATTCTACTTTGTAAGTATATTAGGTCTGGTATTAAAATGGCCTTCAGAGTGAGATAGATGTGGGTTTAAAGTCTAACTCTGGTACTCCATTAGCTCTGTGGCTTTCAGCACACTTGGAAAATGAGGAGAGTCCTAACACCCACAATCTTGGGGTGGACATGGCATTAAAGGAGACAGTGCACGTGAAGCATCCCATAGGGACCTTACTAAACCTCAATGCATGAAATGGGAGACTAGTGAATCAAGACTCCTAAAGATAATATAGAAGAGTGGTATAAAGAGGAAAAGTACAGCAGAAGAAGGGATGCTTTGTTCTTTGAGACTGACAGGGAGGTGGGTATGGGTAAGTGTGGAGGAGGAAGGGAAGAAAGGTGCTTCTGAGCTCCTCAGCTCCTTGATGCCAGTGAACACCACGGTAAAGATCATCAGAAGCTAGCAAAGAAAGTGAGCACCAAACAGGGACCTTGGGCTAAGAGGTGGGAGTTTGTAATAGTTGAAGATAAAGAACATAAAGAACCCAGAATTTCTTGGCAGCGCCTATAGTTGATCTGAGAAGAGAGGCTATGCCTTTGTAGCAAGGCCAAAACCCACAGCTCTGAGATACTGAACTGGCCTCTTGGAAATGGAAGAGACAGGAGTAGATGCACTGATTCAGAACAAGGATGCCCTGAGGGTGGAATGTGATGGAAGAAGCAGTTGTCAACAACAGGACTGCCTGGGATCCATGTGAAACAGAGCTTTCCCAAATATCTTTACAATGTGGTTCATAAGGAGAGAGGTGATACTTCTACTGCACCTGAAGAAAAATGTAGCAGACACAGAACCTAGAAAGTGACTCTCAGAGGTCATGAAATACTTGAGCTTGTGAGACCAAAAAAAAGCCCTCTCTGAAGGAGGACATTTACAACTGACCTCACTGATTAGGAACTGGGAGAAATAGAAAGTCCAGTGTCCCGTTTTCATAGTACAATATTTATCCTTGAATATAAAATGACTTGGGAAGTAAGAAAAGCAGCTAGAGGTGAGCGCAAAGTGGAAAGTTAGAAGCAGTTAACACCAAGAGTGTGACAAATTCACAGCCCCTTGACAAACAGGAGGAGTAGGGAAGGGGCTGGCCTGACCAACAGAGATAAACAACAAGATGCACTCAGCCCAAGAAGACCTTCCCACCACAGGAGAACAAAGGGAGGTGGGGACAAGAAAAGGTACATTTATTTAAATAACCCAAGAGGAGAAAGGTATTTGAGAAGACTGTACATCCCACAGTGCATAGTGCTTAGTGGTAAAAGGACCTTTTGCACAAGGAATGAAATGCTGATTGTAACTGCTGGGTGTGCCTGCTCACCCAGACACTTGAGCTCACAAGACAGTCATTGAAAACCTTGCTTTTTCTGAACCTTTTGTCTCTCAGTTCATTCACTGGGTTTGGACAGGTGAGCATGTTTCTAAAGGAACCATCCATGAGATGGACTATGAGAACAGCATCTCAGATGCAGACAGCACCTACACAAAGATCATGAGGCAGAGTTAATCTTTTTCAACACTCAGGAACAGGGAGAAAACCAGGGAGGCTGGAGACCAATAAAGTAAGGGGGGTCTCGTTCTATCACGATAGCGATCTAGAGGACTTCAGGAATAGAAAAGGAGGTACTATAGAAATTGAGAGTTATTTTGAATTCATTAGAAAGTCACCAGACTTTCTAAGTATGGGGATGACATGATGTGGTTTATGTAGGTGAATTCATGCAGAGAGATGGGAGACAGATCCAGAAGAAGCCCAGCCCAGTTACCAGGGCTTGAGGCAGGTCACCTTGCTCCCCTGGTCTATGTGAAGTGCATATTTTTACCTCACCTTTGTTCATTTGGGACCTAATGCCTAAAATATGCACCTATCCAGAACACTTCTGCATTTCACAAACCTAAAATCTATGCATACTTTAAAAACAGATGAGAGACTGAACAGCATCAGAACACAATGATCCTTTGAACCCTTGACTTCCTTACTGGTTACAACAGAAAAACACACTGCATAACTTTAGGACCCAGGCATGCACTCAGTTTGCCTTTTTTTCCTTTATTCCTTTAATCTCTACATTTCAATCTGAGGGATGGTATTATTATTTTTTTTAATTTTTTATTTTTTTTATTGGTCGTTCACAACATTACAAAGCTCTTGACATATCATATTTCATACATTAGATTGAAGTGGGTTATGAACTCCCAATTTTAGAGGGATGGTATTATTGCATGATGAAAAGAAAAACTTCCAATGCATTTAAGTGATGTATACCAATTAAATGACAGTTCTTGAGAGTGGAAAGCAGTTTTGCCACTTATGCTCCATTTTTTCTGTCATATTGTCAAATAGACTCTTAGGTGCAATATTCATTTCTGCAATGAAAATACAAACTCTATAAAGTCAGGGATCACAGAACTCAAGAGGCCACTAGGCCACGCCAAGACCTTGAACAAATCACTTACCCTACTATACCACAGTGTCTTCGAGTGTAACTTGGGGTAGTAATGCTCTTCAACACTCAGTCTTATGGACACTGTGAAAGTATAGAACACTACCCAAATGGAAGAATAAGCCAATAGCCATTGTCCATGTTCAGATCCTCAAGGGGTCCAGAACATTAATTGGTTCATCTAGACAGGATTATATCAAGAAGGATCTTTTTCAATAGAAAAGCTCATCACATTTTTAAATTATCGGATGAACTAAGTGCTTCCTAAGTCCAAGCTCATAAACATCAAACAGATTTTTCTAAGCTTTAGTACAGGTGTTAAATTTTTCTTTTTCAATTTTCCCAAAGGTATTTATTAGGTCATCCTATTTAGGATTTCCTCCTTAAATTAATAATCCCATTAATCTAAGAAATCTAAGAAGCTAGGGGAAAGAATACTATGCATTCCCTCTAAACATCTTTAAAAATTTTAAAAAAAGTAATAAATTGTTCAGGGAAATGACATGATTTGCCCAAGATAATAACCCTCCAGTCTATTATGCAAACATGCAAAAGTGCTCACTCATTCTCTTCAAAGTTTGTCAATTTTTGTTTCTTCCACAGATTGATGCCTTTAAGTAAAAAAAAAAAAAATCCTTAGAATTGTAAGAGTATCAAATTTGGAAGGGAACTTAGAAGTTCAAAGACATATCAGACAAATTTATCAGGAATTCTTCCCTCCTCTGTTACCTTTAACAAAAATAACTTCTCTTCTGCAACTTCCTTGGAAGACACGTGTCTGTGGCTCTTGTTTTAGTCAGCTTTTTTGCCGCTGTGACCATAAAAACAGACAAGAACAGTTGTAGGAGGAAGAATTTACTTGGAGGCTTATGGGTTCAGAGGTCTCAATCCATAGATGACTGGTTCCATTCCTCAGGGCCTTAGGTAAGGCAGAATGTCATGGTAGGAGGGTCTGGAAGAGTAAAGTAAATGGGGACATGGCTGCAGAAGGCAGAGAGAGAACTCTGCTCAACAAAGACAAAATATATACCCCTAAAGCATGCGCCAGGGACCCACCTCTACTAGCCATACCCTACTCGACTAAAATTGCATGGAAGTTAATTCATATCACGGGATTAATACAATCACTAGGTTAAACCTTTTCCAATCAATCATTTCACCTCTAAACCTTCTTGCATGGTCTCATAAATAAGCTTTTGGGGGTACCTAAAATCTAAACCATAATAGCTCTATAAGCAATTTTTGAAATGTTTGATTCAGAATCACCTCATACTCAAAAATCATGAACTCCAAATACCTTTTGTTTATGTGAGTTTGCCCTAGCAACAAATCTGTATTAGAAATTAAGGCAGAAAAGAAATTGTGTTAATTTACTTAAAATTACATTTCATCTATTATGTTAGTATACGATTTTGAAAACATGTTAAATAATTACTTAGAATACATGTTATGTTTTGGATTTGAAATAATTAATAAGTGCATATTATCATTTTTACCCCAAAATGCATGTGTTGAAGGCTTGGTCCCCAAGGCAGCATTGTTCTGAGGCAGAGCCTTTAGGAAGTGATGGGATCATGAGAGTTCTGTCCTCATCAATGGACTAGTCCATTGATGGATTCATAATATAATGTGTTATAGGGAGGTGAAGGAAACTTAGGTGGGGCCAAGGTGGAGGACGTTGGTCCTGGGAAGCATGACCTGGAAGAATATATTTTGTTTCTAGCACCTTCTTTTTCTCTGCTTCTCAGGAGCCACAAAGTAAGCTGCTGTGGTATTCCACCTGCTCTCCGCCATGATGTTCTACATCTTCACAGAACCAAATGCAAAAGGATCCAAGTGATCATTTACTGGAAATCTCTGAAATTGTGAGGCAACATATTTTTTTTTCTTCTTTTAAGAAGTATTCTGTCACAGCAACAGAAAGCTAACAGTGTAGCACTATTGTATATTTTCCAAATCTCTTTAATATTTATCTCAATAAAAAGGCACTAAAGCCCCTTTGTGATGTGTTTTGGTTGAAATTATAGAAAGAAAATCTCATCTCACAAAGATGCATTGTTGTAAAAGGGAAAGTATTTTAATAGTCTTTTCAGGATAGATGTTCTTTGCTGTTACACTAAAATTCAATTAAAAAAAATCTTTTCCTAAGCTGTGGTAGATTTTTAAGAGATATTTGCAATGTGGAATCCAAAACTATATTAAAATTTTTTGTACTCTATAACATTAATCCTCTGGTCATCTGAAACTTTGTGCCTTTTATCTATGCATGGTTTTCTAGTACTTGTATTACTCATTTAGAAATAATATTTATCTAACAGAAGCAGATTTTCCAAATGTCATCACACTTCATTATAAAATATTGAAATTCTCAGTTGTTAATATGACCTCCAGTCTTGTCAGAACAGTCTGAGTTTTGAGAATCTGTTAAGCACACTGCAGAAGCAAATGGGAGTTTGCTGAAAATCTAAATTTTGCCTGAAGCTCAAATTTTTTTCAATGGCAACAAAGACTATCAAGTTGTTTTCCTTGAAGAGACAGTCTCACCTTGGCTTTTGGTTACTTTTAGAAAATGTTGGCCAACAAACCCAAATTTATATAACCATAATTTATCCATCAGTTTTTTCATTAAAAAATGAAGTTCCATTAAAAAGCTGTGAGTCTAGCCTAAAAAGGGTATACATGCTTTTTTCCTAAAGCCATTGTCACATTTCAGTATGCAGTAGAAGTGCTTTATATATCTTCTCATTCTATCACACAGAATGTTGTACAGATATGAACTCGAAGATCTAAATTTAATAACATTAATAAGGTTACTGCTCCATGTGGCACATTCTTATATTTAACTGACTTCTTTTTTCTTTTTAATACATAGAAAGTTTGTACTAGTGAAGCAAAGTCATTCCTAGTATGGTTTGGTGCCATTGCTTCACATTATGTGCTAAGCAAATAATTATTTTCCCCCATCATATACATATATATTTTGGCACCATTAATCAAATGTCAACATATTTAAAAAAAAAAAAACACCACCAAAGTCTTGGTGTTATTAGGAACCACACTTTAAGAAATGCTAGGCTACACAGTGATGCATACATGGATAGGAAAACCCTGCCTTTAAAAGTGGAAAAGAGGGGAATGGTAACAGATTTTCAAGGACCAAGATACATTTATCGTGGACCTTCAAGGAGGCACTTTTAATTAATGAGTCATAGTGGAAAGATGAATATGTAAACGAAGGAAGTCTTATACAGAAGGCTAAGGCCCTCAAACACTCCACTGCACAATAGCCTACAGTCTCATGCCCATAACTTTGCTCACTGATAGAATATTGATTATTTTGATTTTTCAGCCAATGGAGCTGAATAATCACCTCCACCTCAAAAATCTCTTACCAGGGCTTCTTATACACTTTACATGGTTCCAGGCACCTATACACACCATCCTTAAACCTCCCAAAAAAACCTACATTATAGAAAATGATGGATTCACTGTTCACAGGATGGCTCAGAATTGTTGGATAACTGGTCTCAAGTCGAGCTATCAGATGGTGGTATACTCTGGATTCAGTCTCCATAACCCACTATCAAAAGCTGGAAACAACTTTCCAGACACAATTCTTTGGCTGATTCACCACTGAATTGGGAACTAATCCTATTCAATGAAGAAATTAATCTCTTCTGCACCATCTCAGAGAAATGGGGATAAGATATGTTATCTTTTTTTTCTTTTTTTGGTTGTTTGTTTGTTATTTTAAATAGCTTCAGAGAAAGGTAAGTTCCCACACTGGCATAAGAATGAAGCCCTTAATAATTATTTACCAGAATAGTTTATGCTGAAATCTTTTTATGATCTCCCTTCTTTCTGTTATCGTTGCTGTCCATTTTCTATTGGAACATTAGTACACCTGGAGGGCTCAACGGTACTCTTGGTGTACAGAACAGACAGTCTGAATGTGGATCTCACATGGATTCTAGCACTGAACCAAATGAGTGCACTCCATCCACTCCAAACCCACTGTGTTGAAACCATCTCATTCTCCAACCACAATGATAGCTGGTCATTCTCCATGAATGATGGATCTGTGCACATGCAGCTCTAGAGCTGGGATAACCTCTTTCCTGCTCCCACTGCAGGTAAACCCAACTCACTGCTCACATTCTGCTTAGATGTCCTGTTGTTATGGTTTGGATGTGAGATGATCCCCAAAAGCTCATGTGGGAGACAATTCAGAAAGGTTTAAAGAAGAAATGATTGGTTACAAAAGCCTTAACCCAATCAATGAATCGACTCCCTGATGGGATTAACTGGGTGGGGGCTGAAGGCACATAGGTGTGGCTAGAGGAGGCGGATCCCTGGATGCATCTCTTTGGGGTACATATTTTTGTATCTAATACATGGAGAGTCAATCTCTCTCTCTCTCTCTCTCTCTCTCTCCTTTCTGGTCATTATATGAGCCACTTCCCTCCACCACACCCTTCCACCATGTTGTTCTGCCTGACCTCTAGCCTTGAAGAATGGCCCAATTATCTATGAATTGCAACCTCAGTAAACATAAGCATCCTAATAAACTTTTACTTCTCTAATTATTTTTGTCAGGTCTTTAAGTCACCGCAGTGAAAAAGCTGACACACCAGTCCTCAAGGCACCTCCCAAGGAACCTCATCAGTTGGGGGAACTGACCCTTCTGTGCTCTCAAATAGGACTTTGTGTTTATTCTCATCAAGGCAAGATTGTACTGGTTCTTCTATATCTAATCAGACTGGAAGCTGTATGAAGGCAGAACCTGTGCTTCCTACAGTGCTGTAGCTCCAGAATCTTGTTCATGTGAGTTCTAAAGAGGGAGGGATAAATAATGCAAAGACAGACAAAAGGAGGAGCCCCGCTGGGAGGAGGTGGTGACCCTATTCAGCCATCCTGCAAACACACCAGAGTTCTCAAGTAATGCTACCAGCTCAGCCCCCCTAGTCAGCACTAGTCTGAATGCTCAAAACTATACTTTTATTTAATAAAAAATTTTCAGAGAGGAAAACATGTGTTCAGATATTTGGTATGTTTCTAATGTAAGGCATGCCTGCTTCTTCTGTTCTAAATCTTTCCACAGAGATATGAAGGGATGCTTCAACCCTGGTCCCCTCTTGTGATGAGGGTTTAAGTGCTTGTGAGATGGTACAAGATAGGGGTGCTAGATCTTATTGTCTTTGTATTTCTCTGCTTGCATTCCTGGGAAGAAGAGCCATGTTCTTTGTCTTTTTAAACCCAGACTGCCTGCCAGAGCAGATGATACACCATAGGCTTTTCACGAAGCTTCTCTGAATTGAACCAGCAGATCTAGCAAGGTGGATATGGGAGTGGGGGTGGGGGTGCAAAGGCTGCTCTGCAAGGTAGCAGAGTTTACATAAGAGCAAGCACAGCCAGAATCCAGAGCTTTCACCAACAAACCAAGGTTGTAGTAAAACTTCTGCCAAGAGCAACAGAAGAGAGCCAGAACATGCACATTACCAGGCAGTATAATGATCCTAAATTTTGAAAGCTTCCATTTGTTAAGTGCTTTCTGTATACCAAGTACCATAACAAGGGTATTCATGAACTGCACATCCATCCCCATTGTACAAAGGGGAAACTGACATCAAAGACTCCCCTAACATGATATAGCTAGTTGAGCTGCTGAACAGAGCTTTACACCCTCATCTGTCTCCAAAACCGATGGTTGAATTCTCTCACAATACTCCTCTTTGCACCTTCCTATTACTGTTCATCTGGCGTTGTGTGATCTTCTCTTGAGCTGGCCAAGAGACCCCGTGATGTCTGGCAGACTATATGAAGATCCCCCAGTGACAAACCAGTCCTAAGCCATGTCTACCTGTCTGATTTTCATTATAACTACCTGACATGGATAGTTCAGATATTTCTCTGTTCAGCTTCTGGTTCTCAGAATATGTTCTTCCAAATAGAAAGGGAACAAATAGGGG
Source organism: Ictidomys tridecemlineatus (assembly GCF_052094955.1). Lineage (NCBI taxonomy): Eukaryota > Metazoa > Chordata > Mammalia > Rodentia > Sciuridae > Ictidomys > Ictidomys tridecemlineatus. The sequence continues at coordinate 164,944,544 of NC_135477.1, forward strand.
TTGACTCACAGCTGACTCTTCTTCCAGTCCTATTTGAATCCTTCATTCTTAACAGTTATAGGGGGAAGAAAATGAGGCCCAGATGACACTACACATGCTGAGATACTTCCATTATCATCACCACACATCTGTTCTCATTCAGTTGTAATGCAACATGATCAAATCTTGTGATAATTCACAGGCCAAATCCATAACCACACATGCATGTATATACAAACCTGGAAGCTAAAATATTAGCAAGGATTCCCTACATGGTAAGAATGAGCACATTTCTCATTTTCATCTTTATACATTCCTATTTCTTCTTTTTTTCCCCCTACAGTAAGTATGCTATTTTTATAATCAAGAAAATAGAGTACTAAACACTATTCCAAAAACCACAGTGAACCAGGAGTCCAAAGATCTAGAACTCTCTGACCTCACCCATATCCCTACTAGTGTAAAACTTGCAACAACCACTTCTTTTCTATAAGACAAAGATTCACCATTTGTAAAATGGGGGAGGGGGTGCGGTTTCCTAAAGGTTTCCCAAGAATTGTTGCAGGGATTAGTGAGATCACACACATCAAAGAACTTGTTAAACTGTATACAAAGCAGTGAGGGTACTGCTGTTATGCAACGGTGAAAGTTATTACTCGGGAGCAGGAATAGTTGGGGAAGCTCTATCCCACTGCTAAATCTAGCAGAGATCTAAGCAATAATGTCCCTGAAAACAAATGAATACTTGCATTCAAAATTTCAAAATCATATGGCCTCCTCTGGGAGGTTACATAAGCCTTTCATTACCCTGGATGTTTATTATCAGAGCGATGTCCCCAGAGACACTAATGGGTATGACTGTTATTAAGGGAAGGAGAGGAAAGGGGAGGGAGGATAAAGTACTTGGCTCAAATATCCCATTTGTTACCAGACATAAAAATCTCAAGACATAGAATTAACTTACAGAGGTGGAATGTCCCCCAAAGGGAAAAATTAAACTCTAAAAGTGCTTCGTTAGGTGTATTTTTATTTTGATTCAAAATGTACATTTTCAACCTCTTAATGCACTGGGTATTAGGAAGAGCAATGAAGGCTGAAAGAAGCCAAAAACAGTGTCAGCGAGGGAGGGTAAAGGGAATTAAACAAAACAGGGACCATTGTTTTATTATCCCAGCCTTTTCCTCTAGAGACCACATTAAAATTTTTGTATCTTTTCCCCTAAATGGACATACACTAAAGGGGTTTCATCTGGAAAGTGAGAAGATCAAATTTTAAGCGAGAAACAAGCATAATTAACAAGGATGTTCACCAAAGCCGAAAGCTGTGCTGAGAAACAATGGTGACTCCAACAGAGAGGCAGCCAGAACCTCCTATGTTCCAGGCTTACCCAATTATAATAGGAGTATTGCATTTACTTCTAGGAGCTGAGGGGCTTCCAAGCTGCCTGGAGGTTAGGGTGGGCTCCAGGGAAGCCCAGGTCCTGTCACAAACCTTTGAACCCATGGCAGAAGCGCACCATGGGTCATGAGTTCCAGGAGCTGAGAGACTACCCAGGCTGCTGAGCATCTCCCCGGGGCAGACCCATCTGAAGCAGACCCTCCACCAGAAGTAAAATGGGTACAAGTTACAGTTACTCCTTCTACTGGTGGATTCCTCTCCAGAGCCCAACCCTCCAGCATAGGAAACCAAGATTGAAGAAGCTCAGTCTGAAACACTCCAGGCAAAGCCTTCAGGTGGAAATGGATATGATAATCTCAATAATTTCAACTGAAAACAGACTTCTGAACCCAGGAATAAGATCGTTCCATCAAAAGGCTGAGTTTTAAGTTTAGAGTATGAAAATCCAAAACCATATGCTTATGCTGGACTAAACAAAAGAATACAAGGACTATGAAAAAAAAAACCACATTCATTAGGCAGAAATACTTTTTGTGGTAGCATATAGAGCTTGTAGTAAGCATATATAAAATAGAAGTTCATGACTGATTTTATTCCCTTAAGCCATTGTGTTTTTAACAAACATCTTTTAATAGGACTGGCTTTCATACAGAAGAGGACACCCATTGCACACAAAATGTTTTAGAAGAAAGGATACATAATTGTTCTTTATATTTTTTTTATCAAGCGATAAATCATTTTACCTATAACACAGTATTAAAGTATGAAAACAAAATTAATGCATGGCTTCTTTTAAGATTTTTTTTAATGTGTTATAACCTATGTAACACACAATCTACCATTTTAACTATACAGCTTGGTGGCATTGATTACATTCAAGTTGTTGTGCCACACCCATCTCCACGTCTAGAAATCTTCATCCCAAACTGAAACCCCATATCCATCAAATAACTCCCAAACCCCTGCCAATCACTGCTCTATTTCTGGTTCTATGAGTTTGATGACTTTATGTCAAACAAGTGGAATCATAGAATATTTGTTCTTTTGCATCTGACTTATTTCATTTGGCATGATGTTTCCAAGATCCTTCAGAAGTACATTTCTGTATAAGACCAAATATCTCCTGGCATATACAGACCACATCTGCCTGTCCACTTTTGGACATTTGGGTTGTTCCACCTTTTGGCAATTGTAATACTGATTCAAATGTGGAGGTGCAGTCTCTACTCTGAGTTTCTATGGTCCTTACATAGGTAGGCTTTATGGATCCAATGTTAATCTCGTGTTCCATGTTTGGGGGGAGCCATTCTATTTTCCAGTGACTGCCACAGTTTACATTCCCAACCAGCAGGGGTTCCAATTTCTCTCCATCCTCATCCACACTTGTTCTTACTTTTATTTTTACATAATAACCATCCTAATGTGTGTGAAGTGGTAAGGGCATTATTTTTAAAGTCTTTGTAGGAAGGATTTTTAGAAGTCATAACATTACACGTGTGATTAAGTTCATGTATAAAATTTTGACAAATCTACTTTGTGTTAAAATTGTACATGACAGTCCACTGTGTGACTTTCCATGTCCATTTAATGTCTCTGTTCAGTTAGAATGACCCGAATGCAATTGAGTATTGAATAGTCTCTCTGTAGGCACTCAAAGAGTCAGAGAAATGGGTTCAGGATCCCACTTTGCCAAAGACAAATATGAAACTTAAGAGAAAATTTGTCTCTGAGGCTTACAGTTATGAAGCATGGATTCCATGATTTAATTACTCTTAAAGACATGCTCTTAAAATGACTTTTAAGACCTTTTATTTTCTACCCTACTTGTCCCAATCCTATTCTTGTTCTCATAGCCCATTATGTAGGTCTTTTTTTCAATCCTTGAGCATGCCTCATTTTCTTTCTACCGCAGGCCAGTTGTACTGCATCTGCTCCCCACCCAAGATGTTACTTCTGTTTGTTTTGCCTTTTCTATTCATCAGTTTAATTCTTAGTCATCTTTAAGATTTCAACTCAAATCACATTTTGGGGGAAGCTTTCTCTACTGCTGTCTTCCAGTCCATTAACATTCTCGTTGAATTGTGAACCATTTTTAAGAGTATCTCTTTTGAAATATACAACCAGTACTTCCAAATTAATGCACTTGTGCCTCTAAATCATCTATTTCATATGAACTGGCAACCAATTCCTGTGAACTACCTAGAGCCTCAACCAAAGCCCAACACTTAGACGGTAATTTTTGTTAGAAAACTTTGGTTGCAAGTAGCTGAAAATTCAACCCCTAACTTGCTCCAGCAAAGAGTAATTTAAAACTCAAAGGCAGGGTTAAATTTTATCATCTGTTAAAATAAGAGACAATCTCAAGGGCCATTTTTTGTTCACATGTAAGCATCCTTTGGTTAGCCATGTACACCGGTTTCTTCTGTATCTCCTTAGTAACTGGTTGAGAGTCCTGAAAATAACTGCCAAGAATTCAGGAAAAAAGTTCTAGGAAGTAACATGTCAGTTCCAGCCCTATTTTGTGAGTGCTGGTGTGAGTACCACTGCACTTGAGCGCAAAACATGAGCCTCGCTGTGCAAATGTATACTGCTGGAAAAACCACAGAGCTCCTTCCTCTGTGGGGGATTAATGTGCATTGGCAGAGAAAAGTGAGGCCAATTTGCTCTGCAGAGAGCCCACTTCTTTTCCTTCCTGTGTCCCCCCCCCACCCCAGGTGTGAGGGGAAAAACATCACCCCTGCCTTTTTGAGAAAGGAAACTAAATCACACGGTTTTCCTTCTTCTCTTGACATACATTTTATTTTATTTGCAGGTATTTAAACAAATATTTTAAGGAGGAAAAATTGAGACTTACAGATTCTTTGTTTCTCATATTTGGAGGAGACCTCAAGTGGCAACTGGCCCAAGCTCTGTGAAACTCCCGTTCCTCATCCATTCATACAACACAGACATCGTCAATGTGACATGATCCAAAAAAAAAAAAAAAAAGATGCTTCTGCCATGATGCTTCCAACTTCAAACCAAACCCTAATGTGTTGCCAATGAACATTAGTTCTAGGGACTTAATTTCTGTCTTTCCTACTTACAGTGCTTTGATTTAACTTGATTTCTATCCAACAGGGACAGAGTCAAAATGGATTAACAGCTAAGAAAGGAATTCTGAGATTTTACCGTTGATACAGAATGAATGTCACATACAAGAGTTGGGATGCACTTTCAAATTATTTCCAAATTAACTTCACTCTTCTGCATAATACTACATTTTATCTAAAGTATTCCTGCAAGATTTGTGGACCATTAAGCATTAAAATGTCTAGTTCAGACAGGATGGGCTAAGACTCATTAAATGTCACTACTCGTGGTTATAGGTTCAGAGGGACAAGTAAAGACTGTGTCTACAAAATGGGTAAACACATCTTTAATCAGCTGCTCTTGAGCAGTTAGATTTTACTATGTGTCTGGCATTGTGCTAGTACTTTAAATAATCTTCACATCCCATATAAGTGGGGTAAAATAGCCTTACAGAGTTAATTTGCTCATGATCACAGTCACTGTCAGGAAAGAGCTGTTGCCCTACTGTCCAAAGCCTGCAGTTTTTATGAATTTGATGCTGTCTCTCAGTCGGACAGACAGTTACTCTTTAAAATTTCCCTCATTTATGTGTTAAGGTACAACCGTGAGCCCAGATCTATTTTGGAGGCTGTGGAGTAAAACAAGAGTTTCCATCTATTAAAAGACCAGCCAATGAAAGTGATTTAGGCAGGTACAGATATGTTTTCTATAACATCTCATTTACACAAGCTTGTATTGCTTTAAGAGGAAGAAGCAATACTTATGTATAGAGTGAAAAGAAATCCCAAGAATCCACTCACTACCTTTTGCTATGCTGAATACAAATAGAGTGGCATCTTGTTCCTGGCTCCCTTCATTCACTCATTATTCAGTTTTAACCAACAAACATAACATACGATAGCAAAAATGTGGTGTTGCATGCATATATTTGCTTAAAATGCACCAAACTAGACATCTTCATGAATGACCATCTTTTCCCAACCATTTTTATTCCACAAAATACAGGTGACTCTTACCTCTCGAGGTACTGATCTGCTGCAGAATCCTAAGTGTGGAGGCCACCTGCACCTTGCCACGTCTACTTCCCTTCTTTGCCTCTGTCCTCTGCAACTTGTCAAGAACCACATCTAAGGAAAGCCAGGAAATCACTCAGACCTCTCCCGCACCAAGCTGGGTTCTCAGCTTCAAAATCACCATGTGACATAGAAGTGGAAGGGGAAATGCAATAGCACATGCTTCCAGAAGTTTCAAGCAAGAGGATGTAGGCAGGTAAGGCCCAGAAAAATCAGTTCACTTTCTTCTATAGGTCACAGTTTATATGGTAATTAATGATAAATATTTGCCATCCAGCCTAAGACCTGCAGTTAATGGGAATGATGTGTTTTTGATTCACCTTAAGTCCTAGGGTAGAGACAGGGTCTGAATGTTTCTACTATAGAGAAATAATGACAAGGATCAAGGCGTTGTGCAGTCCTGTGGGAAAATGAGCACACAAGCCCAGACCACGTCACCACCTTGTTGTATCCTAGGTGACTGAATGATAGGCTGCCATATCTTTTTGAGAAGTTATATGCACTATGTAACATATAAGCATATTTATTCAATTTATAAATATGTAAATTATTAGGTAAATAGGAATTATAAGAATAACTCTAAGAACTCTAAAGAGGTTCACAAGTTGTGAACAGAACTAATTGTTTTTCCTTGCTTTGCTTCTCAAGAAACCTGCAAGCTAGGTGCTATTATGATGCTCATTTTACGGTCAGGAAATGAGGGCACCGAGGCAGGTCACTCCAGAACCTTCCTCATGAACCACTGTGACATGGGTCTCAGCTTTCCACTGAGGTGTTGTGCATTTATTATAGACATGGGAGGAGGTGTCGTTTTAAAAGAAGCAACGGGAAATCTGAGCACAGACAAAAGACCTACAGTGAGATGATAAGATGGTCCCAGGAATACAAAACATCCCCATAGGAAAAAGGCAGGCCAAGAATGTGTTATGGCTACTGGCCAGCACCAGCAGGGAGTCCATCTCAGCCTTGGTTGCTCATCTGGGAGAGGGAGCTAGCACACAGGAAGTGTCTAGCACAGCGTTTGGAATGAGTAGCTACTCAATAAACCACTGTAGCCAGAATCTGAAGGTGGGAACATTGTGATTCTGTCTAGTTTCTAAACATGAAGAAGCAGCAAGAAGCACAGAGTGCATGGGAGGAAGGCTGCACAAAGGAATCCTATGGCTTTTCTTCCTGACCTGTCACTCTGCTCCTGTTTAAAACAGGAAACATATAAGCCCCCAAGTAAATTCCAGGGATATGAAGTCACTGATGCCATTGGGATGGACTTTCATCTGTAACACCTGAATTAGATTGGTAACAGATTTGTTATGATTTGTTTGCCCTCCAACATATTACTTGAGAGGTTTGACACATTCCTATCAGTAACAATTGTTCACAGCAGGCATGAGCTTTATAAAATATAGATAGATGGAAAGGAAAGGAAGCACACATAGTAGGACCTCTAGAGTAGAAGGGGTATACGTCTTAGGGAAAAGCTTCCAGTTATTGCAAAACATTTCCCTGGGAGTGAGGCAGGCAAACCTCATGTATGCCTGCAGAGACTTCAAATTCTAGTCTAGTGGTTCCTAAAGGTTAATCTGGGACAGTGTTGGTCCATCCCTCACTTTCATGACCAAGAGGAAAGCTAGAAAAATAAAGGCAGAGTTTTTTCATAAAACCAAATGTTCCCTTTTAATCAGTACCCTCTGTTCTGAGTCCATGTACTTCCTACATTCATGGCATTAAAATATCATTTTCCTTCTAAAATCATACTGATTGCAGATGCTAATTTGTTTTGCTTTTGTTGTTTGAAACTTTTAACTGAGTGGATGATCTTTGACTTTCCCATGTCAGATCTCTTTTTAAAATTTCATTCCTGAAATCCAAGTATTTAAGAAACAGTAAAAAATTACATGATCAGTTGAAATGTTCCAGATAAAATATTAAGTCCCATTCCAATGTATTATCACCACTGCCTCTGTAAATATTAGGGACATTAAAATATTCTCAAGAGCCTTTGATAGAGAGATGGTTTGTCAAACAGGTTTATCCATAAGTGTTCGGACTCCTACTTTTCAGTTCATTGTTTCTTCTTTAGGAGGATCACAAGTTCAAGGCCAGTCTTGGCAACTTGATAAGGCCCTAAACAACTTAGTGAGACCCTGTCTCAAAAATGGGGGAAGTGGGGGGCTGGGGATGTGGCTCAGTGGTAAAGCACCCAGTGCTTAGTCAATAATTTTTTTCTATTTTTCAGTACTGCATGTTTTACCACTGAGCCATATCCCTAGCCCCTACTGCTCCCCATTCCCATTTTTTAAGATAGGGTTTCATTAAGTTGTTTAGGGCCTCACCAAATTGCTGAGACTGGCTTTGAACTTGTGATCCTCCTGTCTCAGCCTCCAGAGTTCTGGGTTAATCACCCTTCTTAAAAGACTAGGATTATTCTTTCCTAGAGACAGAAAACCCATAACTTCTGGCCTTATCAGGTGACTGTCAACTAAGACTACAATTCAGCCTTCCCACTTCGCTATTTCTACATAATCTAAAATGAATAAAACATTTATTGCACTAATGCAAAATGAATACCATGTCGGAGATCAACTCTACAAAGCCTTGATGGCAACACCTAATTGTGGTAGGACTGTGAACTAGTTTATTTTCCACTCTGAGATCTAGAAATTGAAATGGAGTATCCTTAAGTTTCCTCCTAACTCTGAAGAGCCAGGAACTATGGCCATCAGTTGTCAAGTATACATTGCATGCCAGGTATCATTTAAATGCTTCCAATGAGCTTCTCATGCAATCTCCCCAACTATCCTATCAGGTGGCTACTGTTGTTATTTGTCTCCATCTGTACAAAACCATCTCAGAAGAGTTAAAAATAAAAGTCCAAACATATACTGCTTTCAGAGTCTCAATGTAAACCAGAGTTTTCTTAACTAAATTTTGGAGCCTAAAACTGTTGTAGCAAATTATTTTTGCCAGTTTTGATAAAGAGCTTATGATATCCATTTCCATATCTGGAAAATGGGGATAAGAGCATCCATAAAACATTCAGCACTGTATCTGATATAGATATAATACTTATTGTATTAAATAGTATTGCAAAACATAAACATAGGTATGGATAGAGTCCTTAACTTTGAGAGCCATGCACATGAAAGGGAGGAAAGAAAAAAGGGAAGCAAAATCATAACTGAGTTCTGAAATCATTCCTGAATTCTGGTAAACAAATGTGTTCCACTCCACTCTCAGGCTTCCATCCAATCCATACAGTAGTCATGTAACTACAGCATGTTTAAAAAGAATAGATTAAGAATGATGAACCTTGTATTCTGCAGGGTAGTTAAAAAAGATGGATAGAGATATTAGCATGCTGGTATTCAAGCTAAATTTGATTGTTTACTATCTTTGTAAACTTGACCAACATATTGAGAGCAGAATTTATAGAATGAGGTAAACAGGGCTTTCAAGTAATGATCCACATAAGTAATTTATCATAGTGCTAAGGATATTGTTAAGCAATCCTAGGCACTGTGTTTGAATTTGAGCAAAGTACCAGCTGCTTGATCTTCATACAGGGCCTCTCTTTTGATTTTTTTGTCACAACTATAATATTATTAATAATGATGCAGATTCTATCAGGGTTATTGTGCATATTAAATACATATACAACAAATGCTTAAAATACTGCTTTAGCACTGAATACGTGTATTAGTTGTAATTTCTTATATTGGCACCATGCCCACTATAAAGATCTTGGCCAAATCACCCCCTCATCCCCTCAATTTCAATTTCTAAAGCAGGAAGGCGAAGATATTTTTTTTCACCTCTTTAACTTGCTGTTGCTGCAGAGTCTTGTCATAGAATTCTGGGTATGGCAGAACATAACACCCGTCACTGGACAGATGAGATGGACTGCAGTTTATCAGTGACATATGCAACAGCTCAGGGGAGGGGGACACCACACACCATGCAAGGCCACATGGGGCTGTACTCAGGAGCATGGTGAACTAGAGGGGACCTTATGGTACCAGGGAAAGGTGGCCACTGGTTCCTGTGGGAGAGTCTGACTGCCTTGTTTGGATAATTTTACAGGCTGAGGACCAGGTGGAATGTTTCTAGCAAAGTTGATTCCTGGATGGGGACATATCTAATGTGAACAGAGGAACTGAGAAAGCTAGGTCTTTGGGGCTCTGTAATGCTCAAAGAAGTCAATGGAGCACCTAAAATTTTGTTTCTTACATTACAGTACCTCTTATCTTTAAGCACCTATCTACCTCCAGGAATCTAGGATTCTAAGATTTTTTTTTTTTTTGACAACTAAGTCTTTACTTCCATCTCTACTGTGGCTTGAGTTTTTGTTCTCTGGCATAACAGTCAACCCCCAGGGAACCCAGAAGTAAATTAAAAGGCCCCCCTAAATCATAATTGCAATAATCCTACTGCTGTTCATCTTTCATACCCCATCTAAGTTACCTCTTAAGATAAAAGTTTTATTTGCTGGTTCATTTTTGCAAATGAGTTTCTGTTAAATCAGTTTGAGGTTGAACCACTGGTGTTCTCTTCTTGCCAATCTCCAGATACAAAGCTGGAGTTACTCCCCCAAAGCATACATAGAGGGGTGCCCACAATGATAATCAGCCTTGACATTACTGGGTAATTTAACCTTGACTACTGTCATGTTTGGGAATAGCAAATCACTTTGATTTCTTGCAGTCCTATCTAGCAAGTGTGGTCTTTGGAATTAGCTATAGGAATATTGTCACTCTGTTCTGTATTTTCTATTTTCTGTTTCCTTTTTTTTTTTTTTTTTTGCTCCAAAGGACACAAGCAAGGGCCATGTGGTACTTCTCTTCTTGGTCATTTTAGCATCTATCTTGGAGCAGTTCCCTTAATGAGAGGACATTTAATACAACCCCTCATCGAATGAGGAAATTGATGTCTTTCAGGAAAAGACATTGGTGTCTATAGTAATCCTAATAAAATGCCAATGAGCAGAATGTTTATAGAGCACTAAATAGTGAGTCAGACATTTATAATTATCTTTATCTTAATATTTATAATTATCTTTTATGAGACCCTCCTATATGGGGCAGGTGATATTATTTCCATTTGACTTAAATTTAGGGCACAGAGTCAAGTGACAGGCTTGAGGAGACACAGCTGGCAAAAGCTGGATTGATTTCTTTGGACTCTCATAACACTTCCTCCTGCCTCTCCTTAAGCACAAATCATATGCCTACACTGACGTCATTCCTGAATCCTTAGCAGAACTACTGACTTACAAGGTCTAAGCAGAAGCTTAATGTTGCAGTAGAATTACGCCCCCTCCCCCAAAGAGGAAATCCTCACCCACCCCGGTACCTGTGAACATGACCTTTCTTATTGGAAAGAGGGTCTTTGCAGACAAAAGATGATGTTGAAGCCAGATTTAAAGTTAGGTAGTCAGTGTAGTTAGGTAAATCGGGTCTAATACTGAGTGAAATCTAAAATGGAGGCCATACTGAGAATGACTCAGGGAAAACAGGACAACTCATGGAATGTTAATGAAGTCTGAAAAGGCCCTAGACCAAAGTCCACCTCAAAGAAGTGTTAACCAACAGCCCCAACAGATTTGGAAATAGCCCATCCCAGAGAAGTGATAATCCCATCCCAAAAGGTGATAATTAGGCCCACCTGTGTCCCACCCCTCGGGCCTTCCAATCTACATTCCATCACCAAAACTATAAAAAGGGGAAACAACCGCACTTCCACGGATTCCACCTTTTGGATCCCCTTCTTCCTCCGGGAGAAGTCTTTTCTGCTGTCCTTTAATAAACTTCTAATTTCTACTCTGACCTTGCCTCGGCGTGCTTCTTTGGCACTATTCTTCAACATCGGGGAAGCAAGAACTCGTCACCGGTCAACAGCAGTAACAATGTCATCCTGGAGTAAAATAGGTCCTTCATGTGATTGGGTTGGTGTCTTCATGAGAAGAATCGAGACAGACACACACAGAAAGGAGAATGTCACAAGATGACATGGATACACAGAAGAAGGATGGCAGGTGTTGAGAGGCAGTGGCTGGAGTTAGACAGCCACAAGCCAGGACATGCTAAGGGCTGAGAGTAAAACCAGGAGCTAGGAGTGGGAGCCAGATTTGGGGATTCTGGCCTTCATTGCAGTGAATATGAATTTCTGTTATAAGCCATTCAGTTTGTGGTGGCTCCTGGGTATACCAATATACCTGTCGACTGCATTTTAAACTGCTGCCAGTGACAGTTTTGAAAATGGCTGTGAAAATTTCTCCCTTCCTCTCATTGATTCCCGGTCATTCTCCCTGCTCCCTGTAACTTTCTTCTGGAGCCAAACTTCACCCTCCAGCTCTCAGCAGGAATCATGTCTCCTGAGAAGCCTTCCCTGCCATCTAGGAGCAGGTAACAATAAAAGGGGGCCATCTCCTGGCATGCTGTAGGGGACAGGAACTGCAGAAATGCTGTTTAACTAGGAATGAAAAGTCTCATAGTGTTTGCACATGTAGAGATGGGCAGCCCACATTAAGAAAACATTCACATATCTCTAAATGCTTCTCATTTCTGTCCAAACTATTTGGACAATTATTCTTCCATTTTTAAATATATACATTCGGGGCACTTGTGACATCTCAGAAGTCCTGGGTTCAAACCCTGCCTGTAGTTTCCTATGCTTGCTTCCTTAATTATCATCTTTGAGTCCCACCTCCTGAGGGTCAGGGCTCAATTCCTTTCATTCTCTGCAGACCCTGTGCTAGGTGTACTGGGGTACAAGGAAGAAGGTGAATGAGTGAACGAATAATACAAAGACGTCCCCAGGTGGCAAGTGGTCAAAGGGACAGGAGCAGTGGTTCCAATGGAACCAGCAAAAGGAGAGAAAGACTTTCTAGAAAAGTCAAAGTTGATAATGCTAGAAATGTCATCATAAGATCAATATCTCAAGGTCAGTATTTTATCTCAGAGAGGTAAACTCACAGGGAAACAAAGAAGCTGAGCTTCTGCTCCTTCCACCCCCAAAACAAAGCCTCTTTTTGGTTGGACTGATTCAAATAACCCTATTTATCCTACTGCAGTATCTGGAATGAACCTTTTTGAAGGGGTCACTAAATTGACACTTTGTATTTTTAATATATAAGTTTTGAGTTTTCTGATTCTATTAACGTAGCTAAATATGGCCTTCAGGCAGGGAGAGGAGCAAAAGCAGAGCCCCTGTCCTGTTTTTAGGGCAGATAGTGATTTTCCAACACAAGGTGCTAAATGAGGTGGAGCCACACATGCTCTTTCTGGAATGATGCCTCTAGGCGTTCCACTGTGGCTCTTTTGAGCTCCTCCCCAAATTTCAGATTTTAGAAGCCAACTCAAGTAGAATTTTAAAAAGTCAGACCAGGAAGGGATAGTTTGAAATTGCAGCATCTTTAGGACTTGAATGTGTGTGGGGGGGTTGTGATCACTGGTTAAATAGAGAGAGAGAGAAAAGAAGGGAGGGAAGGAGGGAGGGAGAGAAGGAAGGAGGGAGGGAGAGGGAGAGGGAGAGGGAGAGGGAGAGAGAGAGAGAGAGAGAGAGAGACAGAGAGAGAGAGAGAGAGAGAGCGCTTCCAGCAAGGTTCTCAATGTGACCTGAATTAGCAGAGCAGGACTGGAAGAGGTAGTTCTTCCTATTGATTCAGAGAATGTCCCTTAAATTCAAGCAGTCAAAGTACTGCATTTGATATAGTTAATAAGACCAATGTGTTTGGATGCATATAGCAATTAATTTGAGATCTTTTCAAAATGTAGACACTAATTTAGTCATCTGTGATAGGGACTAAACCCTTCTAACTAGTTCCCAGTGTGTGAATGACACATTGAATAACAGAGAATTATACGACCAAGTTCTCACTTGCAGAAGGATAGAAGATTATTTTACATACATACAAATGTAATTTTACTTGAACTAAAACAAAGCGTTTTTATTCCCATGTTTGGCCTTTCAGAAGTGAGACTTTGCATCTTTTAACATCTCTGAAATCAGGATGCACTTTGCTATCTGTAGGACTCTAACCTAAGTCAGCCAAGCCAGGCTGTACTTGCAGTAAAGTTCTCATTGCCAGAACAAGTGGAAACTTCAAAACTGAGGCATCAGAACTGCAGAAAGAATATCAGTGGCCTCGAAGAAAGTCCTTAGGGCAACAGCCACATTCTTTTTAGCACAGAGAAACTTCCCTGGGGGAGTGAGGCATGAAGCATCCCTGAGGTCATCCTCACATGAAGGTTTGTTCCCTACAATCAGAAATTTGCTGCCAAAGCCTAGAACCTATGGCTCTTAGTCCTGTAGAGATTTTTAAAAATTTGCCCTTGGTGGCAGAAAAAAAAAATATTCCCATTAAGTAAAAATGGGCATTTAGGACCAAGTTGAATGTGACTCATGAGAGTTGGTTTTGAAATGTGAAGTTTTAGGAGAAGTTTATTTTATGTGTTCATATGTAAATTTTCCACATATACATAAAAATAATATAGTATAAGAATGTCTCTAAAGTAAACTCAAAATATATATATAAAGATATTTCTGGGCACAGAGCTCAGTGATAGAACATGCAGTTAGTATGTAAGACCTTAGGTTTGATACCCAGCACCATGAAAAAGAGAAAAAAATTAAGGATATTCTACATGGAATTTGACATGTCAAGAGGGTCACCACTTAATGGGCAGCATTTGTTTTTCTCCCATAGTGTATATAAAGTGATAGGGCATTGAACAATACCTGCATCTTATACTAAATTAAATAGAGTAGGGAAAAAAAAGTGGTACTACTGAGCACCAACATAGCAGTCATGATGCTACAGTGCCTGTCCTCAGACAAACCTTCAAATAGGTGACATTGTGATGCCCCTACATGGTAAAAGCTCAGGATATTTGTGCTCAATAGTTTTCTTTTTTTCCATTTTGTAGAAAAGGAGACTGAGGAATCAGAATGTGTAACATTCTGGTTCAAGGTTACACTGATAAGTTTCATCCCTTTCCTGTTACGTAAGCCATGGTTTGGTGGAATTGACATCCAATTAGTCTTTTCTTTAATAGGCAACATCTTCATAATAGTTCTCTATTTGGGGTGCACCTACCTGCCACCCTCTAGGGAGGTTTGAAAATGTGACCTGTGTTGGTACTGCAGTGGGTGTGTAGTAGGGTTTTGCATTTAGTCATCAAAAGGGCTCATAAGTGTGGGGCGTGGTGGTGCACACATGTAATCCCATGGTTTAGGAGGCTGAGGAAGGAGAATCGTGAGTTCACAGTTGGCCTCAGCAACTTAGTGAAGCCATAAGCAATTTAGAGGGACCCTATATCTTAATATAGGGAAAGGGTCTGGGGATGTGGCTCAGATGTTGAGTGACCCTTAAGGGTTCAATCCAGGTACAAAATAAAAGCGGGGAGAATCAGAAGTGATCCTCCCTTTTAGTGAGAATACACAGGACTCAAAACAACCTTATTGCTTAGTATAGTCCTGCTTGTGTGGAGGACTAACACCATCCCAACCCCATCTAGGACTTTGAAATCAGGAAGCATTTCTGTAGAATCCTCATGGTGGTTGTCTCAATTCATTCCAGAAAAAAAGCTTCTGTTTCTGCTTAATTCTTTGACTTGGAAAATAGCCCTCTACATCTAAATCCGGGTGCTCTGTAAGCTGTAATTACCATGAATTCAGAGTTGCTAAGGTTATAAATGTATAGTTTATTTTCTTAATGCAATGAAACAGACTTCATCATTTATATATGAACTCTATCCTGTGGCTGCATCTAATGAGTCCCTGGGGGCCCAGCTGAGGGACACGGAAGATACATCACAAGAAGAAGGTAAAACTATTTCTGATAACCATTAAATCTGAGGTTCATGGATGGCACTATTGAGCCTCCTGTGAACCCAGACATGAGAAGGATGCTCACAGCCATTGTGCCTCCTTGAAACTTCATCTCTTCAATCCCATCCCATGACAAGGGTTATCTTCCTAGACTCGGGTCATTGTCATAATCAGGTCAGTGGAGTAAAAGGAGAAACTTGAGGGGGAAGGAGGAGAGATGAGAAAGGGGAAGAAATACAGAATGGATTTGGCGAAATTATAATGTGTACATGTATAGAACATGTAAATTAAATATAGTAGGAAAAAAACCACATGGTACTACTGAGCACTTACATAGCAGTCATGATGCTACAGGGCCTATCCTCAGATAAACCTTCAAATAGGTGACATTGTGATGCCCCTACACAGTAAAAGCTCAGTACATTTGTGCTCAATAGTTTTCTTTTTTTTTTTTTTTTTCATTTCATAGGAAAGGAGTGAATTCCACTCTTATGCATATCTATAAAATACCAGTAAAATAAGTAAATAAATAAATAAATAAATAAAGCTGTAAAGGAAGGGCAATGGGGGAGGGAGGAATGGAGGAAAATGGAGAAAATTAAATTCCAATTATGTATGAGTGTGTCAAGATGAATTCTGTATATTATACAGAATATACTAATAAGACATTTAAAGAAAATTTTCTATATGTCAAGCACTGTGGTAGGAGTGTCACATCGATTATTTTGCACCTTACAGTAACAATACAAATGATCCCTACTTTCCAAGTGGGTCTGCTGAGGCTACTAGAGGCAAAGGCTTTGTTCTCCTGGTTTGTAGCGAGTCCATGCCAGAGCTGGACACCAACTTCGGCACTGTCCTTCCAAGCTTTCCACTATGCTCAGCTATGGGTTCTCACCTTCCATGACCCTGCTTTGCCTACAGCACAAAGTTCTCTGTTCACAGGCATTCAGAAGCCTCCACAGTGTGGTTCCTTGCCACCTGCACCTCATTTTGTTCCTCATTGCTTCGGAAGCATCTTGTGCTTTGACACTGCCTTCAATAACAGCACAGTGGTGGTGTAGTCCCAGCAGAACCACACCCTTCTCAGCCCCCACTGTCTCGGTACAAGACAAGGTGCAGAACAGCCCACCTCTGTGAAGACTGTCCTAACCCCTCCCCTGATATGGGATATGAAATTACTACTATTCTGTACTATTAAAGATTTTCCACAGGTACTAGTTATCTTATTGAGCCTTAGGCCATAGCCAGTGATTTTTCTATACCACACCTCTCCATTGGTTTTACATTCCTGATGGCTAAAAATGGTGTCATTCATTCCCTTTACTACTTCAATATCTAGTTTAGTATTCTACACAAAGTATGTGGTAAGATGAGAACAGAGAAAGAGGGATGTGGGAAATTTTTTTATACATTATGGAGTCCTGATTGACAGAGGCCTCATCTAATTTTGCTATTCAGAATTACAGGGTATTCATTGAATTGTCACTCTCCATAGTGTCTTTATAGCAAATGTCATTAAGTCACAACTCAATAATCCAGTAATCAGGATTGTCCCACCCACCCACATGGGCATGCAGCAACAATGTGAGTCACCACAACCAGGGGAGGGGAACAAGCAGGTGAACTGCATGCTCACCTGCTTCCTGTGCTGAATTCTGCTAGCACCATCTCCTGTGTGGCTGCCCTTACATACTAATCTTCTACTCATTTCTACTTTTAAATGTGTCCTAGGCCCTTCTCCTATTAGGGTTTTCTGTTTTGTTTTGTTTTGGTGCCAGGGATTGAACTCAGGGGCACTCGGCTGAGCCACATTCCCAGCCCTTTTTTTTTTTTTTTTTGTATCTTATTTAGAACAGGGTCTCACTAAGTTGCTTAGTGCCTTGCTTTGCTGAGGCTGTCCTTGAACTCATGATTCTTCTGTCTCAGCCTCCCGAGTCAAGTTGCTGTGATTACAGGCCTGTGCCACTGCACCAGGCTCTGTTATGGGTCTTTTTAATGTATGGACCCCACATTGAAAGCACCAACTCCATAATGCACTCAGTACCTGGTAGCAAAACAGGGCCATTGGCTTCAATGCTGAGGTCACCATTCTCACCTTCACACTCTGCAATCCTTATTTAGCGCAAGGTCCAGCACGTTTGCTTTGCACTCATTTAGTCCCAATGGATTTGATAAAAGCACGTGCTCTGTACTGAGGTTTGAAGACCATAAGAATTACAAAGTCAGACTACCTGCATCCAAGACTCCTAGCCAACATTTACTAGCTGTGACTTACACCAGTGTGCTTTTTAAATATTAGTGTACCTATAAATAACTTGGGGGGACCTAAGATACAAATTATGACTCAGGAGGTCTGGGACATGTTATAATTCTACATTGGCAACAAGCACCCAAACAATGCTGATGCTGCAGGATTACAAAATGGTGCTCTGAGTGCCAGTTGCCTCAACTAGAGCCTCATTAGACTTTAGCCTCCATTAGAATCACTAGGTGACTTTGCGATCCCTCAGTATTCTGGCAGTATGCCAGAGTCCTTACATCCCATCAGTAGGTAGGACTCAAGCATTAGCAACACAGGTTCTCACCCTAAAGAATTCCACGAGTTGTCAGGTAAAATGTACTTGAGAGGGCCCCTGGAACATGGAAAATACTCAATACATATTAGCTACTCTACTGCACTATTACAAAAACAAATAGAGTCATGTTTCTCATGACACTGTTCTAACAAGATGTCGGAATAATCTTAAAGTGTTCCATCATCAAATCCATTTGGAAGTGCTGCCAAACAGACTCTTCCCAAAAGAAGATCCACCCAAAAACTTGCTGAAGATCTATGATGAGGAAATTTATTAGTTAATCTGCCATGTATCAAAGACTGATGGTCGTTAAGCCTCATTTGTTACTACCTATTAAAACCTTTTATAATGAGAAATTTATTTTCATATAATTGCTAATTCACATGCATTTTAAAAATATGGAAAGTTCCTATGTATTCATCGGATAGTTAGCCCCAGTGATAACATCTTTCAAAACATTAATACAATATCTCAGCCAGAACACCGATATGGATACAATCAAAACACAAAACAGTTTCATCAACACAATGACCATATACATTTCTACAGACACTGCCTAATTCCCTCCTGACCACAGACCCTCCCCACCCCATCTGTTTTCTATTTCTAAAAGGATTTTTATTTAAAAAATGCTATAGAAATCGAATCATGGAATATGGCCTTTTAGGACTGGGTTTCTCAGTTTTATCTCTAGATTTGCCTAATTGATACCACGGTCCCCTTAATCACTGGAAATACACTGTAAGACACGCAACAGAGCCTGAAATGGTAGGTAGTCCTGAGCTCAGAATATTCTACATTTTTCCCTGAACATGCATACCAATGATAAAATTTAGTTTGTAAATAAGGCACAGTAAGAGATTAACAGTAATAATAATAAAAGAGAACAATTAGAATAGCATATTGTAATAGAAGTTATTTAAACTTATGAATTTCATATTTCTGGAATTTTCCATGTAATATTTTCAGACTGTGGTTGATTACAGGTACTAACTGAAACTACAGAGAGCACAACCATGGGTTAGGGAGGACTACCAGACCACAGTTGTGCTTAGCCCTTTACCCATGGAATCTGGGTTGCTTCCAGTTTGGAGCTATTATGAATAAAGCTTCCATAAACATTTTTGCATGGGTTTTTGTGTGAATATAAGTTTTTATTTCTCTGGTATAATGCCCAGTGGAAGTCATAAGGAATATCCTATTTTATTTTTTTTTAACTACCAAATATTTCCCAGAGTAACTTGACACTCCCTCAAGCAATGTATAAGTGAATTAATTTCTCCATATCTTAATCACTGTTTTGTGTTGGCCCTATTTTTTTCATTTAATCATTTGATAAAGTATACAGAAATATATTAATGGGGCTTTAATTTTTATTTTCCTAATATTGAGTGTGAAATGCCTTTTTGTGGGTTTATTTGCCATCTGCACACTCTATGGAGAAAATCTGTTTATATCATATTTCTATTTTTATATTTAAATTGTTTGCTTTTATACTATTGAGTTTCAAGAGCTCTTTATATGTTCTAGAAACTAGTTGTTAGGTATGTGATTTGCAGTATTTTCTTCTGGTCTAGCTTCCTTTCATCCATTTTTTAAAGATGTTTTAATTAGTAAATTATATTTACATATAAAAGTGGAGTTTATTTTAACATGATCATTAATGCATGGAATATAATTTTCTCCACTTCAGCCCCAGTACTTTCTCTTTTCCTTGCTTCCTCTTCCTCTATTCTACTGTTGGGGTGCAGCGGAGCGTCGGAGGGGAGAAACCACACAAGAGACTCACTTCATGCAATTGCAGGGGGGAAGTTTATTGAGGATCCTGTTCCAGCGCGCTGGGACTCTGTGCCCACTCAAGAAGGGAGAGCGGCTCAGAGCCCAGAGCAGAGTTCAAGCGGAGCTTAAGTACACTTTTTGGAGAGGGTGGGGGGCTTTGCATACATCAGAACAAATCATCATGAGGCGCGGGAAAATTGAACAACAACCCTGAGTCAGGATTAGTGCACACATTGGCGGGAACAATTAGGGCAGGAGTGATTGGTGCTCCTAGGTGGGGTACACATTCAAACTGATTGGTTTAGGTCCTGCAATGCCTACGTGCCAAGCAACTCGGAACCCTTAGCTATTAAACAACCAGAAAGTCAGTGGAAATATTTACTGGGCAGTTCTAGTATTGTCCTAACAGCTACAGGGATTACAGGTTTTGGGGGTAGCAGAGGGACTCTAACAATACTAGTCTTTTACTTTTTAACCCAATCCCTGCACTTTGGAAACTTTAGGATGCCTGGTCTTTTACACTTTAACTCAGGCTCTGCGGCTTAGAATCAGCTTGGAAATTTTACCTTTACACTACCATTTTCCTTCTATTTTCTTATAGTTTAGCTGGTACTTTATAGATATAATGGTGAACTTTACTGTTACATATTAACAAATATGTATATAACATTAAATGGTCAATTTCATTCTGCAGTCCCTTTTTTTTTTCCTATCCTTCCTCCTGCCTTCTCTATCCCCTTCTTCCACTCTAATCTCCTATTTAACAAAGTTTTTCAAAGAGCAAACCTTTTTATTTTAATGAAATCAAACTTTTTTTTTTCCTTACAGATTGTATTTGTAAGGTTAAGTCTCAGACCTTGTTTATCTAGCCCTTTAACAATAAAGATTTGGACCTGAAGACTACCAAGCTAAGTGAAATAAGCCAATCCCCAAAAAACTAAAAGTCAAGTGTTCTATGATATGTGGATGCTAACCCTCCATAAGGGGTGGAGGAAAGAAAACAGAAGTTCTGTGAATTAGACAAGGGTGAAAGGAAGGGAGTGTTACTGCTGTTCACCAGTGAAGAGTCCTTGCATCCCCAATGCTGAAGTATAACACCAGAGAAGCACTCCCAGGCAAGTGGAGAGGGGTAAGTGGAAGGCTTTATTAAACACAGCAGAAAAGACTTCCTCCCAGAGGAAGAAGGGGAAAGGTGGGATCTGTGGAAGGGGGAGGTCTTCCTTTTTTATATTTAATGTCCCCCCACATTCCTGTCCTTTGTTTCTCTCTATCTTGCAGAGATAGAAAGTAGGTGGGAAGGCCAAAAGGTGGGAGATGGGGGACTGGAGGAGTAGTCTGGGCAGGAAGGGCCTGGGGTGGTTTGATTAGCATCTCCCTGTTTGCTGGGAGCTACTTCATTAACAGTTCCTTAGGATGGGTTAGGGCCTCTGGGACATTAACATTTCAATTTCCCCTGGTGTTGTTCTGGTTTCCTGGACTCCATTCTTTATGGTCTCCATTTTTTTTTTTTTTATCAACTGGATATTAGATCCGGATTTACTTAAGTACACTAACTACCTATCTTTAAATCTGGCTTCAGGAGTAGGGATAGGAAAAGGAAACACAGTGGAATGAATCTAACATAGCTTTCTTATGTACATACATGAATACCTGACAGTGAATTTCACCATTGTGTACATCCGCAAGACTGGGATCCTAATTAGAATGAGATACAAATTAAATGCTTATACAATTATATCAAAATGGATTCTATTGTCATGCACACCTAAAAAGAACCATTTTTTAAATAAAAAATCTATGTAGTTTTACATATTATGTTCATGATCCATTTTGAATAAACTGTGACACAAGCTGATATTTCGTTTTTTCCCCTGAGTCTGCCAAATTGCTTCAGTATCATTTGTCTAGAAAACTGGCCAGTTGGTCTGCCATCCCCTTTTCACCTTGCAGATCTTATGTTTGTTTTATAGATAATTTCCAGGGATTTCAATTGTACTTAGTGGAAGAAATAGTGAAAATTACTTATATTCCATTTGCTTGAAGGCAGAAGTCCTTATTAAAATGTAGTTCTGAAGAACTGGATGATCATAAGCAGAACACTATTTAATATGCAGTGGTGGAAATGAGAGAGATTCATAATAATGGAATTTTAGATTCAGGTAAAGGTGAGATATGTGAGACTACATATAGTATTTATGATTAACATGCTCAAAAGAAAAAAAAAAGTTTCTGAATTAAGTCCAACTCTGAAATTCACTTTTAAGAACTACATTTTTTTAAGGTCTTTGGTTATAACAAGATTTCTCAATATCTGCTAAGCTTATGGTATCCAAGTATGTATTTGGTAGAAATTCACCGCCTTGATTCCATACTATCAAACACACCAAACAAAGAGGGAGTTTCAAGATCATCAAAGTGCTTCACACAGCCTTGATCAGGAAATAAAAAGACTCAGACTTGCCACACACTGGTCAAGAGCACAAATCTAAGTATCTCCAGGTGCAAGTGCTTAGATGTAGCATCTTGGAAAAAGTCACGTAGGCCCCACAGTTTCTTCCCTCATCTGTCAGATGGGTCTAAGACCACTTCCCTCACAAGAGTCTTGAGATTAAAACATGAAGAAGCTAAAACAGAGGTAATTTGCTGAACTGTAAAGGAGTAAAGGGTTACTGAAAGTATCATCTAGCACCAGTCATTCTTCCTTCCAACTGAGGTGTGGTAGGTGATGGATAATGTAATAAACTCTTATAATTTCTATCTCAATTTTTGCAAAACAAAACAAAACATACCTTAAAATCCTTTCAATGTTAACTTAGTTGGTTTTTTTTTTTGTTGTTGTTGTTGTTTTGTTTTGTTTAGCCTGTCATTGACATCTTGGTGTAAAGTTGACATGAAATGAAAAAAGGACCTGACACCACAGACTAAGGAGGAGGTTTTTGTCCTAGACAAAAGATGGGAGGTGACATTGAAAAGTCAGAAAAGAGGTTTCAAAGACATTGCCAGAGGAGAACCTACTGGACTTGACAGCATGGCTCAAGTCAGCCCTAGCTGTACCTGGAAGCCATGTGCATCTCTATGTAGACTTGGTTAGAATCATTCATACATTTAATAAATACTTCTTTAGTGCCTACTTTGTGACAGATACTGTTCTAGCTCTTGGGCTACAGCACTGTACAGTTAAAGGATGATTTATCAAAATTAGACAAAAAGAGGACTCTCATAGAGTAGGAAATAAGCCCATGCAGAAATGTTATTTAGCTCATTATTAATGTGTGTTATGCTTTAGATACGCGGTGTCCCTGCTATGGTTTAGATATTAGTTAAAGCTCATGTGTGAGACAATGCAAGAAAGTTTTGAAGTGAAATGGTTGGGTTATGAGATCCTTAGTCTATTCAGTAATTTAATTCCCTGGTAGGGATTAACTGAGTGGTAACTGTAGTCAGGTAGGGTGTGGCTGGAGAAGGTGGGTCCTAGAGCTGTGCCTTTGGGTGAGCTGAGATTAGTTCTCTGCTTCCTAATGGGATGACTTGAACTCCTTTCCTCTGCCAGACTCTGTGATGTTCATCCTCACCTCAAGCCCTCAAGCCCCAAGGAATAGAGCTAGGTGTAGACTGAGACCTCTAAAACTGTTAGCCCCCAAATAAATTTTCCCTCCTCTAAAATTGTTCCTGTCAGGTCTTTTGGTCATTGCAGTGAAAAAGCTGACTAAACCACCCCCCCAAAGCTCATATGTGAGATAATTCAAGAATTTTCAGAGGTTGAGATGAGTAGATATTGAGAGGCATGGGGAGATAATGAGATGGATTAACTGGGCAGTAACCTTAGGCACCCTAATGTGGCTGGAGAAAATGGGTCTCATGGTAGGGCGGGTGTTCCTTTGGAGTTTATATTTTGTCCCTGGTAAGCAGAGATCTCTGCTTCCTGACTGTCATGTCCTTAGCAGATTTGCTCTACCACACCTTTCTGCCTTCATGTTCTGCCTCACTTTGGGTCCAGAGCTATGGAGTCAGCCAACTGTTGACTGAACATCTGAAATCATGAGCCAAAATAAGTCTTTCCTCTTCCAAGTTGGTCTTGTCAGGTCTTTTGGTCAGAGCAATGCAAAATTGATTAAAACAACAAAGAATAAGGCAAATGTTAACAATCACTAAAAAGGAATATCCCATTCATAGGAATAATTATTGATCAATAAAAAATGAATTTTCAAATGGCTGAAAAACTGGTTTCTGGCACAGCAGGTAAGGGAAGTCAGAACATCCTGTTGGGAAAACCAACAAACAGGATAAAGATATGTGACACATGGTGTTTCACTATGTTGAGTGTTGGGAGTGCATGCATTGATTGGCTGGCCAGAGAAAGCTTTGACGAGATCGGGCGCGTTCAGGGTGGTATGGCCGTAGACAGAGAAAGCTTTGAAAAGATGAAGCAATCAATATGTGAATATCTGGACCCAGATTTTTTTTTTCTATTATTTGGAGCACTGGACTCCAATTCCAGTCAACTCTAAGTTCCTTACAACTCAAATATGCCTCTATTGGTGCACTATTTTTAAATATTTTATCATGTTATTCTAGGATCTGCTCCCAGTTGTCTTAATAATAAAAGCTATTGATCTTCAATCAGAGGAGAAGCAATGAACAGTGTCATGATAGAGCAGGCCACAAATGATTCACCACAGAAAGAATTCTCAGAGTCCATCAGGGCGGGAAAGCTTGCCTCCAACAATCCCCTGTCCTACTGTACTTCCTTATCATTTTGTTCTTCTCTGACGATTCATGTATTCCTGATCCTATTCACACTCTCATACATTTATTCCTTCACTCATCACAAGTCAGGAGGACTCATAAGTAAGGATGGTACTTATAGAAGTGGTACCCGCCTTGGGTGCCCACAGATTGAAGGGGTTGACTGTATACAGATACATGCACAGTCACATGACTCATGTGGACATATGGCACTGTACATATAGGAGTGACAACAGTTTAAAGAGGCACAGAGGAGCCAGAGCCATCAGAGAAAACTTGTGGCAGGAGATAGTATTAGGGATTCTTATATAAGTGTAGATATTATTTGAAAAGGCAGAAAATATGGGAACATTCAGTGCAGCTAGGGAGAAACCACAAGCAAATGTTTCAAACCTAAAAATGACCATGCATGGTGGTGGGTATCTGTTCTTTTACCTACCCCTGCTCTATTTCTATTCAGGTGTGCAGGCCTGATTTTCCTTTGAGGAACTGTCCTCTTATTCATGTTTAGGCCATATTATGACCTTGGTTCTAGGACTAGCTCCTGTCATTGGCCACCAATAAAATACTGGCTATCCTTCATGTGACCATTTGACTCCATCCAAAAAGAAAGTAAATTCTGAACTATTAGGAAAGCAAAACACTTTTCTACAGATGTGGCTAGGCTTATGGAATATAATCCTGGAGATAGTGAGAGCTACAATCCTACAGAGAACTGGCTTGGGGATGAATAAAAGAATCAGAGCAGAGAGATTTCTGATGATCAGATTCTAGAATCAGCTGGGTGTGGTGGCTCGTACCTATAATACTAGCAATATGGGAGGCTGAGGCAGGAGGGCTGCAGGTCTAATTCCCATCTGGGTAACTTAGTGAGACCCTGTCTCAAAGTATGAAATTTTTAAAAAGGGTTGGCGATACAGCCAGAGAGGTAGAGTGCCCCTGGATTAAATCCCTAGTACCAAAAAATTTTAAAAAATAAAACAAAACAAAAAAATAACAACAGAAAAAAAAAAAACAAAAAAAACTACAACCAGCCAGATTTAAAACTAGGTAAAGGGTAAAGTGACCCTTTCACCATCCCACTCTTGACTATATCTATCTCCAGTTCACTTTATTTATGCTTTTGTGACTTAAAACTGAACTATTATTTAAGAATGCATGCTTGTAAGACAATGAAGAGGTTGATAACCCTGAAACAAAGGGCCCGTTATATGAACTTGTGGAAAATAATACTGAAAAAATCAGATGGGACAGGAAGATCAAGCCATATGACCTTTATCTTAGAATAGTGATTCTCAAATTTTGGTATGCATCCTAATCATCTAGAGGGCTTATTAAAGCACATACTGCTGAAACTTATCTTCACAGTCTGACACTGGACCCAATAGCTGTTGATCCATTGTCTGTGCAGAGATCTATGATATAGATTGGCTCAAGATGACAAATCAATAGGATTTCCTCTCTTGATTATGTGGAGGAAAATATGCAGTGAACAGGTCAGCTGGCAAGGGAAGCTGAACGTGGCAGATCTGGACACAGGGAGAAGTCAATGTGGCCCCAAGATACCACAAGCAAGTTTAATGGCTGGAACGGATATGTCAACTTTGCCTCTGTGAAGGCTTTATCCTTAGGTAGGTACCCCACCTCCTTCAAGGCCAGGCTCACATCTTCTTACCTTAGTAATCAGAGCAGAAAGTGGATTTTTTTCTATTTTTTAACTCAAGTCCCAATATCACATTTCACTGCTAGGATCACATTTCCACCTCCAAGGCCATCACTCTATGAATCAGACCCACTGGTTGGCCAGAACATCTTTTCCAATTCTAGAACTAGTAATGGAAAACAAATTTTCCTGATCCATGACTTGAGGGTGGAAAGAGGGGTGGTACGACATTAACTAGGATGGGAATGTCATACATGGCAAGAACTGTCTTCATTTAGTTCTTTTATCAGTGTCAATTTGAGTCACTCTTATGTCCTTGAGTACTTAGCTTGTAGCTGGTAACAAAATGGCAGTGAACTTAGGTTGTTTGGTCCATGTCATCTCCAGACTCTGATGCAGGCAACATAATCAACATTTCTATTTATTTGTTAAAATTTTTAATAAAAAGATTGAGAGTTCTTTCCAAACTATATGTAAAAATGCAAACTTTGATATAATGAAAAAATATGATATCCAGTTAAACACATGGTGTAAGTTGCCTTCTCTTTCTTTAGCCCCTTCTCAAGGAAGCCTTCTTCAGCCCATGTTAAAGAAGCCACCATGTTTGTTGTTTTTTTTAGCCACCTGAGTAAGATAGGATTGAGATGATGCATATGAAAAGTCCAGTATAAGAGGATGTTAAAGCAGATATCCATAGCACAGAGCAAGAAAATCACCAACAATATAAATTCTGAAATTCCAATGAGGAGAGGGAGGGCAGTGAAGGAAGAAGAGATCAAGAGGAGAGAGGAAGAAGGGAAAGAAAGGGTTGGAGGGAAGGTCCTGCTTTGGGTCATGCTGGGTTAGCAGGATTTCTCTGCCATTCCTCACCTCAGAGTGCATATGAAACAAGTGAGAATGTACCTGCTTGTGCGAACCGTACCTTCTAATAATATCTGGATCTCACAGAGTACTTTACTTCCCAAGACCTCAGTGTGTGACAAACCTCAGTGTTCCTGTGAAACTTACTCCTCTCAAGGGGGAGAAACTGAGGCAGAAGAGATGGGCAAACAGAAAACCTGAAATTATCTTATGTAGGCAAGGATTTGGAGCAAAGAGGTGGTCAGCATTCTAATGCACTCATGCTAATTTTGTCCAACAAACTTGTCTCTTTTAATCCAAAATGCTGTGAACAAGTGATTGCAGTCAGGGTGCATACAGCCCACTGAATAACAGGGTCAATAATGGGATACTTAGTCTTTTCTTATCCCATCAAGCATTCCTCATTTTCATTTCCAAGAAAAAGTTAATGCTGAACAAAACTAACCATAAAGATCAACTTTGGATTTTCATTATATCAAAGTTTGCATTTTTTACATATATTTTGGAAATAGCTCTCAACTCTTTTTTTTTCTTAATTTTAACAAATGTATAGGAAAGTTGATTATGTTGCCTGCATCAGAGTCTGGAGATGACACAGAGCAGACAACCCAAGTTCACTGCCATTTTGATACCAGCTGCAAGCAAAGTATTCAAAGACACAGGAGTGACTAAAACTCTCTTTTTGATGTTGGTGGAGTAAGTCAATCAAGTGTTTAATAACTGATATAGATGAAAGGACTAAGTGAGACACTTCTTGCCATGTATGACATTCCCACTCTAGTTAATAATGCCTGTACTATCAAAAAAGAGTATCTGACCAAAAAGGTTGTTCTGAAGGCAGTGGAAGGCTAGATATTTTTCTTCGTGTAAATTCTGGCTACCTTGATGATTCCTACTGATCCTTAAGACCCCATTCAAGCTTCTTCCCTTCTTGATACTTTCCTTAGCCCTTGGATTTTCTAAGACCTTGACCTTAACTGCCAAGTAATATATACCACCTTAAGTAGAAAATACTTATTTGCACACTTTCATCTTTAGACTGACACCTTGTTACCACATCAATTGCGATTCATTTTTGTTCCCCTAAAAGTGTGTCTGGCACAAAGGCCATTTTCAAGATGGTGACAAAAGTGAATACACATTCTGAGAAATTATTGCCTAGGTGACAGGAATCCTGAAATCAAAGTCACAATGCTTCATTGTCCAGGAAATGTTTAACCTACATGGATCTCAAAAACTTTATCCACAAATTAGAGTCAGGCAATTCCTGAGGTAACCCACTGGGTAAACGCTTCACAAACTCCCCAGCCTGATAAGAGATAATTATTATAAAAAGTCATGTAGTCTAAGTCCTCACTTGAGGAAAACACCAAACTATAGTGGGATCTGGAATAGAACTGGGATTTGCTGTCCTCTGCATTTTTCCATGTTAGTTCGTGGTATCATCAGGGACTATAAAACCTCAATGTCATCAACTGTGCATTCTGTGGGCCAGATACTCATTCATTAAATTGGAACATAACGGTTGTGTTTCTACTATGTGCCAGCTCCGTGCTACTGTGAATAAAGGAAATATGGTCTCTTCAGTAAGACATGGCTCTGATTTTTCTGGTCCCCATCACTAGAATTTAAGTTCCTTTAGAATAGAACTATATGTTGTATATCACTGATTCTTGACTCCTAAATATGGTACCCGAAACATGGCTTCACCACAAATAGAGGCTAAAAGATTGTTACCCAGTCACTCCCATAACTAATACACCTGAGCCATTCTCATGGCCTCAGCAGTGCTAGCAAATATCATTTCCTATTAGTTGGGTCAAGACAGGAATCGTATGTTTCAAAAGGAATTCAGTAGAACACAGACACCTATACCTAAAGGTTAAATTTGAATAGAAAGTAGAATCTGCAAATACATACTGAATTCTTATATATGCCAAATTCCCTTTGCAATGCGGTACTGTCTCAAATTCTGCTATTCGTGTTTTCACTATATCTTATATAGTCCATATTGAATTAGTATCTATATTTTAGAGATAAGAAGCCTGAGGCTTAGAGAATTGAAGTAATTTTTTTCCTACATAAGGGAGGTTGCAAAGTTGAGAAGTAAACCCAGACCAAATGCATTAAAAGCCGGAGCCCTTAAACGTCTCACCATGCCATCTTTCTCTGAAAACAACCACAAATAAAGGATGTATTTATATGATGCAGACATAGAGAGTATAACAGAGATATATAAAGTTTCCCCAACCAACTAGAAATATTGAAAGAAATCCATCTTGCTCTTTGACATGGTCCTGAGTAAATTGGCCCAGAATTTCCAGATTTTAAGCTGGGCTTAATCCTTATCAAGAACACTTTCTTCTGAAAGAAGAAAACCTCACTTTACAATCAAAACCCTGTAGATCTAGAAAGACTCAACAACAGGGTAGTATCTTCTGGGGAAGCTTGGTTTGTCCCAGGGCTGCCTGTGGTCCTCTGAGGGTCAGAATGATATTTAAAGGTACATATCCCCACAGGCAAACCTACAAGCAATCCAATATTAGCCCAAGTTCCACAAAGACTATGGAAGGAGTTCTCTGATATGACATAAGCCTCAAAGCTTCTGAGGACTATCACACGCCACTCAGTTTCTAACTTATGCTCAGAAAATGATCTTCAGAATACCTGGATATTTCTCAGCTGTGTTCCTCTTTTTCAGCCCATTTCATTTTCAGCCCAGTCATTCTCAATGTTGTCTGTTATCTACCCACCATTCCATCTTTTCTAGAACTCCCTTCTCACAAAGTCACCCCAAGTCCTCCTTGGTGAAGGATGGAATGGAAGTCCCAGCAATAGTCCATTAATAATCAAGGTTTGCATACAATGGACAAGGTGGTCATTGAGCTATATAGTTCCACTATTTTTCTCAGGTTGAAAATAAAAATATTTTTAAAATATCTTTTTCATTCTAGCTATTTTTCAAATAGAGAATCCAAGACCTGGAGAGGTAAAGGCCAAATTAGACCATGTAGCCTTGTGAGTGGAACCTAAGTCCTGAATCTCAGCCCTAGGGACTGCCCAGGAGCTTACACTGCATTAAACAAATGAACAAGAGGCAGTGTTGACTAAACCCAAATTCCCCTGGATCCCTATCCAGGGTTTCCTGGGAGACTGTGGGCTGTAGAACCCAGATCCGGGGATGGCAGATGCTGGCCTTCCCCAGTTGAATCCAGTGGGGCCCAGACAACAGCCAAGAAAAATATTTCACCTTCTCAAGGAATGATCCTCCGTAGCTCTGTGCTTCATGCTCCACAAATGGCTCAGCATTTCCATTTAATCAATTGCATTATGCATTTATTGCCTCGTTTTTCACCCTGTTGTAGAGATTATTACTTGAATAAGTCTTAGTGAATTGGAAATGAGCAAAAAGGAACCACTTAAAGACTTATTAGGGAGACATGTTTTTCTTGCACTGATCTAAAAATCTTCATATACTACGAATAAACTAAATTCTCCCTGGTTTATGTCAAAGACGAGAAAGAAATGTTGCTTCAATAAATATAACTAAGAGATCCCCTCTTAGGAATGCTTCACCTGCCTAGTTTCACAGGAAAAGGACAACTGCTATGAAAAAGCAAGGGTCTGACTTGAAACTTCCCCGGGAAGCTCTGACTCTCAGTCCTTAGCCCTGAGGACCTGACAAAGAAGTTCCAGCCACACCTGACATTTTTAGCTCCTTCGGTTTATCTCAGTTGTTTCACAAACACTCTCACAGGTCCTCATAATACTGGCAGGAGACAAGGAGTACTATGCCTACTTAATCGACTCATATGATTTGCCCAAGGTCATATAATTAATTCAAGACTGAGCAGAGCCCTGAATATACATTTTTTAGTACTTTGGCCAAAGCTTCTGTGACATTTAGAACTATTTCAATGGAAAAGAACAGCACTAGAGCAGGGTTTAATTGATAAGAATTTTATGAGCTCATCTAAGTGGACTGGAAGCAGGACAAGTTACTGGAGTTCTTTAGTCTGGCCTCTGGGGAAATAGAGGGGGGATTAAATAGGATGGAGAAGAGCAGGAGAAAGGGAAACAGGTAGAGAGAAGAGGGGAAGTCAGGGACAAGAGAAAGGGAAGTATCTTGAAGGGTGGAGAGGAAGGAGAGAGAGGAGGGTAAGGTGCACAGAGATGGCTGAGAATAACCAAGCAAAATCTCACCTGGAATACACAAAAGATATGCTTGTAGAAGAAGAAGGTGAGCATGGAGTGAAATGCCTGGTAGGCAGCAGACACCAGGAGGGAGCCTCACCACCAGGCCTCGCCTGCTCCAGACACTAATGGTCAGGGAGAGCTTCAGGGGGTAAGTGGGCAGAACCACAAAGACTCTGCCTGATTCTGCTTGGGCAAAGCCTCTTTCTTGCACCAGAGAGCTCAGACCTGCCCAAGCACTTCAGACAGAATTAGAGCAGGCAAAGAGGAGCCACAACATTTAGTCTAGACATCAAGAACTCAATGGCTGATTTTCTGCCCCACAGGAGTGATGGGAACCTTTCTTTGGCTTTTAAAGTTAGACGAGAAAGCATTAGCAGGTCATCTGTGGGGAGCCATTCTGGCTGGCACCAAGATGAAGACGAGGCTGGAAGATCATCTGGGATGCCAAAAACTCCAGTGACCCACTCTTCACATTTGTTATCTGCCTGGAGTCCCAGCAAGTGGGCTGGAGCAGGCAACACCCTGGGGTCTGGGGACATTGCTAACACACACATAGCTCACCTTTGAAAACCCTTCCCACAGCTTTTCTTCTTTTTCAACTTGGGAAAAAAAATCAGTTTTAAATTAATTTTTACACACAGGAAAGTGCACAAAATCAGCCTAGTGAGAGATAATTATTTGTCTATTACCTGGACTTAACAAATCTAACATTTCCTCATATTTTTCCCCCCAGAGATTCTACCAGGTGGAAAAGAAATGGTGAAAATGCAGTGGGGTCCTGTGTTCTCTGCCACCATCAACCCCCATTCTGTTCTCTGCCTTGGAGGGAACCATGATACTGAAATTTATGTCACCCATGTCCTTCCATGAATTACATATATGTACCAATAACTAAGAGATGTTAAATGGAATATTTGGGATATTAAATTTTTTTCATATGGGGCACATATCACCACTTGCTTTTACAATGCAACTAAACTGGGATTTTATCAATGCATGAGGACATAGTTGCTTTATAAATGCCACAAAGGATGGCACTTTATGAAGTTATAGGATGTATTAATCCTTTAACTGATTAATGGACATGTTTCCAGTTTTCACCATGGCATAGAATGAGGCAATGGACATTCTTAGATAAATCTCCTTGGGTTCAGTGTGTCAGTCACTTTAGGATACAAACTTGAGAAGTACAGTATCTGGCAAGAGGACATGCACATTTTCATCTTCATTAGATGTTGCCAAATTGCTCTAAGTGAATGATGTTCCAGTTCCCCCCTGTGCTGCACCAAAAGGCTCACTCCTCTTATCGGAGGATATAATGCTCCAACCAGTGTTGCCTCTGAATCTAAAGCCCAGCAATTTTTCCTAGAAGGTCTAATGAAGAGATGGAGTGATCCCGACTGGTGCAGGTATGGTGGGTAAAGTTACAGAGACATACTCTGCTACTGTTTCCTGCATTTACTACCTGTGTAACCTTGGGACACATATTCACTGCAAGTCTCTTTCTCCCATAGGAAAAATGGGAATGGGACTACTATCACCTGATAGTCCTGCTATTAGGACCAGAGGCAACAATGCAGCAGTTGTCATAATGCCTGGCATCTAAGGAGCCCTTGGTGAGCATCCCCACACCTTTAACTTCTGTCCTTCAGGTTATGGAACCCAAAGTGCTTTCATAATAGTTCAGGAGGTACAAAAACATACATCATGAGAAACTAGCAGCAAAGAGTCACTGCCATGAGGTTTCACAAAAGGATACAGGAAAATATCATGGGTAAGAGAGCAGCACTAACAGGAGCTGCAGTGAGCCCTGCTTAATTCTTGCTCCAGGACAATGTGTGGGCTCTTTCTTCCTTACTTTCTCTTTTCATTAAAAAAAAAAGGAACATATCATAGGGGATCTTTGAAAAAATACCCCAAGGAATCCAGGGTGGCAAAGAAATCCACAAGGCAACATCTACTGCCTTGCATTAAACCTCCAGGGAGCTCCTGATTGCCCTCATCAGCCTGGCAAAAGCCACCTCGCCCCTCCAGAGGCAGCCCATTTCTCGAGGCTGCCAGAATGAAAACTGAAAAGGCTCTCTCTAGGATGCTATCAGAGGATGCCAACATTTAAAACATGAGTGGGAGGGAACCCAAGAAGGAGAGATGTGAGAGTGAGAAAAATAAAGCAAGTAGCAACTGAGAGCATGGAAGGTTGAATACCTCTGCTGCTGTCTAAATAGGTTAACCGGCAGGATATTTTTCTTCCCTAAAAAAGTGGGTAATGGATCACCTGTGCCGATAATGCATCCTCCTCTTTATTTCACAGGAAAGCAAAGTACATTAAGTAGATGCCCCAAAGTGCGATTACTTAGAAGTCCCGATCGGGATATGAAAATAAGATGCCAGTTTTTTTGAGGTCATTAACAAATGCATTGGGGGAATTGGAGGCAGGCATGTTAGTATTTAGAAGAAGAGAACAGTCCTGTGGAGTCACAGAGTCCAAGGGGTTGACCTTTCTTCCTGTCCGATATGGAGAAATTTAACTATGAGTAAAGATCCTGAAGGGAAAGGTCAAAATAAGCATTTCAGGTACCGTGTCCTCTTTTGTCACCCCTCATTCCTCTGAGTCAAGCAGGATAAAAGCCCTCTGAGCCTAAAATTATAAGACCAATTAGCAGGATGGATGGGAAGACATTAAGAGAGAAATGTTCCCCAGTTCAGTAAAATCTCATTAATTTAAATCCCATTTGATAAGTTGAACATAAGCTAGAATGAAATTTACAATATAGAGCAGCTGTGAAGAACATGAACTTCTGGGAAGAAGGACCTGTCCATTAATTTCCCTAAGCCTCAGTCTTCCCACACATAAAATGGGGATTGTAAGAGAACCTTACCTAATCAGGCATAGCATGATAATTAGAATGAACAAAGATTACTAAAGACAGAGCTCAATTTCCAGAATGTAGCAACAATTTGAAACTTTCTTTCTAACTAATAGTCATTGGAATAACTCAAGTCATAGGAGAATTTCTGAGCTCCCGGAGACCTTAGGAACCATAAGATGCAGCACCTCATTTTCCAGAAAATGAAAAGGGTCCAAACAGGTTCAGTGATTTCTCTGAGGTCACTCAGCCACCTGTCTCATGCAGGAAACTGCCACAAATGACTCACAGATACTAGCACCTTAGGGCCCAGAGGAAGCTGTCATTAGAAAGGATGTAATGGCTTCATTAAATCAAAGTCATACAGAGTTCTACTTAGAAACACTTGATAAGCAGAGAGTTCAAGACAGCACAGCATGTAAAAGGAATAGAGCTACTTTAAGACAGAATATTAAAGATAAAAGAAAACAAATTCAGACTCATTATTGGAAACATCTCTTTTTTCACAGGTTCCCCAAAATACGATTAGTCTTTTGTTCAGCTTTTTGTGCTTTGCACATGTGTAAAACACACACACACATTTTTAAAGAAGGTAAATGTAACTGGTAGAAGAAATGGGGACAAGTTTAGAATGTCAGGAAGAAAGAGAAGTAATCCACCCAAGAGGGCTTTGGGAGGAACATAGCATTTTAAGACACTCAGGCAGCTGAAGGCCAAGCTACGAACAGTACCCAGGTGACTTGAATATTGTTTCATTTGTACAATAAGGACTCCTCCTCAACATGCACACTCCAAATCAATTCAACATGGTATTTAAAGATACAAAATGAAATGTTGTTTTTGGTGGGGGACTAAAGACTGAACCTAGGGGTACTTAACCACTAAGTCACATCCCCAAATTTTTTTTTAATTTCCAATTTTAAACAGGATCTCTCTAAGTTGCTTAGGGCCTTTCTAAGTTGCTGAAGCTGGCCTCAAACTTGTGATCCTCCTGCCTCAGCCTCTGAGTTTCTGGGTTTACTGATGAGCACCACCACCCCCAACTTAAATATTATTTAGTTGACTGCTCTTTGACATCCTTAAAGGCAATTTTTTTTAACTTGTTTTTTTTTAAGAGAATTTTTTTAAATACTTATTTCTTTTTTAGTTTTCGGCAGACACAATATCTTTGTTTGTATATGGTGCTGAGGATCAAACCTGGGCAGGACGCATGCCAGGTGAGCGCGCTACCGCTTGAGCCACATCCCCAGCCCCTTAACTTGGTTTTAAACTGATGCTCTGATAAGAGGACAAACCAGTCATATTCCCTTGTGTGGTTATTTTCAATAACAGTTCTCACTGTGTGTTTGGTGCTTATGCACATCACAGACAAAGGTTGTTGTGATTTGGCTTTAACTGAAACTGAAAAGCAGGTTAGTCTGTTTTTATTTGTAGTAGTATATACTTTGCTCACCTCACCCCCACAAAAGGTCACTTCTTTTATTCCTTTCCTCTCTCCCTCCTTCTTTTTTTCTCTCCTTCTTTTCCATCTTATAAGGAATATAAAACAAATTGAGAATATTTCATCTGAATAATGAAGGAGGGATTTGAGCTTAACCATTTCTTTAAGTTCATTTTTGAGGATGTCCCTCCACTATACTCCCCCAAAGGGGAAAAAAAAAAACAGGTTCACCTTAATGTCTTTCTCCCCCTGACAGCCACATATGGGCCACCTGAGCCCCTTTCTCACTGGGCTTTGTTCTGCGTGAGGGCTGTGAGCCTCTAAGAAGAGGTACCAGCGTCCTCACTTCTGGAAGTGCTGCATGTGGACCCGAGAAAAGGAAAACAAATGTAGCTAATGAGCTGGAAAAAATAACACACTTGTAAGAATCAGCTCAGAGATTAGCTGTTTCCTACTTATAAGGAAAGCAAAAAAACAACTACCACCAAGGGGGTACAAGAAAAGATCTTCCACCACCCACAGAACATTCATTGGACAGCTAGTAGCAAGGTGGGTTCATGTCTCTCCCTCTTTTCACTAACCCAGCCACCATAGCACCTGGCTTTGAAGAAACTGCACCAACTCTAACCACCTTGCAGAATCTGTAGTCAATGCTGAATAGAGGTGAAGTTTCTCTATCTTTGGAGCCTTGTGGCTAGAGGTGAAAAGCACTGTAGTGGTAAGAGGAGATACCAGCCTTGTTCTGCAGCCCCCAGCCACATGTCAGTGGCCACACAAATGGCCCAGTTCTTTGGGCCTTTCTGTTATCTGTTTTCCATTGGTGAATGGGTAGCTTGAATTCAGTGGTGTCTGTTAAAGGAGATTTTATACGTAGAGGCTCACGGCAATGCTGGACTTCCCTTGAACTGACTTGAAAGCCAAGTAGATACAGGCTAAAATAAATACAAATCCTAAGCCAGTGTCTGGGCCATGGTTTGGCATATGGGTTAACGCTCAAAATGAGAACAGCCCACACTTGGTCACTGCAGTGAACACAGTTGGTTTTTATTCATCCAGCATAGCTTTTAGGGCTGATTTGAGATGTTACTACAAACTGGTAATGACAGAAATTTATTCTCTCACAGTTCAGAAGCCAGAGATTTAAAACTCACAGTATCAACAGGTTGGTTCCTCCTGGAGACTCTAACAAGAATTTCTGCCATGCCTTACTCCTGGTTCCTGGTAGATTCTAGAAAGCTTCCTTAACCCTTTGCTGGTAGACACATAACTCCATTTCTACACAGATTTCTTGATGTGTTCCCTCTCCTATTCTAAGGATATTGAATCACTGAATTTGGACGTGACCTACTTCAGAATGCTAGCATTTTGAGATCTTTAATTACATCAGGAAAGACCCTTCTTCTAAATAAGATTAGTTTTAGGTTCTAGGTAGATCCATCTTTTGTGGGGCACACTACTAAGTCCAATGTAACCATCGTCCATTCTCTTCCATACTGACAATAACACTTCAGTTTTGGTTTAGGGAATCCCAATTCCTCCAATCCCAATCTATAGACTGTATGGGTTTACCCTGTACTGCAAGGGCAATTCTGCCCTTAGGCTAAACCAATCAACAGCCCATCCCAGTAACCTCACCTCTAGGATCTCTCTCCATCCCCTACTATTCAATTAGCTTCAGTCTTGAGTCATTTTAAAGAAATACCTGGAATTAAATATTTTATCCTGAAGTTGCTAAGCCTGGAGATGCTAGGAAAGTTAGAGGAAAGAGATCCAAGAAAGAAGACATCTCTGGAGAGAAGACTCAGGGGTGGGGAGAGACTAAAAACTTCCTGGAAACTCTCAGATTCTGGTTATAAATTCCACCTAGAACCCCCTTTGGCTTCACCTACTAGTCATTTGCAAGAGTTTTGTTTTTTTTTATTACATTGTTCATTCCACAATATTTCACTGCCAATAATGAGCCATGCAGGGCACTAG
Source organism: Ictidomys tridecemlineatus (assembly GCF_052094955.1). Classification (NCBI taxonomy): domain Eukaryota; kingdom Metazoa; phylum Chordata; class Mammalia; order Rodentia; family Sciuridae; genus Ictidomys; species Ictidomys tridecemlineatus. The sequence continues at coordinate 164,982,004 of NC_135477.1, forward strand.
TCACTGGGAATAAAATGAGAATGAAAGACGTTGTACCTGACTCCAAGGAGTTTATACTCCCTTGGGATATTTCAGATGTTGTCAGGAGATTTCTGCAGCAGGTAAGAACAAAACTTGGAGACTACCTAAAGTTCAATCTCAACTTTTCACAGAAGCACAGAATAAGGATAAGATCCATAAACTATAGCAATCTGAGGATTTTCTCATTAATTTGCAAACTTTCAAAACAGCGTCATTACTCCCAGTGCTCCAGGGAAAGACAAAGGTGTGGGAATGAAAAGTAGACAGGGAAGATGGACTGTGGATCCATCCACAGCCAGGAGGAAGCCTGCTCTCTCCCCAGGGAATTTTTATCTTTTTATTCTTAGAGATGATCACTGCCTCCTGGTCAGCTCAGTATTTTCAGGTGAGGAAACAGGAGAATACATATCCAGAGACACCAGGAATAAAGGAAATGTTGCAAGACCAAAATATTGTGACAGCTTCTCTATCAGGTAATCTTCATGGGCAAATTCAGAATAGTGAGCTGGTTAAATGTCTATTAATATATTATTGTTATGAGTTACATTGTACAGTATATTTAAAATACAATCATCTTTTTAAAATTATGTTTAGATTCCTTGGTCATCAGAAGTCTAGGGTTTTTTATTTTTATTTTTGTCTTATTTTTTTTGGTACTTGGTGTCTAAACCTCCCTCTTACAGTTAGGGAATCCTGCACTGCACAAAGCCCAACTTGAATCTCTCCCTTCTCAGGAGCTAAAAGTCGATCTCTTTCACCCACTGTCTAGGCTACAGTGTGAGTAGAAGGTACTGGCTCTGCCATTTGGACTCTTTGGCACCAAATGTTGAAGTGTACATTGGTGACAGTAAGCAATGGGACCATCCTGCCATGGTTGGCAATATTGGTCACTGTGGTTGAAGGGGCAGGATACAAAAATCACAGCTTTTAACAGCTGAAGGTAGAACACCTATTGCCCAATGATAGCATATTGACGGATTCTGTCATAATTTTAGATAATCCTCCTGACTGCACACCCTGAGTTACTTCTTCTGCCTTCCTGTTAAATTCCTTTCAGTTCAATGAGAGTTTGTTTTTGCCATTTACAAATAAGAACTCAGTTTATTTCTCTTACTCCAACAGAGGAAGCATTCAAAAAATATTTACAGTGAGACCTCCATATTCTTGGGCTCCATGTCCATGAAAAAAAGCAATCAGGGATTGAAAATATGTTTTAAAAATGCATCTGTACTGAACATGTACAGACTTTCTTATTCTTCTTTAATATAACTATCAATTATACAGCATTTACAATGCATTAGTTATTATTAGTAATCAAGAGATGATTTAGCCTATATAGGAGGGTTTCCATAGGTTACATGCAAATACTGTGCCATTTTATATAAAGCACTTGAGCATCTGATTTTGTTATTTGCAGGAGTCCTTGATCCAATTCCTTGCGATTAATGAAGGATGATTGTATTTGAATATATTATTATCTTGGACTCCATCCTACCCCATGCTGATTTTGCTGGGGAGGGCATATCTCCTTTTTTTCTTTGTTCCAACAGGTTGGAAATAAAGCCTGGAGGATTTAAGTGATAGTCTCATGGTTGGCAGCAAGCATCTCTTTGCCACATGTACCAGGGGCTACACACACTGCTGCTAGTGGTTGCAACATGCAAAATAATCAGGGAATTTCTTATTTCTGACCTGAATGTGAACTTGGAAAGTCACAAAGTCAAAATTAGTATAGGCCTGCATTTCTGCTGTGTCCTGCTAGTGTCAGGCTGACAGCTATCTTTAGCCAGAGCCTACACTGCCCTGCTTGCCTCAGCACCTGGCACTCCTGTCTTCTCTTCTCTCAGTCATGTTACCTACCTGAAACTTCAGGAAGGGCAGAAAGCCAATGCCAAAAACAACAACAACAACAATATAATTATTATTATTATGCTATTTATACCTTGTAATGTTTTAGCAATGGAAATGTCTTCTGGATTAAAAGGTACAAAAATCCAAAACAAAACCCAGAAACTTAGGAAGTCAAAATTCTGGCCAATGGTTCAGGATTTAATAAGAAGGATACAAAAAAAATAGTATTCAAATGAGATGTGCAAAATACTTTCAATTTTTTCCCATCAGTTTTATTTTCTGATTACAAAATATTATGTAAATATTATAGTTAATTTAGAAAATAAATCTCAAGGAAAAGAGAAACAATATACATTCCATTCAGTTTGTGAGCCCAAGAAGAAATTACTGTTGGGGGAACACCTAGTATTTTGGATTCTCTTGAAATATTTTCAATTAAAAAGCTTTTCATCAAGGTAACTTTTTTTATTGTCATATGCTTCACGTCCTCTATTCAACTCCTACAAAACATAGAGACAGACCATTTCAGCATATTGGACATTAAAAATGCTCTCTCCTGAATGTGTGTCCAGGGAGGAATATAGATGCTTTGTTGGAATAATTCATCTCTAGGCCTGGGGTCCAGGAAGAGGAGATGCCCTGGCTATGGGAAAATTCCCGAGAGTTAAAGATGAAACAAAGGAAGGGAGACAATTTCTTTGCCAGTATCCAGAGAGAATGGAGCCTCACATTCTCTGTGATGGAAGGAGGGATGAAATGAGGTGGAATAAGTGTTCCAGAGCTGCGGATGGGAAACAGGCACGCCCCTCAGGAAGGGAATCAGGAGGCAATGAGGCATGACACAGTTAAAAGGGTAACCTTCCGGGGGTGGGAGAACAAATATAGCAGACTATATGCATCCCCCAGCCCGAAGGAAAAAGATGAACATGACAGAAACATTATAGCAGAGTGAGGGAATCCAGCACCTCCAGGAAGCAGAAAACCACAGTAAATGAATCCAATAGGCCAGCTATGAGAAAAACAAGATGTGGAGACACTGTGCTGAAATTTTAAACAAATATGCTTCCACAAAGTATATTTCACTTTTTGGAAACATGGCAGCCTTTTTCATTTATCTTTCCATTTCCCAGTAGGGAAAGCAACAGGACAGATATGTTGAACAGAATTTGACAATGGATCTTGGTTTCAAGGAGACAACTGGACATGGTGGGGTGTCTAGGAGATGGCAAAACTCATACCCCATCTGAAGGGCTACATAATGGCTGATATCAATAAGAAATAGGCATAAAAATACAGTATTGTCAGATGCTCCAATTTTCTAAGTTAATCCAGAATGATGGATGCTTAAGTAGATTTTTCTGGCTTATGAAGTTGATTCAAGGATAAAGATTAAATATACTACCCACATTAAGCACGTTCTTTTGTTCCCATCAGCCCCCAAAGACTGCCCGTTTGTGACTGAGCGAGACATCTCTCTGGATCTGACACCATGATGAGACCAGTCACTTGGAAACCTCTGTGATAGACATTTGAGCCTTTTCTTCTCTTATGCATGGTGGAGTGATAAAGTATTCTTTTGAAAGCTGGCAATTAAGGGAGACATTGAAAAGCAAGATGAAAGGACAGGAAAGGGACCTGAAACCGTATTCACCAGGGAATATGCCCAGAGACAGACGTACTGGTCTGTTTATGGTCTGAGCCAGTGATAAAAGAAGGACTATTCTTTAGAATTTATGATGACTTCTAGTTTACACGGCTTTTTTTAGCATCTATTGTGTCATTGGAGCCCACATTAAATTCCAAAGATAGACTTAAAAAATGTTATTAATGCCATGAATTTGGGGTGGGGAGGAAGGAGGAGAGAAAGAACCAGAATGAATGAATATAAATGATGGCTCAGAGGTTATACACTTGCCAATATCATTTTAAAAAAATAGGTAGAGGGAAAAGTGACTCATCAGTTTATGAAAAAAGGGGACATTTTCATGTTGACTATCATTTATAGGAAACACAAGAAACTGGTGCATTTTTTATCCTCTAAATATACTTTGACAAAAGAAATTCAATAGATTAGAGGGAAGAAAATAAGATTTTTGTTTCTGGAGAAATTTGCTTATGCTTTGAAGAATAAGTACTGACATCTACATCTATTTCATAAAAAAGATTTGTGATTTTTCTTGACGTAGAACTACAATGAAAAAAAAGTTACAGGATACTGTTTTAGATCAACATGAAGAATTTTGCAGTATCAACAACTGTTCACATAAATAAAAGAATCTCACAACAAAAGTCTGGACATCAGGTTCTAGTTTACAAAACTAGTGCATGCTTAGCCAGGCAACAATTATCTGAGCCTCAGTTATCTCTTTAAAAAAAAATGGATGTAATAATACCTGGGTGTTAAAAGGGAGAAAAGTGTTTACAAACTCTTCACAACTTGCCAAACATGTTCACAAACATGAATATAAGATAAGGTAGGTTAATACAATTGAAATATCAATAAGTAAATACATAATATTTTGTATCAAATTCATTCCTTACTTGGAGTTCAAAGAACTTAAGTCACATGGTCCAACATTTCAGTTGACCTGATTCTCACCTTGTCTCTCCCCAACCATACTTGGAACCTGGTCACATCCACCCCAGAGTCAGGAGGCCCTGGATGTTGGAATTCCACCCACCAGCTGAGCCCTTTGATGTGCCTCTCATCTAGTCCCATGTGAATTGTTGCTTCCAACCCTGTAGGGATTCCATGTAGGCCATGCTGCCATCCATTGCTACTCAGATCAAGCCTGAAATTTGTTCTCTACCCAAATCCTTTGTCCTCAGAGAGGTTCATGTCTCATCTCCCAAAGTTGTATACTTTTTTTAAAAGTTGCATTTGCTTAGAATCAAGAATTAGACTAAGCTTAATTAAAATCCAGTTTCACAAACTAAGCCTCTCTCTGATCCTGTTTCCTTAACTAGAAAATTGATACCATATGACTTACTCCAGAGACTGTTTCACAGGGAAATAAGGAACAGCATAAAATACCATTAATGCCTTATTTAAAGAGATTGTCTGAAAGGTGGAACCATTACTGTTGATTTTAATATATTTTTTTTCTGTTGCTATCATTATTGATCTCCAGACTTTTCCCTGGTGGCATGGGATCAGTTAACCCTTGATATTCCAGTGCTGTTTATGTCTAATGTCAGGTTCATGTATCCTACATTATCTGCTTCTTGAGGGCAAGAATGAGAATCACTCACTCAATGTCTACCGAGTACCTTCACTAGGCTGGACACTTGCCTTGAACGTGGGGACTTAGGGCAGGGTGGCTCCCTCTGCTTTTTTGAAGCCTATGCTTTGAGGAGAGGCAGCCTATCAACAGGTATACACATAAATTAAAAATAGCAATCCATAACAAATGCTATAAGTGAATTAACAAAGTGACATGATACAGATAGTCTGGAATGGGAAGGATAAGGAGGTGCATTTGATGGAGGGCTCTTGGATAACCCAGGATTGACAGATGAGGAACCAGCTACACACAGACCTGAGTGGAGAAAGTGATAGAAGCAAAGTCAATAAAACAGGAAGACCAAGTTCAAACATTCTGAAGGAAGAGTCTACTTTCTGTCATTGGTGAACAGCAGGGAGGACAAGGGGCTGAGGGACAGGGAAAGTGATCCAGATTGGTAATGGAGGGGTGGGCAGGGTCCATAGCTCCTAGAACTTTAATCTGGGAAGAAATCTAAGCATATGCCTGTTTTCACCATCAACCCATCTATCACTTCCTGGTGGCTGAACTACATAAATAATTGTATTTCCCTTTTTATTGCCAACATTATTTCATTCAAGTCAAACTTTCCTTAGCCCCTTGCAGGAAAATACCTGGCCACTTCCACCTCCCCTCACCCCATAATTTAAAAAAAGAAATGCCAGCTGAGAAATCCTTGCCCATTTCAAGGCCCTCTTCCCTCCAGCTACCTGTGCTGTGCTCAGTCACAGCCCAACAATTTCTTCAGCTCATATTTACTTCTCCTTGGCATTTGGGAAGTTGGCTCCATTGCCTGAGGGAGACATCTTAGGAGAGGTTTCCATAGAAACTCAAACTTTCTCCAGCTGCTCATGTAGTTTATTCTTTTATTTTTAAATGCACATTATTATTTTTTCCCCCATCAATTTTTGGGATTCTATTGCCTTGGGCTAAGTAGTACCAAATCTCTAGGAATGTAAGCTCTCATTCTCCATTCAATGAAAGGGAGTCTCTCTTAATTGTGCTCCATGGCTGACAGGAAGGAGTACAGAAGCTTTGTGGCAATAATTTATCATTGCTCAGATTCACATTCACCCCTCCTCTCGGAATCCCTTCAGTGGTTGGTCCTTAATCTTGTAGCACTGAATGTACAGAAAAGGTCTTAGAAGCCATCATCTAGAATCTGTCTCCGCCACAGACCCCTCCTGAAAATCACATCCTGCCTTGGATCACACATCCCAAATCCAAATCCCCTTGTACTTTCTTATTCCCTTAGGGTTGCTCACATTGGGCCACTGTTAGTGTTGTTCCTTTAGGATTCCTATCATACCATTCTGTGTGTGCGTGTGTGTGTGTGTGTCTGTGTGTGTATGTTTGTGTGTCTATGTGTATATGTGTGTGTGTCTATGTGTATGTGTGTGTGTGTGTATATATGTGTTGTGTCTGTGTGTGTATGTGTGTGTGTCTATGTGTATATGTGTGTGTGTCTATGTGTATGTGTGTGTGTATGTGTGTGTGTGTGTATATGAGTGTGTGTGTGTGTGTGTGTGTGTGTGTGTGTGTGTTTTACTGGGGACCAAATCCAGGGCTTTGAGCAAACTGGGCAAGTACACTACCACTGACTTACATTCCCATCCCTCATAGACTCATTCTTAATTTATGTTCAGAGGTATTTCTCAAAGATATGTTCTGACCTCTCAAGACAAGGATAGATTCCTCATCACTTATATATCCTTCATCATTTCTGTATTAAAATAAAAACTATGCAAATTGGGCAAGGTAGCTTATGTCTGTAATCCTAGTTACACAGGAGGCTGATATAGGAGGTATCTCTAGTTTGAAACAAGCCTGGGCAATTTAATGAGAATCTCTCAAAAATACAAAGAAACACACACATACCAAAATCCTTGAGAAAATATGTCTCATGAACTTCTATCTGTAACATCTAGCAGTATTTTCTGAAAATTAAAAAAAATAGTGTCCTGTTTGAGAAATATTAATATTTAACTCAAAAAAAGGGGAATTAAATAACTAAAATAATTTCCCTTTGTGCATTTATGCAGTTTATTTCCTCCAAGAATGTACGGCACTGTTACAAAACTAGGAAAAATAAACCTGTTCTGGTGTTAAAGAAGCCATCGTTGGATATGGTATGGATCAAAGCAAAAGATTCAAGAGCTATATACAATGGTTTTCTGTGGAAATATTGTGCTGTTCCACTTCCGTTGTATACATTTGAGGAACAAGCGGACAGGCTGTTAGCATGGACCAGAATTCTCAATGGATGGGAAGGGAAGAAAAAGGAGAGGAAGAGGGAGGCCAAGAAAACACTAAGGAAATGAGAAACACATCATACCCAAGGAGGAAAAGAAAAGAATTCCACATGGAGACCCCAGCTGGGAGCAGGGAAAGTCAATGCAAATGTGCAGAGAGTAAAGGCATGGAGAAGAAGCCCCACAATACAACCTAACCATTTAGAGTTCTGTTTTATTCTGTGTTAGACACCAGCCAGGAGGCTGATATGTGAGATGACTTCATGAAGCCTTCAGGTCACACCTAACAGGCAGAAGTCACTGATCCCTGTTACATATGTGGAGCTGTTTGGATACACAGCTGTTTTAAATTCACACCAACTTGTTTAACCGGGTGAGAAAACAGAAGCTCAGGAAGCTTAAGGCACCTACACCTGGTTAAGATGCAGATTTGGAGTCTGTCTCCCTCCAGGGCTGGGCCCATCCTGACTCATACAAAATGAGGACCACTGCTGCCCAGCACAAAGGGAGGACCCTACCAAGTGAATACAGTGTGGGTCCCAACTGAGCTTTCTAATAATGGAAAAGCTGCTTGAGAAGGGTTAGAGATTCTCCAGGTAGTAATCATTTCAATGAGGGGGACTCAATCTGAGATTTTTTATAGACCAAATTTGATTGCATTGTCCACTAATACCCTCCAGAGATTCCCCACAGTGCCTAGAAGGAAATGCGGAGCCCCCACCATGGTTTGCCTCAGCTGGCCCCTGCCTACCTCTGGCCCTCTGCTCTACAGGTTTTGACTCCTCTGTCTAGTTGCATCTTGCACTCTGTTTTTATACCAGGATACTGTTGGTTAAGTCCTGCCTGCCTCACCAGATGATGGGTTCTAGGAAGATGTCTCTCTTGTTTACCGTGGTTCTCACCCCACAGTACAGTGTCAAAGATGCGAATAAGGACTCAAAACACATTTTGTTTGCTACTATGATAAACTTCATTCAGGAACGCTACAGAAGAAATGTCTAGAATGGATGGGATAGCAATATGACTATGGATAAAATTTTAATTACAGCCATGGCCTGTACTAAAAGCTCTACTTATAATATTATTTCCCATAACCAGAAGAAACCTAAACTATTCATAAACAATGAACACTTAGAAGGAAAGGAGAAACTGTCTCCCACTCCTTCCCCCATATAATGCTCTTTGTAGCAGTCTGTTTTGACCCTTCATGATGGTTTTCTTATAAGACATACATATGAGAAAAAAGACATGGCTATTCCCTCTTTATTCCAAACATGCATAAGAAAACCAATGCCAGGTCCTCAGCTATGTTTAAGAAAATGAAAAGCAAGATAAGTCAGCAGCCACATTACTATGAAAACCCTATCTGAGTCAGACTGGGCCCAAATCTGCTCAGAGCCATCAAAGCATTTCCACACAAATGACTTTGATATCACAATCCCAGAATTTTGAATTCATAAGGGGCCCAAGGCGGAAACCTGAACTCCAGGAAAACAAAGAATCTGTTATTATGCAAATAACTTGAGATGGTAAAAAAGAGAGGAAATGAAAAGATAAGCAAAGAGACTGCATAATGCCACCTGGCTTCCAAAATAGTTCCCTCTTAAAGTTTCAATAGGTGTCAGCTCACCTGAAACAAAGGTCTCTAATCACATAGAAAGTGTTCTACTTAAATGATTTCATTTTCTATTTTGGTAGCTCTTCCCATGATGGGATTGTGCTTTCAGAGAAAAGAATAACAAGAAATTCTGGATGTTTTCCTTGTATTTGGGAGAAATTTCCACCTCTACTGCCAAATTGCAAATTGCAAATCATGCTGCATGCTTATTCCACCAGCCCAGGTTGTGTGGCAGGCACAGTTCTGGACACTAGGGAGGGACAAAGCACAGAGCCCATGTGGAAAGGGCCTGCTTTACTAAGTGGGCTGTCTTGCACGAACACATATGTAGCTCATCCATCCCCAAAATGTTTGCTTGCTCTGAAAATGTATGCGTTGTGGCATTTGACATTTTATAAAGTCCTTCTGTATATTTCTTTTCTTTCTTCCTCCCAATGACAGTAAACATAAAATGAATATGGAGATTTTTCTGTTTAAAAGATGATAGAGGAAGTGAGAGTCTATACCTCAGTGGTAGAATACTTTCCTAACATAGGCAAGGTCCTGGGTTTGATCCCCAGCACTGCCCAAAACCCAAACAATAGAAACAAATTTTAAATAAAGGAAGTGAGGTTCTCAGAGCCCAAAAAAACTGACTAAAAATCACATAAGATATGTTCTTTCAATCACAAGAACAGCCACAAAGCATAGGACATATTTTAAGAGATATTTATTTAGGCTAAGCATGCTATGCATTCCCATAGTTAGTTTGATTTCCTACTTTAAAAAAAGATCAATCATTCAGCTAAAAAGACAGATTTGAACCCAAATGAGGTGACTCTAGATTTGGCTTTAAACTTCAGCAACACACTGTTGAGATAATATAAACTGGTCCTATTGTTTTAGTTTGAAAAGTTGCTATTACGATCAATATGAAGACAGAAAATGACATCCATAGAGGTTAAGGGTTACATTCAAGGTCATACAGTCTCCAGTGTTGAAGTTAAAATAATATAAAAATCCCTTGAGTGTCTGAAATCTAACTCATTTTTCCACTTGACCAAGGCTTCTCACTTTAGCACAACTTGAGAGAAGAGGATATCCTGAGAGACTGTCTAGTCTAAAATTCTGTTTCTAGGTGAAGAGAGAGGTATCATCATGCCAGACCTAAGCTTAGTCAACATGCTTTAGTGCAAGCAAGAGCTGGAACTAGAACATGCACTCCTTGGTGCGAGTCTCTACTCTAAATACATTTGATTTTTGCTTATGTATCAAAGTTTGCCTGCATACAGAGACTGACATTTCTTCCACCCAAAGAAATTAGAGTAAGATAATGGGAAGTGCCTTTGGGTATATAACACAGGATCCATACCCCCTCCCCCCAAAAAAGGATATAAACTAGAGAGCAAGCCAAAATTCAGGTCACCACTTCAAAAACAGAAAAAATAATAATAATTCAGCACTTTGTTTTACCAGTGGGAAGGTTAGTTATGGAGAACTAAGATGAACAAAATAGACATAGATACAGGGTCTTAGGGACTAATAGATGTTGAATAAGAGGGTTCTGGCAGTTGTTACTATTTTTTTTTCTTTAAATACTGGAA